>NC_134601.1:85956803-86263470 GCF_037038515.1 Microtus pennsylvanicus | reverse complement strand
TCCAACCTCTACTTTTGTTTATTTTTTAAATTACATTTATTTATTTTATGTGTGGAAGCATATGTCCCAATACACAGGTCAGAGGACAGCTTGAAGGAATCAGTTCTCCCTTACCATGTGGGCCCTGGGGAATCAAACTCAGGTTGTTAGGATTTGTGGTAGGTGCCTTTACCCACTGAGCTATCTTGCCAGCTCCCTTGGATTTTTGTTGTTGTTGTTGTTGCTGCTCTCTTGAGGCAGAATGTCATGTAAGCTGTGAAACCTAATCATAAAGCCTTTCATTCCCAAGTGTTGGCATCAGAGTCATGTTCTACCATACTGGCTAATAAGGATGACTGTTGAAAAGGAAAATATGTAGAACCAAAGAATATTTGGGCCATTGAGGTAGTATACACCTATAATCCCAATACTTAGGTTGTATGAGACCTTGTATCAAAACATTGAAAACAAAATATGGGGCTGGAGAGACGACTCAGAGGTTAAGAGGACTAGCTCTTCCAGAGGTCCTGCGTTCAGTTCCCAGCAACCACATGGCAGTTTATAACCATCTATAATGGGGTCCCATGATTTCTTCTGGTGTGCAGATGTACATGCAGACAAATCGCCCATATTCATAAAGCACATAACAAATTTTTAACCAGGTGTGGTGGCACACCTCTAATCCCAGCACTTGGGAAGCAGAGGCAGACAGATCTCTGAGGTCAAGGCTACCAACCTTCGTGGAATAAATTCCAGGACTACACAGAGAAACCCTGACTGGAAAAACCAAAATATGTTCAGGACCAACTATTGAGTACTACCAATAGTTTACAAGCACTGAAAAGAATGAACTACTGCCAAAATATATACAGGAAAAGTGTATCAGAGGCTTGGGAACTCTAAGGGAAACCCCCCCCTTTTTTTTTTGGATTTTTCGAGACAGGGTTTCTCCGTAGCTTTTGGTTCCTGTCCTGGAACTAGCTCTTGTAGACCAGGCTGGCCTCGAACTCACAGAGATCCTCCTGCCTCTGCCTCCTGAGTGCTGGGATTAAAGGCGTGCGCCACCCCCCCCCGGCTTTTTGTTTTATTTTTTAATTTTAGAAACTGGGAAAGAATATTCAATTAGGAGATTGAAGAAGGTGGAAACAAAACCCAGTATGATTAGGAAAAGGAGCAGTGGATCAAAAGGATTCACACAATTCCTGAACGTGCTCATACTCCATTTGACTATACCATATCTTTTTGAAGGCAGAAAGCTACATATTCTATGTATTATTTTTATATTTTGTTGACTATTTGAGATAGATTATATAGCCTGACTGGCCTCAAACTCAGCTACCTATTTCTGCCTTCCAAGTGCTGAGATTAAAGGAGTCTTACACACGCGCGCGCGCGTGCGCGCGCACACACACACACACACACACAAGATTTTCTGTGTGTTCTTAAATGATGCATAGTATTTCTATGGTGCTTTGCATTTTTGAGATTTGAAGGACGCTCAAAGGTATTGTATAGAGCTTTTCATATTGAGATTACTTTTATTTCATCAGATTATGATGAAGATGACTATGATGCTGATTGTGAAGATATTGATTGTAAGTTGATGCCTCCCCCACCTCCACCGCCAGGACCACTGAAGAAAGAGAAGGACCAAGATGGTATTACTGGTGGTAAGTAAAAACTGTTTATTTTCTTTTTAGGACTGAGTTTCTATTCATCAAAGCAGGCTTTTTTTGACATGCTTAAGGGTATTTTTAAAAAATATTTTAGAAAAGAAAAAAAATATTTTAGAAAAGAATGGCACTTCTAGAAAAAACGTCATATAGTGTCAAATACTGATATTGAGTAGAAATTTTCCTTTTAAATGTTCAGTAACACACAGTCAAGAAATAATAATTTAATGCAGTGCTTCTCAAATTAGGCTGCCAATCACATTTACCTACTTGATTATTCTGGAGTATTTGATTCAGAAGATCTGGGATAGAGCCCAAGAATTTTTTTTTTTTTTGGATTTTTTGAGACAGGGTTTCTCTGTAGCTTTTTGGTTCCTGTCCTGGCACTAGCTCTTCTAGACCAGGCTGGCCTCGAACTCACAGAGATCCGCCTGCCTCTGCCTCCCGAGTGCTGGGATTAAAGGCGTGCGCCACCACCACCTGGCTGAGCCCAGGAATTTTTGTTAAGAGTTTCCGAAGAATTTTTTTTTGAGACAGGGTCTTACTATAAAGACCCTCCCTGGAACTCTGTATGATAGGCCAGGTGGCCTTCAAATCTGTAGCAATCCGCCGGGCGATGGTGGCGCACGCCTTTAATCCCAGCACTCGGGAGGCAGAGGCAGGCGGATCTATGTGAGTTCGAGACCAGCCTGGTCTACAGAGTTAGTTCCAGGACAGGCTCCAAAGCCACAGAGAAACCCTGTCTCGGAAAAAAAAATAAATAAATAAAACAAATCTGTAGCAATCCTTCTGTTTCTGCTTTCTTATTGCTGGGATGACATGTGTGAGCTATCAACAGTTTTTGTTCCCCAAGACTTTTTTTGTTTGTTTTGTTTATGTTTTTCAAAATGTTTTCTATGTAACAGCCCTGGCTGTCCTGGAACTCACTCTGTAGACCAGGCTGGCCTCGAACTCACAGAGATCTGCCTACCTCTGCCACCTGAGTGCTAAGATTAAAGGCATGTGCCACAATCACCCAGCTTCCCAAGACTTTCTGATGCAACTAATTTATATGCTTGTATTTGGAAATTATGGTTTTAAAAACTTTTAATCTGGGCATGGTAGTGTACACCTATATTCCCAGTACTCTGAAGGGAGTAGGATGACTGCTAGTTTGAGGCTAGCTAGGACAATATAACAGAACCCTGTCTCAAATCACACAGTCTTCTGGAATGTAGCATTACTTAGATTTCAAAGACTAATAAGTTCTTGAGTTGTCAGCTCACTATTCTTATCCCTTATAACAGTAATAATGCTATCTTAGGTCAGAAAACGAGAGAAACAGCACCTTGATTTTTGGAACACGGATTTACTGTTTATCTCTGACTGGCCTATAACTCCATGTAAAACAGGTCAGCCTTGAATTCACAGAGATTTGCTCGCCTCTGCTTCCTGAGTGCTGGGATCTAAGGTGTATGCCACCATGCCTGGCCCTAATCTTCTATATTTTGAGGCTATGTTAATATAAATTCCTCCAGTTGGTGCTCTGACGGTTTCTTTTAGTTTGCAAGGTAAATGTTATCTAACTTTGTGTATGGAATTTATTTTTTTGTTACTCTGTGAGCTTAACAATTCTCCATCTTATAGATCACTGAAATAAACATAACAGGGCCTGATTAATGTGAAGTATTAATATAATTTTGATACTAATCACAATATTGGGCACAGTTTGGTCATTTATGGAAAGTAGTAAATGTAGTAATAGTGTTTGTTTTCTCTCATCATAACCCTAGGGTACCAGGTCCAAGGTGAGTTGGGGATGGTGGGAAATAATAAATTGGATGAGTTTTTTGGGGCTGCATACTAGTAATCTGGGTGCTTGGGACTATATCCCCTGCCACAGAGCCATGCATATTAGCTTAGAAGGGGTTGTTGGCTGAATTTGAGGAAATGTGTTCACAGTTACATTCCAAAGGGGTCTCTCTTCCTTGTTGCAGTGTCTGAAGATGGAGAAGGCATCATCTTGCCCTCCATCATTGCCCCTTCCTCTTTGGCCTCAGAAAAAGTGGACTTCAGTAGTTCCTCTGACTCAGAATCTGAGATGGGACCTCAGGAAGCAACACAGGCAGAATCTAAGGATGGAAAGCTGACTCTTCCATTGGCTGGGATTATGCAGCATGATGCCACCAAGTTGTTGCCAAGTGTCACAGAACTTTTTCCAGAATTTAGGCCTGGAAAGGTACTTTGTATGGAGACTATCCATTAGGAAAACTGACTTCTTCCATATTCTAAGTTCTTTTGTTATAATACTGAATTTATAGTGCATGAGATTTAATGACATACTTATTCAATGATAGATAATTATTTGTATAGGAACTTTTTATACTGTATTAAACCATATTTTGAAGTTGTATGTATTCATAGGAAATGTGGCCTGGAATGTCTCAAAAAAACAGTAAATAATTCTATTAGTGGCTAGTGAGGTGGCTCATTGGATAGAGGCACTTGCATGCATGCCTGGGGATCTGGGTTTACTCTCTTAAATCCTGTAAATTGAAGAGAACCAACTCTTGAGACTTGTTCTTTGACTTCACACATGTATTATGGCATGTTTACCTGCACATGTACACATGCACATACATAAATACATGACTAAGCTGGGTGATGATGGCGCACGCCTTTAATCCCAGCACCTGGGAGGCAGAGGCAAGTGGATCTCTGTGAGTTCGAGACCAGCCTGGTCTACAAGAGCTAGTTCCTGGACAGACTCCAAAGCTACAGAGAAACCCTGTCTCTAAAAAAAAAAAAAAAAAAGCTAAGGATTAGCCAGACATGGTGGTGCATGCCTTTAAACCTAGGCCAGGGCAAGTGGATCTCAAGTTTGAGGCCAGCCTGTTCTGCATAGAGAGTTCCAGGTCAAGACTACATAGTGAGACTGTGTCTCAGAAAACAAAAATAAAACAAAGCTAAGAACTGGGAATGTAGCTCATTGATAGTGTAAGTCCTTGGGCTCAAAGCCCAGTATTGCATGAAAAAGAAGGGGAAAAAAAAAGAAATTGTCTTACTGAGGGACAATACTTTTATGGTCTGAACTTAGGACTCCTCGTTTTCTCCCCTGCAATTGAATAGATCACTTGAGGTTTTCAGACACCAAATCTCTGGCATAATAGTATATTCTGTGTTCTAGGTGTTACGCTTTTTACGTCTTTTTGGACCAGGGAAGAATGTCCCATCTGTTTGGAGAAGTGCTCGGAGAAAGAGGAAAAAGAAGCACCGTGAGCTTATACAGGAAGAGCAGATCCAGGAGGAGGAGGATTGCTCAGTAGAACTAGAAGTCAACCAGAAATCTCTGTGGAGCTATGACTATGCTCCACCTCCACCTCCAGAGCATTGTCTCTCTGATGATGAAGTAGGCAAAGTAGACATGGGGGCATGCAGAAAGCTCTCTAGCTTGTGTCAAAGTTAGAACTAACACTTTAGCATTAATTGATTAATTAATAATTAATTGATAAAGCATTACTAGTCAAGCTTGGTGGCATATGCCTTTAATACCAGCACTTGAGAGGCAGAGGCAGGTGGATCTCTGAGTTCAGGTCAACAAGGCAAGTTTCAGGCCAGTCAGGACTACATAGAGAAACCTTGTCTCGAAAAACCAAAAGAAGGGAGTTCTTCGCTAATTATCAATAATAATTATGAGTTGCGCTTGGGAGGTAGAGGCAGGCGGATCTCTGAGTTTGAGGCCAGCCTGGTCTACAGAGTGAGTTCCAGGACAGGGCTACACTGTCTTGAAAAATCAAAAAAAAAAAAAATTATGAGTTAAATGTAGTGGTCTCACCTTTCCTATTGTAACAGAAAAATATTTGGTGGGGCAGGGCAGGGTAGATGATGATACTTTGTTAAATATAAAGCTATGACTTGTAGACAGAGTTTGCCATGAAATACCTTTATTTTTTTATAGTCTCATTCCAGGTAAAAATTCCTATTCAGGAATCATTCTTGTGGTTCCTCTAAGTCACCTTATAATTGTTAATTTTCTGTAGTTGTGGGTCATCTGGAATAGGAAAGCCCCACCTCTACATCTTTGACTCTGTTGTAGATCACAATGATGGCTCCTATAGAATCCAAGTTTTCCCAGTCAGCTGGAGACACAGATAAAGTGATGGATACCAAACCAAGATTGGCAGAATGGCGTTATGGACCTGCTCGGCTGTGGTACGATATGCTAGGTGTCTCTGAAGATGGCAGTGGGTTTGACTATGGCTTCAAAATGAGGAAGACTGAACATGAACCCACAGTAAAATGCAAAATGATGACGGTAAGCAACTCTGGTATATAAGAGAAGAATCAGTGTGCTTAGAGTTTTATATATATATATATATATATATTTGGTTTTTCTAGACAGTGTTTTGCTGTAGTTTTAGAGCCTGTCCTGGGATTAGCTCTTATAGACCAGGCTGGCCTTGAACTCACAGAGATACTCCTGCCTCTGCCTCCAAAGAGTGCTGGGATTAAAGGCATGCGCCACCATCACCCGGCAAGTTCCATAATTTTCATTAACTTCTCAACTTGGAAGTCCTTGGGTAAAATCTTTATTTAGTAGGTGATTTGCATAATAGGGTATATCATTATGTAACTAAACTTTATTCTAAGGATTCTGTTTTGAAATGGGTACAGTTCCAAAGTAGAAATTGGAGAAGAGACAGATTTTTTTTTCTTATCAGGTAATTTGCATAAGTAGAGCATCACTTTTTTCTGTGCTAGTGATTGATCCCAGGGTCTTGCACATGCCAGCAGGTACTCCACCACTGAACTACATTCTCAATCCTTGGTTTTTTGAGACAGGGTCTTATTATGTATACCAGACTGACCTCAAACTTTGAATTCTCCTTTCTGTCTCCCAAGTGCTAGGATTGCAGTTATCTGACACTAAGTCTGGCAAAGCACCTCTTGTGATATCTCATGAATCATTTAAGATTTGGATTGGGAACTTTGACCAGTGACTGATTTATTTTTTCTACTTGTACAGAAATTAAGGAAACTTGAGGAAAGCAATAGCATTGATCTTCTGGCAGATGAAAACTTCCTAATGGTGACACAACTGCATTGGGAAGATGATATCATCTGGGATGGGGAAGATGTCAAACACAAAGGAACAAAACCTCAGCGTGCAAGTTTGGCAGGCTGGCTTCCTTCCAGTATGACTAGAAATGCTATGGCCTACAATGTTCAGCAAGGTGCACTTCTATGCCAGCAGTGTCTAGCACACAGTTCTTCATCTCAGTCATTTTAACTAATCCTAGTTATGATCTTATAGGCTGTTGAGGGATAGTGAAATGCTTTAAATCTAATCCCTGGTTGTTTTTTTCTCATGTTTGTTTATAAAGACACTTTATCATTTTATAATTTTTCTCAACCATGAAAACTGTCAAAAAGAAATTCTGATATTGTAGAGATTATCATTATTAACTTTTTGATGTGTTTTCTTTTGTTTGCTGCATGTATCTGGTTGAGTTTAATTAGTTAATGTTGAGACAAGGTCTTGCTCTGTACCAGAAGTTAATCTGGAACTCACTATTTTCCTAATTGAAACTTCCTAAGTACTACTATTATAAGTGTTTGTTGCCATACCTGATTTGAGTTCAATGTCATACGTACTGTTTTCGTTCCTCTTTTTGGTTTTTGTTTTGTTTTTCGAGAAAGGGTTTCTCTGTAGCTTTGGAGCCTGTCCTGGAATTCGCTCTGTAGACCAGGCAGGCCTCGAACTCAGAGATCTACCGGACTCTTGTCTTCTAAGTACTATGGTGGTGGCGTTCTCATTGGAGAATATCTTATATTTCAGGCTGGCCTCAGGGTTTTTTTTGTGTGTTATTTTCGAGACAGGGTTTCTCTGTAGCTTTGGAACCTGTCTTGGAACTAGCTCTTGTAGACCAGGCTGGTCTCAAACTCACAGAGGTCTGCTTGCTTCTGCCTCCCAAGTGCTGGGATTATAGGCGTGCACCACAACCACCCGGTTTAGCCTCAGATTTGCTTCAATCTTCCTGCTTCAGTCTCACAAGTGCTGGGATTACATGTGTAATATAACACAGTATAACCCATGCTATACTGTGGTTTTTCTCTTGCTGTTTTGTTTATTGAGACAGGTTCTCACTTTGTAGTCCTGGTTGGTCTGGAACTTTTTATGTGTAGAACAGACTGGCCTACATTTATAAAGATATACCTGCCATTGCCTCCCAAGTATTGGGATTAAAGGTGTGTGCCACTATGCTTTGTTGATTTCTTAGCATAATTTTATGTGTAAGTTTTCAAAGTTGTTCATATAAATGTTTAAACTCACAGAAACTATTATTTATTGAATCTTTAAATAAAAAAATGGTTTTAAACATTTTTATCTTATCTATGTCAGAGCCATCAGTTAGACGTCAAAGAATCTTTAAACAAGTCCTTGGCGATCTCTAAAATTGTTCTTGGTGATCTTGGTAACCCTTTAACCAACCATGAGGATGGAGACATATTAAAAATTCGCCTTGATTAATTGACTCTTTGAGGCAGGGTTTCATTTATTATTTGTTTATTTATTTATTTGTTTGTTCGTTCATTTATTTATTTACTTATTGGTTTTTCGAGACAAGGTTTCTCTGCGTAACAGTCCTAGCTGTCCTGGAACTAGCTCTTGTAGACCAGGCTGGCCTCGAACTCACAGAGATCCACATGCCCCTGCCTCCCGAGTGCTGGGATTAAAGGCATGTGCCACCACCGCCCGGCAAGGCAGAATTTCATGCTATGGCCCTGGCTGGCCTACTACTTGTCATGTGTGTAGTCCAGGCTTGCCTTGAACTTGAATTAATCCTTTTGCCTTAGCACCTTGAGTACTGTGATTATAAGTTAATGCCAGGAAGCATTTAAAATGGAAAGAAAAAAGATGCAAAACAGCATATTTAAGTATTCCATTTGTAAAAATGAAAAACAACTGTATAAACAAAAATCTTACTAAAAGAAAATATACTAAAGATTTTGCAGTGGTTATTTCAAGTTTTTTTATTTCTCTTTAAGCCATTCTGTATTGTCCACATTTTCTTAGTTACCTTGGGTTCATTTCACAATTCAGGCCACGCCACCATAGATTTTTTTCTTAAAGTCTTACAGTATATAGCTCATGCTGGCCTACAATTCAGTATTCTCAGACCCTACCTCTTGAGTGCTAGATTATACATATGTACCACCACACCCAACTCAAAAATGTCTTAAATTTTTTTGGATTTTTCAAGACAGGGTTTCTCTGTGTAGCATTTGCTATCTTGGCACTGGCAACTAGCTCTGAAGACCAGGCTGGACTTGAACTTAGAAATCCATCTGCCTCTGCCCCATAAATGCTGGGATTAAAGGCATGATCCACCACTACCTGGCAAAAAATGCCTTAATTTTAAAAATCTTATGGAAAGATTTTTCTCTTCAATTCTAGGTAAATATGTTATTAGTTGCATAGTTTTTCTTTTGAAGTTTTTGTTTTTTGGGACAGAGTCTTACTGTGTAGCCCTGGCTGGCCTCCACTTATCCCTGCCTCCCAAGTGCTGAGATTAAAGGAGAGTACCACCATACCCAACTCAGTTACATAATATTTTTGATGCAAGATCTCGGTGTGTAGTCAATCAGGCCTCAAGCTCACTATCTTTCTTTTTTTTAATATTTATTTATTTATCATGTATACAATATTCTGTTGGCGTGTATGCCTGAAGGCCAGAAGAGGGCACCAGACCTCATTACAGATGGTTGTGAGCCACCATGTGGTTTCTGGGAATTGAGCTCAGGACCTTTGGAAGAGCAGGCAATGCTCTTAACCCCTGAGCCATCTCTCCAGCCCCCAAGCTCACTATCTTTCTCTCATCTTCCCAAGCTTATAATGTTCTTATTTTATACATAATGTTCTTAGAAGTCCATTTTTCTTACTTACCAATAATTGCTTTGTTAACATAGTTAAATACCAATATTTATATATACCTATATGCCAATATGTATATATAGTTTACTGATAAGGGGTTTCACTATGTAGCTGTGGCTTTCCTGGAATTCACTCTGTAGACCAGTCTGACCCAAAACTTTTTTTTTTAATATTTATTTATTATGTATACAATATTCTGTCTGTGTGTATGCCTGCAGGACAGAAGAGGGCACCAGACCCCATTACAGATGGTTGTGAGCCACCGTGTGGTTGCTGGGAATTGAACTCAGGACCTCTGGAAGAGCAGCCAGTGCTCTTAACCTCTGAGCCATCTCTCCAGGCCCCCTGACCCAGAACTTATAGAAATCTGCCTGCCTCTGCCTCTAGAGTGCTGGGATTAAAGTTGTGTGCTACCACCTCCAAGCTCATTATAATTTTTTATTTAATTTGTTTATTTTTTTATGTGCATTTACTGCAGTTATGTCTTTGTGGGGGTATCAGATCTCCTCGAACTGGAGGTACAGTGGTAAGCTACCATGTGGGGCTGGGAATTGAACCTGGCTCCTCTTTCAGAGGAGCCACTGCTCTTGACCATTGAGCCATCTCCAGCCCTTCACCATAATTATTTAGTTAGTCCTTTAGTAAGTAGGCTGCTTAAGTTTTAACTATTATGAACAATATTGCAGTGAACATTTTGTCAGCAGTAGTTTCTGTCAAAGTGAGATGTACATGATATCTAGTAGGTTCCTTTTGAATAGCTGTATGAGTACCTACACTAATATTTGTTCTTTTTCTATTTGCTAGAATCGTGACTAAAAGGAATATTAATGTTTTGTTTGTTACTGTTTTCTCCTTGTTTTGGCCAGGTTTTGCAGCCACACTAGATGATGATAAACCTTGGTATTCCATTTTCCCCATTGATAATGAAGATCTGGTATATGGACGTTGGGAGGACAATATCATTTGGGATGCCCAAGCCATGTCCCGGATTTTGGAGCCTCCTGTTTTGACACTTGATCCCAATGATGAGAACTTGATTTTGGGTATGTTGATGACAGAAGCCAGTGTTGTTTATCTTTGACATCTTGCTATTAATGTCAAAAGGCAAAAGGATACCAAAAAGGTTAGAGAGGCCAAAAACTAGAAACTTTTTTTTTATTAATTAAATGTATTCATATATTTTATCATGACTGCAGTTTACCCTCCTTTTCCTCCCTTTCCCTCCCCTCCAAACTAAATCTTTTAGGTAATGATTTTTTTAAAAAAGTTATAGGGGTCTGGAGATGACTCAGAGGTTAAGAGTATTGACTGCTCTTCCAGAGGTCCCAAGTTCAATTCCCAGAAACCACATGTTGGCTCACAACCATCTATAATGATATCTGATGCCCTCTTTTGGTATGCAGGCAAGCATGCAGACAGAACACTGGGTACATAAATAATAAATTAATCTTTTTAAATTAATAAAGTTGTAGCTGCCAGTTTCTAGTGTTTGAGTGTTTAGAAAAAAAAACTCATAGGAATGTTGAAAATTTTATCTTTAAGATCAGATATGTAAACTGGGCTTGGTGGTCCATGCTGGTGGTACATGCTGTTAATCCCAGCATGGGAGTCAGAGGCAGGCAGATCTATGAGTTTGAGGCCAGCCTGGTCTACAAAGTGAGTTTCAAAGGAGTTATGGCGTTAGAGGCCAGCCTGGTCTACAAGAGCTAGTTCCAGGACAGGCACCAAAAGCTACAGAGAAACCCTGTCTCGAAAACCGCCCCCAAAAAAATATATCCTTTAAACCAGAGCGCTGTCCATGACTTGTTTGCCTTGCAGCAGCAAGGCTACACAGAGAAACCCTGTCTCGAAGGAAAAAAAAATCACGCATGTAGTTGAGTGAATTACAATAACCTGGAAATAGAGTGAGAGATCCACTTAGAAACTCAAAATATCCATGGGAAATAGGAATTTTTGTTGAACCTGGTGGCATGTGTTCCAACTACTTGAGAGGGCAAGGAAAAAAGACTGTAAGTTCAAGGATTTTATAGGCAACAGAATATGTTCCAGAGCAGGTTTGTCAACTTAGTGAGATCCTATTTAAAAATAATGCAAAAGGAGATCTAGAGGGCTGGAGATGTAGTTCAGTGGTAGTCTTTGCCTAACTTGTGTTAAACCTTAGTTTCAATCCTTAGTACTACATAGAACGGTGGGGAAGAGGTAGGAGGGTTGTAAAAAAGGAGAAAGGGAAGAGGAGGAAAGAAAGAAAATGAGCATTTAGGGATAGCAATTCCAAAGTTTTTTGGTTACATTCTCAGAGATCCCCGATGAGAAGGAAGAAGCTACTTCTAATTCTCCTTCCAAGGAGAATAAGAAAGAATCATCTCTGAAGAAGAGTCGAATTCTCTTAGGAAAAACAGGAGTCATCAAGGAAGAACCACAGCAGGTTTGTGGAAAGAAAAGAACTTGGTATTTAGAAGAACAAAGAAAGATAATAGGAAAGAGTTGTCTGACCGAAGCTTATTTGATCTATCATTAGAACATGTCTCAGCCAGAAGTGAAAGATCCATGGAATCTCTCCAATGATGAATATTACTATCCCAAACAACAGGGTCTTCGAGGTACTTTCGGAGGGAATATTATCCAGGTACAAATAGCTGCTTTGTTTTGATGGAGGATGTGGGTAAATCTTGCCTAGGAAGGAGTTAGTGTTTATCTCTAACTCTTCTGTTTCCTGTTTAGCATTCAATTCCAGCAGTAGAATTACGGCAACCCTTCTTTCCCACCCATATGGGACCCATCAAACTCCGGCAATTCCATCGACCACCTCTAAAAAAGTACTCCTTTGGGGCACTATCGCAGCCAGGTCCGCACTCAGTCCAGCCCTTGCTGAAGCACATCAAAAAGAAGGCAAAGGTATAATTGAATCTTGATTAGAAAAAAATGTTCTGTAAGATAATTGGAGTACAGATTGGGAGACTATACTGGATATTAGATTATATTAGAGAATTGTTTATTTTCTCAGGTGTGATACAATTTTATTTTGGTTATTCAGGAAGATATCTTTATTCTTAGAAAATAAATATGGATATACTTAAGGCTAAAATATTGCAGCTTTCAAAATTGGTTTACTAAAATCTATAGAAAATTTGCAGATAAATAGTGAAAATGTTTAAGTAGTGAGATTAAGAATGTTCAGAGTACTATTCTTTCAATTTTAGTGATATGTTTGAAAGTTTTCACAATAAAATAGAAAAAAATGACATGGTAAAGAATGTTTTGGTATTGCCTCAGATTGGATGATATCAATGTGTATAGTTTATCTTCTTGTTGCAAATAGGCTATATTGTCTTTATTCTGGACAGATGAGAGAGCAGGAGAGGCAAGCCTCTGGTGGTGGAGAGATGTTTTTTATGCGCACCCCTCAGGACCTCACAGGCAAAGATGGAGACCTTATTCTTGCAGAATACAGTGAGGAAAATGGACCATTAATGATGCAAGTTGGCATGGCAACAAAGATAAAAAACTACTATAAACGGGTGAGTCTGTGGTCAAAGAAGTGTGCATGTGTGTGTTAAAAAATTTATTTACATTTATGTGTATGAGTGTTTTACTGCATGTATGTATGTGCACCATATGTGTATCTAGTGGCTGAGGGTGCCAGAAAAGCACGTCGGAATCTTTGGAATTGGAAATTTGGATGGTTACCATGAGTGCTAAGAACCAAACTTGGGTCCTCTGTAAGAGCAAAAAGTGCTTTTTTTGGTTTTTCAAGACAAGGTTTCTCTGTGTAGCTTTGGAACCTGTCCTAGAACTCACAGTGTAGACCAGGCTGGCCTGGAACTCACAGAGATCTGCCTTCCTCTGCCTCCTGGTGCCACCACCGCCTGGGTTAAACAGCAAGTGCTCTTAACCATGAAGCCATCTCTCCAGTTCCTGAAATGTTTGTTATTAATACAACTATAATTTGGTATGTATTGGTAATCTGTGAAAATCTATTATGTCATATACATTTCTTGGGAAAAAAGGAATGGTGTCTCTTGCTAATGGCAAATGCTGTGCTTATGGAAGATTACATGTGCATTTATTGGTATTATTCTATGAGTCTAACTTAGTTTGCTATGTTTCGCCTAGAAACCTGGAAAAGATCCTGGCGCCCCAGATTGCAAATATGGAGAAACTGTTTATTGCCATACATCTCCTTTCCTGGGTTCTCTTCATCCTGGACAATTACTGCAGGTGAAGAATTATTTCCTGTCTTATATTCTCTCCTAAGGAAATTGGCAGACGAAGATCAAGTTTGTCCAGAAAGAGACAATTTTGGTTGATTGAGGTACTGTTTGTGTATAGGTATAAGGTAGAATAATCAACTGGGTTTGGTGGGTGTGGTGGTGCACACCATTATTCTCAGCTCTTGGGAAGCCTGGTCTACATACTGAGTTCCAGGTCAGCCAGGGCTATGTAGTAAGACCCTATCTCAAAAAAGGCAAAATCTGGAAAGATGGTTCAGCATCTAAGAACACTGACTGCTCTTCCACAGGACTTAGTTTGATTCTCTGACACCTACATGGCAGCTCAAACATCTGTAACTCTACTTCCCGGGGATCTGAACCCTCTTTTAACCTCCTTGTGCACTTCATGCATCTGGTGCACAGACATAGATGAGGGCAAAACACGTACATTTTTATAAATAAAGATTAAATAATTAAACATAAAAGATTAGTATAATACACTGGACATTGAGGGCAGGAAGATCAGGAGTTCAAAGACATCCTTGACTATGTTGTAAGTTTGAGTCTGATAAACCAGCAAAACAAAAAGATTAGTATAATTTAAAATTTGAGACAAACTTTTTAAAAAATAATTCTTTTTTAGATTTTTTTTAGGCTGAACATAGAACAGTGAGCATTTTTTGTTATTTGATTTATGCTTTTGTTTTATGAGTTGTGTGTGTGTATTTTTTGAGCTAGGATCTTAATCTATAGCAGAGACTGACCTGAAACTTACTGTATAGCCTAGACTGGTCTCAAACTTTGGGGCAATCCTTAGCCTTATGAGTGCTGAGATTGCAAATATGAACTGATAAAACACAGCTTTTTGAATATATACACTGGCCATTAGTGGTGGTGGTGATGCATACATTTAATTCCAACAGAAGGGTGATGCTCTGTGAGTTTGTGGTCATCATGGTCTACATAATGAGTTCTGGGACAGCCAGAGATACATAGTGATACCTGGTCTCAAAAAAAAAATTGAAATAGGGCCTGAGAGAAAGAAGGCTCGGCAGTTAAGAACACTGATGCTCTTCCGTAGGACCTGGGTTCAATTCCTAACACCCACATGGCAGCTTACAACTGTTTGAAAATGCAGTTCCATGGGATCTGACACCTTCACACCAATGCACATAAAATAAAGTTAAATAAATCATTTTAAAATTTTTTAAATTTTGAAATAAAGAAAAAATATAAAAATACCCCCTGGTAGCTGGGTGTGGGTGGTGCCAGCTTGCAATCCCTGTACTAGGAAAGCACAAGCCAGAGGCTCACAAGTTTAAGGCTAGCCTGGACTATAAAGTAAACCGAAAACACTGGGAAGTATATCTAGAATTAATGTAGGTTATGAGTGTTTTAAATTTTTGTATAAAATTAGTATATTTGAGGGACTAGAAATATAAGCTTAGTGGTAGAGCACTTACCTAATATGTTCAAGGCCCTAACTTTGTGTCTAGTTTGCAAAATAGTGGTGCATTTTGATGATAATTAATCGTGGCCATCGTGAATACTGAACCGTACTTGAATGTTACAGTCTTGCCAGAAGGAAATGCTATGTTTTGTTTTTGTGTGTGTGTATGCTTTCTTCTGAAGGTTTTAGTGAGTTCCCTCTGGCAGTAGCTTTTAGATTCTTTTCTTTTTTTTTCCCAAGACAGGTTTTCTCTGTAGCTTTGGAGCCTGTCCTAGAACTAGCTCTTGTAGACCAGGCTGGCCTCAACTCTCAGAGATCTGCCTGCCTCTGCCTCCTGAGTGTTGGGATTAAAGGCGTGTGCTGCCACCACCACCCAGCTGGCAGTAGCTTTTAAAAAGAATTATGAAGGTTCACAAATGGTTTGGGACCCATCTCCAGAACTGCCTACCTTTTTATTCTCTCATTTCATTTCTTGAGCTGATTTTTTCCTTTTTTCTCTCTTTCTTTTTTAGATAGGGACTTAATCTGTAGTCTAGAAGTGACTTGGAATTTGGTATATAGACAAGTTTGGCCTTGAATTGTAGCAACCCTCCTGGTTCTGTCTTCCAAGTGCTAGGATTGCAGGTGTGTGACACAGCGTCCATAGCAATCTTAAGCATTCCTTTATTATTGTATCTTTATTTATTCCACTGTCACTCTTGCTAACTTTTCTACACCTGCAAAGTTTTTAAAAGAATCGTTTTCTTCTAAGTTTGTGGGGCAGGTAGTGCTAGAGGTAGTGTCAGGGCCTTGTGTATGCAAGTCTGAGTCCAGTCTGATAAACTGAGCCACATCCTTAGCCCTCTTCACCAGATTCTGATTATTGTTGGCTTTCTTTGATGTTTCTTGGTGGTGGTTTTCAGCCATCCCATCTTCTTCCATCTTTTGTGACTACTTTTATAGTTTCTTTTTTATAGTGTGTGTGTGTGTGTGTATGTGTGTGTGTGTGTGTTAGGGAGGTTGAAGGGCAATTGCAGGAGTCAGGTTTAAGTTTGATGGCTAACATTCTTACCTGCCAAGACATCTCAATGGCTCTAGGTTTTGGTTTTTTTTTCTTTGATATTGGATTCATATGTAGTACAAACTGGCCTTGATCTCCTGTTCCACCACTTCCCAAGTGTTGGAATTGTAGTTGTGTACCACCATGCCCAACTTTTTGTAGTCCATGTTTGTGTGACTCTGTGTGTGTGTGTGTGTGTGTGTGAGAGAGAGAGAGAGAGAGAGAGAGAGAGAGAGAGAGAGAGAGAGAGAGAGATCACATTCACTTGAGTGTGTGGATAAATGTACATGCAGAGGTCAGAGTAGGATATTTCACTTTTGTGGTCCTAGTAGTCTTTGAGGGACTCTCAAGCTTCCATCTAAAACTTCATAAGCCATATTTCTATCAACTGCACTGTTCTCAGCATTATCTTAGAAGTTTTCATAGAACAGATGATTAAACTCTGAGCACTCAATGGCTTTTTCATTCCAACATTCCAGACTCCTTTTAAGATCCTCCAAAAACACAGTCAGATATATCACAGCAATATTGATGGTCCTGGTACCAATTTTTCTGTCTGAGGATTTCTGTTGCTGTGATAAAGCACCATGACACACCAGAATTTACATGCAAGTTGTCTTTTACTTCATATTTACTTCATAACACATATGTGTCCACCTGTTTACACATACACTGCATTAAAAATGTAACTAAATTTTTAAAAAATTATTTACTATCTTCTGTAATTATTCCTATAGTGAACACTTAGAACTTAATTACTCAGCCAGGCAGTGGTGGCACAAGCCTTTAATTCCAGCACTCGGGAGGCAGAGGCAGGCAGATCTCTGTGAGTGAGTTCAAGGCCTTCCTGGTCTACAAAGCAAGTTCTAGGACAGCTAGCACAGAGAAACTTTGTCTCAATTAAAAAAAAAGATTTAATTTCTTAACTGGGTGGTGGTGGTGGCACATATCTTTAATCCTAGCACACAGACCACAGAGGCAGGAGGATCTCTGAGTTCAAGACCAGCTTGGTCTACAGAGTGAGTTCCAGGACAACCAGGGTCGTTACGCAGAGAAACCATGTGTCTCTACTCCTCCCCCACAAAAGAATTTAATTTCTCCATCAATGTGATGAAAGTCTTCCTTTTTTATTAATAGGATTTTTGTTTCTTTGATTTTTTTTTCAAGATAGGGTTTTACTGTATAGCCCTGGCTGTCTTGTAACTCACTCTAGACCAGGCTGGTCTGGAACTCAGAGATCCTCTTGAGTGCTAGGAATAAAAGCATGGTCCCACAACCATCTGACATTATCCTTATCAGGATTTTTTTAAAATATTTATTTATTTATTATGTATACAATATTCTGTCTGCGTGTATGCCTGCAGGCCAGAAGAGGGCACTAGACCTCATTACAGATGGTTGTGAGCCACCGTGTGGTTGCTGGGAATTGAACTTAGGACCTTTGGAAGAGCAGGCAATGCTCTTAACCTCTGAGCCATCTCTCCAGCCCCCCGTTATCAGGATTTAAAAAAAATTATTTTTATTTTTTCTGTGCAGTGTCGTTGTATCTGTGTAAGAGTGTCAGATCCTCTGGAACTAGAGTTACAGACATTTGTGAGCTACCGTGTTGGTGCTGGGAACTGAACTCGGGTCCCCTGGAAGAGCAGCAAGTGCTGTTAACCACTGAGCCATCTCCAGCCCCCATTATTAGGATATTTAAACAATTTATTTTTATTATTTGTGTGTTCACACATGTGAGTTCACCTGTGGAGGCAAAAGAGGGTGTGTTTGATGACATGTATATAAAGTTATATGTATATCTTAGCTGTCAGATGTGGGTGCTAAAATTAGAACTTCAGGCTGGGCAGTGGTGGCATACGCCTTTAATCCCAGCACTCGGGAGGCAGAGACAGGCGGATGGATCTCTGTGAGTTCGAGGCCAGCCTGGTCTACAAGAGCTAGTTCCAGGACAGGCTCCAAAGCTACAGAGAAACCATGTATCGAAAAAAAAAAAAAAAGAAAAAAATTAGAACTTCAGACCTCGTAATAGAACAGCAAGTACCTTTAACTGCTTAGCCATCTCACCAGCTCTCTCTCTCTCTCTCTTTTTTTTTTTGGTGGTAGGGAATACTTTACTGATTCAAAGCTTATAATAGTTGATCTCTATCTGGCTTCTACTTCCACCTCAAATATTTCTGACCAACTACTCTTGTGTTTTTGTTTATTTTGCCCTCTTCGAATACTTTGCTCCATCATTTTTGTTTTATTTTTCAATAATTAGCTAACCTATTCAAAAATATTCTGAAGCCAGGCCTGATGGTAGAATACCTGTAATCCTAGTACTCAACAATCTAAGTGATATAGGAGAATTGCCTTGTTTTTGAGACATCCCTGGTCTTCTGTAAGACCTCGCCCCCCTAAATTGTTTGTCCTCACCTCTTGTGTATGAGACTGTAGGGTAGAAGTGTATACTATATTAATTTTTTAAAATATTTATTTATTTATTATGTATACAATATTCTGTCTGTGTGTATGCCTGCAGGCCAGTAGAGGGCACCAGACCCCATTACAGATGGTTGTGAGCCACTATGTGGTTGCTGAGAATTGAACTCAGGACCTTTGGAAGAGCAGACAATGCTCTTAACCTCTGAGCCATCTCTCCAGCCCTACTATATTAATTTATAAAGCTCTTCATAACAGTCCTATGAAGAATAGGTATTTTAGGTATCCTACATTTTGTAGCTGAGGAAACTTAAGCTTAGAAACTTTGGCTTGTGTGTCTTCATACAGTGACTGGAAAAGGCTGTTTCTTCTGTATCTAAACCACATACTTTCATTTCTTTTTTTTTTTGAGTCAAGTCTCTCTCATAGCCTGTGTTGCCTTCAAACTTGCTAAGTGGCCAAGGATGGCCTTGAACTCCTGATCCTCTTGCCTCTACTTTCCAAGTACTAGGATTGTAGGTATGTGTTATAACACTTTTTCCTCCAATGTGTGTGTGATTATATGCAAGTGTGGAAGTCAGAGACAGAGGTCAATATTGGTTCTTTCTGTATTACTCACTGCCTTATTTTTTGAGATAGCATCTCTCATAGATCCTGGAATTCATAGTTTTACCTAGACTGGTTGGCTAGCAGGCTCCTAGGATCTTGTCTCTACTATTTTCACCCTGTCACCACTAGGATTATAGGCCTATAACTCTGTGCTTTGATTTTTATGTGAGTACTGGGGAGCCAAACTCAGGTTCTACAACAAGCACTTTGCCTGCTGAACCATCTTCCAGCCCCACTTTTTTTTTCTTTTTGTGGGGAGGAGTTTCTCATGCAACCAAACTAGCTTCAAATTCACTATGTAATCAAGGCTGACCTTAAATTCTTAATCTTCCTACTTTTTCTAATTAAGGCTAGCATTAAAGGAATATGGTACTATGCCTTGCTCTAACTCAATTCGTTTTGAATGTCAATCTCATGCCATTGCTCAGGCTGGCCTCAAACTTGTCCTGATCCTCCTGCTTCAGCCTCCTGAATGCTGTAATTACAAGCATTCACTGCCATTCCTGGCTCTGTTTTTAAAGTTTTTCTTTCTTTTTTGTCTGTTAAGTTCTAAAGGACAGTGGGTAGAAAAAATAATCTCAGCCAGGTGGCAAAGGCTTTTAAATCCCAGTACTCAGGAGGCAGATACAGGCAAATCTTTGAGTTGAGGACCAGTCTGGTCTACAGAGAGAGTTCCAAGACAATTAAGGCTACACAGAGAAGCCCTGTCTCAAAAAACCAAAATAATAATAATAATCTTGTTTGATATTCCATATCATTTGCTTTTTTTATTGTATAGACTTTAGATCTAATGAATATAAATAGTAAGTTTTAGTTTTTTCAGTAGTTGGCTGAATTTTCTAGGGTTTCTTTTGTAAATAACTTTTGTGGTTTATTTTCATTAGGCATTTGAGAACAATCTTTTTCGTGCTCCAATTTATCTTCATAAGATGCCAGAGAGTGACTTCTTGATCATTCGAACAAGGCAGGGTTACTATATTCGAGAATTAGTGGACATTTTTGTGGTGGGCCAGCAGTGTCCGTTGTTTGAAGTGCCTGGTCCTAACTCCAAAAGGGCCAATACACACATCCGAGACTTTCTGCAGGTAAGGTGGGAGTTGGGTTAAGATGCATGTGGTAATAGAAAGATGAAAACATATCTGGGCTTAGTTGGGGAAGGGAACCTGGTGAGGACTTTTATCCTTTCTTTATGTAATAAGAATGTATTTGACTTACTGGACAGGTTTTTATTTACCGGCTCTTTTGGAAGAGTAAAGATAGGCCACGGCGGATCAGGATGGAAGATATAAAGAAAGCCTTTCCTTCACATTCAGAAAGCAGCATCCGGAAAAGGCTAAAGCTCTGTGCCGACTTCAAACGTACAGGTCATCAGTTGTGACTACTTGTCTTCTCTGTGATACTCTCATAATCCCAAAGAAATATGACTTTCAGTTAAATCATAGGTAATAGAATAGAAATTAGTGGCTGTCAAAAGAAGGTACAAATCTTGTAACTAGAGGGAGGTTTTGATGCTTTTTTGCTAATTTGATGGCAGTTGGTTACTAGGAGTGTTCATGTGAGTATGTCTTACGTACATACTTGTGTCTCATATGAGATGTAGGAAACTGGCAGCGGGGTTTTATTGACTAGTCATGTCTAGACATTACTTGGTTCTGTGTCAATTTGCTCTGCTGTTACTTTAGAATTCAGAACAGTTTTTCTGTATCTTTTCCAGGAATGGATTCAAACTGGTGGGTGTTGAAGTCTGATTTTCGTTTACCAACGGAAGAGGAGATCAGAGCTATGGTATCACCAGAACAGTGCTGCGCTTATTATAGCATGATAGCTGCAGAGCAGAGACTAAAGGTGAGCCTCTTCTTGTTAGGCACTGCTTATGTCTACATTTCTTTTCAGAGAGATAGAAGTGAATACTCTAGAGATGATAGTTACTAGATTATTACCAGTTATTCAGCAATTTAAACTGCATGAGGTACTTTCTGTGTGTATGGATTCTAGGGAAAGCTAATGTCAATGTAAGTCTCAGTGAGGGAGTTAAGTCCTATTGTCCTTCTTTAAAAATAATAGATCACTAATTTGGGTGGTGACTCTTCTGTGAAACAAATAGGAAAGGGTCTTTTTGGATTCCCAGATAGGCAGAGATAATAGCAGGAAGTATGGTTTAGAGATGTATAGTATATAAGACTGTCTTAGTAAAGGTTTCTTTTTAAATTTTTTTTATATGCATTGGTGTTTTGACTGCATGTATATCTGTGTGAGGGTGTTAGATCCCTTGGAGCTGGAGTTACAGACAGCTGTGAACTGCCATGTGGACGCTGGAAATTGAACCAGGATCCTCTGGAAGAGCAGGAAGGTCTTTTAACCATTGAGCCATCTTTACAGCCCTATTAGTTAGGGTTTCTATTGCTTTAAAGAGACAGCATGACAACAGCAACTTTTTTTTTTTTTTTTAGTTTTTCAAGACAGGGTTTCTCTGTAGCTTTGGAGCCTGTCCTGGCACTAGCTCTTGTAGACCAGGCTGGCCTAGAACTCACAGAGATCCACCTGCCTCTGCCTCCCGAGTGCTGGGATTAAAGGCATGCACCACCACCGCCCGGCAACAACAGCAACTCTTATAAAGGAAAACTGGTTTATAGTTCAGAGGTTTAATCCATTGTCATTCTGGCAGGAAGCATGGCAGGATGCAGGTAGACGTGGTGCTGAAGAGGTAGCCAAAAGTTCTACATACAGGCTGTAGGAAGAAAGAGTGACACTGGGGCTGGCTTAACCATTTGAAACCTCAAAGCTCACCTCCAGTGACAAACTTCTTCCAAAAAGGCCACATCTCTCAATAATGCCACTTCCTGTGAAACCTTTATTGCCCACTTTCATTTAAAATACTACAAAGGGTAGAACAGAAAAAGTCCAGCTGAGAAGGTCTATAGTTAGAATCTCTCTTTAGTTTGCTTTATAAATGGGCCCTAGCTATTCACACATCCACATGAGTTCCTTGAAAAGTTTTTGTGTGAGGGCTAGAGAGATACCTGAATGCTTATGAGCACTGGCTGCTCTTCCAGAGTACCTGGGTTCAATTACCAGTACCCACATGGCAGTTCACAACTGTCACTCCAGTTCCAGGGGATCTGACACCCTCACACAGACATACAGGCAAAACATCAATGCACATAAAATAAAATTGAATTATTTTTTAAAAAAATAATTCTAGAAAAAAGCATTTTGTGTGAACACAGGGCCTTTGCACATGCTAGTCAAGCATTCTGCTAATGAACTATATCCCTAGGGCAGCAAATTCCTTGGAATTTGGCATATCTTCTAGTAGCTCAAGAATGCACAACAATAATACATGCATTTAAAACTACAGAATCCATTTTCTATGCTGATATTTTGTATTTAATATTCAGTAAAACTATTTTCAGAAAAAATAAACCTGTGTTTTTTTCAGTTGACTTTTTTTATACATAGAATTGTCCTCTTTCAGGATGCTGGCTATGGAGAGAAGTCGTTTTTTGCTCCTGAAGAAGAAAATGAAGAAGATTTCCAGATGAAGATTGATGATGAAGTAGGTTTTACAAACTTTTTTTTTGTGACAGAATCTTGCTCTGTAACCCAGTCTGGCCTGGAAACTCTAAATATTCCTACCTTTCTCTCAACTATTGAGAGTACGCACACATACCACCATGCCCAGCAACACTTGTATTTTTTATCTTTAATTGTATGTATGTGTTGTATGTGTGTCTGTGTGTATGTGCATGTGCACATAAGTAAGTGAAGGTAGGTGGGTGCCTGTGAATCTATCTGTAGGTGGAGTTACAGGTGCTTGTTTGTAAGCTACCTGACATGGCCATTGGGACCTGAACCCAGGTCCTCTGAAAGAGCAACAAGTCATTTCTCTCTTTTTTCTCTCTGTGTTGTCCTGGCTATCCTGGAACTCACTATATAAACCAGGTTGGCCTTGAACTCACAGAAATCCAGCTGCCTCTGAGTGCTGAGATTAAAGGTGTACGCCACCACTGCCTGGCCAGCTTCTCTTTTTTTAATAATAATAAAACTCCTCCCAGCTCTGTAGTTTTTCTTAAAGAAAAATTTTGAAGATTTATTTATTTGTGAATGTGTGTTTGCTTGTTTACAGAGTCTAGAAGAGGGGAATCACATCCCTTAGAGCTGGGGTTATAAACATTTGTGGCTAGGGCTTGTTATGTGAATGCTTGGATCCAACTTCCAGTCCTTAAGATTGTATGGCAAATGCTTTTAATCACTTAGCCTTCTTTATGGCCTATAACACTCATTTTTTTTTTAAATCAGTGCTTCTCATGATCTCTTTTAAAAAGAAGGTTTTGGAGGGGCTGGAGAGATGGCTCAGAGGTTAAGAGCATTGCCTGCTCTTCCAAAGGTCCTGAGTTCAATTCCCGGCAACCACATGGTGGCTCACAACCATCTGTAATGAGGTCTGGTGCCCTCTTCTGGCCTGCAGACATACACACAGACAGAATATTGTACACATAATAAATAAATATTTTTATTGGTTTTTTTTTTTTTTTGGTTTTTCGAGACAGGGTTTCTTTGTGGTTTTGGAGCCTGTCCTGGAACTAGCTCTTGTAGACCAGACTGGTCTCGAACTCACAGAGATCCACCTGCCTCTGCCTCCCGAGTGCTGGGATTAAAGGCGTGTGCCACCACCGCCCGGCAAATAAATATTTTTTAAAAAAAGGTTTTGGCTAGTGAGATGGCACACATCTGTAATCCCATCACTTTGGTAACAGGAGGATCAGATGTTCAAGATTATGCTCTGATACATAGCGAGTTCCAAACCAACCTGGACTAGAGACCCTACTGTAAAAAAATCAGAATAAGAAAGCCATTCAAAAAATTGGACAACAAAATGAGTTGTCCTTCTAACCTTGATCATCATGAATGTGGGTACCACCCTACCTACTGAAATCCCAGGGATAATGGACTGAAGAACACCACTGATAAATATAATCCTTATCCTGATTGTACTGAATCTCTAAACATTGTGATTTAAGTATCATAGAAGAGAGCCGAACATTGGATTGCCACCATATTTAACTTAATATTTGGATAATTTAAGAAACCATGAGGGGCTGGAGAGAGGGCTCAGAGGTTAAGAGCATTGCCTCTCTTCCTAAAGGTCCTGAGTTCATTTCCCAGCAACCACATGGTGCCTCACAACCATCTGTAATGGGGTCTGGTGCCCTGTTCTGTCCTGCAGGCATACACACAGACAGAATATTGTATACCTAAGAGAGAGAGAGAGAGAGGGAGAGAGAGAGAGAGAGAGAGAGAGAGAGAGAGAGAGAGAGAGAGAGAGAGAGAAACCATGAAAACGTTCAGAGAAATTATTCTACCCTTTTAGGTAGTGGTTAGATGTGGAACAATGTTTCCTATAACCCTGAGAATCCTTTTCTTTTTCTTTTTTTTTTTTTTTGGTTTTTTTCGAGACAGGGTTTCTCTGTGGTTTTGGAGCCTGTCCTGGAACTAGCTCTTGTAGACCAGGCTGGTCTCGAACTCACAGAGATCCGCCTGCCTCTGCCTCCCAAGTTCTGGGATTAAAGGCTTGCGCCACCACCGCCCGGCTGAGAATCCTTTTCTTTTCTTTTTTTCTTTTTTTTTTTTTTTGGTTTTTCGAGACAGGGTTTCTCTGTGGCTTTGGAGCCTGTCCTGGAACTAGCTCTGTAGACCAGGCTGGTCTCGAACTCATAGAGATCTGCCTGCCTCTGCCTCCCGAGTGCTGGGATTAAAGGCGTGCGCCACCATCACCCGGCTGAGAATCCTTTTCTTTATCTTAGGTTCGTACTGCTCCTTGGAATACTACAAGAGCTTTCATTGCTGCCATGAAGGGTAAATGTCTCCTGGAGGTGACTGGAGTAGCAGATCCCACAGGCTGTGGTGAAGGATTCTCCTATGTGAAGATTCCAAACAAACCAACTCAGCAGAAGGTGAGAGTCTTTAGATTTCTAGAAATCAAAAGAGGAAGGAATGAGGTTTGCAGTAGATATAAATAGAGTAGATGACATGGAAATGGTTCATTTGCCAGAATGGCATAGATGCTTACTGTTAGGAATTCAGCTCAGATTCTCACTTGTTTTTGTTTGAGACAGGACGATAAGGAACCTCAGCCAGTGAAAAAGACAGTCACAGGAACAGATGCAGACCTTCGTCGCCTGTCTCTGAAAAATGCCAAACAACTTCTTCGTAAATTTGGTGTGCCTGAGGAAGAGGTGGGTATAGAAGAAAAAAACTCTTGAGTAAGAGGCTTTGTATACAGATAGAAAGGTAGGAAGGTGTAAAGAACTAACTGGGTTTTTAATATGATATAGATCATGATAGGTCCTAAATACTTTACCTAAACTTTTCTAAATTTCTTTTAGTTTTTTTTTATCTGTGTTTCTAATAATGGCCCTAGTTTGTCCTTTTACGTTGCTAAATGAGTTATATATGCATATATATAGTTCTGTGTTTCTCTCATAGATTAAAAAGTTGTCCCGCTGGGAAGTTATTGATGTGGTCCGTACAATGTCAACAGAACAGGCTCGCTCTGGAGAGGGGCCTATGAGTAAATTTGCCCGTGGATCAAGGTTTTCTGTAGCTGAGCATCAAGAGCGTTACAAAGAGGAATGTCAGCGTATCTTTGACCTACAGAACAAGTATGTTCAGTACTGTGGAAAGTTTAAGCTGGAAAGGAGTAGTATCCTGGACATGTTTTGTTTTGAACTAATGGCCTTGTACATGCAAGACACATACTTTATCACTAAACTCTCCAGCTCCCAGATACTATTTTTCAATTTTGGGATGAGGTCTTATTATGTAGCCCTGCTATCTGGAACTTGCTATGTAGGATAGGCAGGCCTTGAACTTTTGATGATCTTCCTGTATCTGTTTTAGGAAACAGATTCTGGGCCACAGGTATCCTTTACCATGCTCTACGAGATATCATTGTATAATGAAGATGATATCACTTGAAAAAAATTTAACTAGGTGGTTGGGTATTTGAAATACCAGGCACTATCTATAATAATACTGCCAGAGTATCTGTTCCTGTTTTTTTAAAGACAAGGTTTCACTATGTAATTCTAGCTGACCTGGAACTCACTATGGAGACCCAGTTGGCCTGAACCTACATTTTTGCCTCCTGAGTGCTGGGATTAAAAGGATGTACCACCACACACAACTTTTTTAAAGCTATTTTTTGAGACAGGATCTTGCCATGTAGCCCATGTTGGTTTCAAGCCTTTGGCAGTTCTCTAGTCTTTGCCTTCTAGGTGCTGGGATTATAAGCATGTGCCATCATGCCTATTGAACCTGCTGTTTTCAAAGTAATTTAGCAAAAGCTTTGGATGTCATTAAATGCTAAGCTTGATCTCGGTTCAGTGGCAGTTCTTGTAGCCTACTTTGCTTAGGCCTGGAAGTTTTAAGAGTGATAATGGTTTTATTTTTTTCCCTCTAATGACTTAGCTATGAAATAATAGCAATGTGATAGGAAAAGATCCGTGAATCTAAATGTTGTAGTGTACTGGAGAGCTCTGAGCAGGACTTGAAAGGCTGAGGCAAGAAAGATCAACAATTCAGCGCATATCTGGAGTGGGGGATGGAGAGAGCAAACAGTCTCTTTTAAGAAAATTTTTAAAAACTGGCCTATGTGGTGGTACATGCCTTTAATCCCAGCACTCGGGGGAAGCAGAGGTAGGTGGATCTCTGTGAGTTCCAGGACAGCTAGGACTGTTACACAGGGATGCCCTATCTTGAAAAGCTGATGGATGGATGGATGGATGGATGGATGGATGGATGGATGGATGGATGGATAGATGAAATCCTGCCCCAAAGCTGCAGAGAAACACTGTTTTGAAAAACAAACAAAAAAATCCTGTGTGTGCTACCTTCTTAGCTTTTTTTCCCCAGTTATTCTGAAAGAATTACTGCAATTTTGCAAATCTGAATTGTCTAGGAAGATGTAGTTTTTCTGTTATGGGTTTCATGGCTTTATGGATTCTGAGTATATCTTTTTAAGGTTGATTTCTCAATTTTCTATTTCTCCAATCCTACTTCTTTCTACACTTATATTTCCCCTGCTCTTTAACTTTTTTCTTCTCTTGCTAGGGTTTTGTCATCAACTGAAATCTTATCAACTGACACAGACAGCAGCTCAGCTGAAGACAGTGACTTTGAAGAAATGGGAAAGAACATTGAGAACATGCTGCAAAACAAGAAAACGAGCTCTCAGCTGTCTCGTGAACGGGAGGAGCAGGAGCGGAAGGAACTACAACGGATGCTACTGGGTGAGGGGGTTTCTCAGACAAGTAAAGAAAGGGATCAAAAATGGAGCTTGAGTCCAAGCCGGAGACAAAGTAAAAAATGAGTATAGAGAAACTTGTAGATGAGGTAGAGAGATTTCTTCAAACTGGACTCCAGTCTGTGAGGAAAAAATTTTGAAGAGATGCTGCCAGCCGACTGCTTCCTTTTTCTGTGTCCAGATACCTGGCCATGCCAGAGCTACCAGTGCTATCAGCTTTCTGGGAACTCATCCTCCAGAGTAACAGTTTTAAAAAATATAGGAAGTATCTGGCTTGGTGTGGTGGCGCATACCTGTAATCCCAACACTTGGAGAGTGAGGCAGAGGCTTTTGATTTGAAGGCCTACCTGGGCTATATAGTTAGACCCTGTCTTCAAAACAAACCATGCATACATACATATGCAAGTAAGTAAATAAATAAATAAAATGGAGAGTTTCTAGATGAATTTGCCAGGTTGTCTTTGAAGTTTCTGAATTTATATTTAAAATCCTATGTGGATAGGCAATTTTCTGAGAAGATTCATGGCTTTCAGAAGATTCTTAAAGGAAGCTTAGATCCAAAAAGTGCTAAAAATCATCAAATAATTGCAGACTGAGGATAATGGATAACAAGGTCCCAATGATTCCTCTGGTAACAGATATCAAGCAGGCAGTGGATGTTGTTACTGAGAGGATGAAGTCTGAGGATGGAGATTAAAGTGACCATTTTCATTCATACTAGTCTTACCTTTGTTTGCCCATCTCTGTAAAATTTTGTATAATTTTGTTTTTCTGGCTCTTTGTAAAGATATATGGCTTTTTGTGTTTGTTTTATTTGTTTGTTTGTTTGCTTGCTTGCTTGTTTTTGAGACTATGTCTCTGTAGCTCTAGCTGTCCTGGAACTTGCTCTGTAGACCAGGCTGGCCTTGAATTCACAGAGATTTGTCTACCTCTGCCTCCCGTGTACTGGGATTAAAGGCAAGCGCCAGAGGCTGAATCATCTTGAATCATCTCTCCATACCTACTGAGTTGAGTCTACATTTTTTTTCGAGACAGGGTTTCTCTGTAGCTCTAGCTGTCCTGGAACTAGCTCTTGTAGACCAGGCTGGCCTCGAACTCACAAAGATCCGCCTGCCTCTGCCCCCCGAGTGCTGGGATTAAAGGCGTGCGCCACCTGTCTACATTTTTACAAGATCCCCAGATGTTTCCTATTCATATTAAAATTTTGAGAAGCATGCGCTGGGCTTATTTATTCCTCCTGAGTCCTTGCTTAGATGTTTTCATCAACTGTTTGCTGCTAAGAATTTTCTGTCACTCTGCTATTCAGAGGAATAAAAGTATAACTATTGCTTCTCGGTCTTCAATAGCAAACATAATATTTTGAGGTATTTCTTTTTTTTTGGTTTTTCGAGACAGGGTTTCTCTGTGGTTTTGGAGCCTGTCCTGGAACTAGCTCTGTATACCAGGCTGGTCTCGAACTCACAGAGATCCGCCTGCCTCTGCCTCCTGAGTGCTGGGATTAAAGGCGTGCACCACCACCACCCGGCTTGAGGTATTTCTAGAATGTTTGTATTTATGAAAATGGAAATTGGCAGTGGTTAAAAGAAGTCAGGAACGGGCAAATCAGGGTATTCTTGTAGCTATTAACAACTCTCTGCTTTTAATGTGGTATGTTGAATGTCTCCAACTCCAAAAAAGTAGCAATTTGGATTTTAGAGGGAATGTTTGGAAATTGTTCTCTATCTTGCAGCAGCAGGCTCAGCAGCCACAGGAAATAATCACAGAGATGATGACACAGCTTCAGTGACTAGCCTTAACTCTTCTGCCACTGGCCGCTGTCTCAAGATTTATAGAACATTTCGAGATGAAGAGGGGAAGGAGTATGTTCGTTGTGAGACAGTCCGAAAGCCAGCTGTTATTGATGCTTATGTGCGCATACGTACCACAAAAGATGAGGAATTCATGTGAGTTTGATATGCCACTTTTGAGTGTGGCAGGAAAAATAATGGAAACAACGTATATGTATGAGTTGTAGTAATAGGAATATATATTGTTATCCCTGGAAATCTGCTGTTGTTTAGAACCTTCTTGCCTTTAGATCTTTGGATTTAAACAGAGCTAAATCACTGGGGAAATAACTAGTTTGCTATGTTTGGAGTATGGTGATTTGCCTTTGCAAAAATCATTCCTGTAAAACCAGTACTTGGGAGGATTCAGCAGAAAGAACGTGGGTTCTAGACAGTCTGGGCTGTAAAACATTGTCTCAAAAATCAAAAGCAAAATCTTAATGATCATTTAGGACTTAGACTGAGAGATGTTATTTTATACATGTGGAAGACTATCAAGGAACATGAAGATGGCAGGCAGTTTATTTCATTTCCGCCTGGATGAATTACTTATATTTTGAGATGGTAGCTTTCAGGGTAATCATCTTGATTTAGGTTGCTTATGGTCGGTCCTATTGTATTTTTTTCTTGTTATTCAGTCGAAAATTTGCCCTTTTTGATGAGCAACATAGAGAAGAGATGAGAAAAGAACGGCGGAGGATTCAAGAGCAATTGAGAAGACTTAAACGAAACCAGGAAAAGGAGAAGCTAAAGGGCCCTCCTGAGAAAAAGCCCAAAAAAATGAAGGAGCGCCCTGACCTAAAAGTAAGTATACAGGGCTGGAGAGATGGCTCAGAGGTTAAGAGCACTGACTGCTCCTCCAGAGGTCCTGAGTTCAATTCCCAGCAACCACATGGTGGCTCACAGCCATCTATAATGAGATCTGGTGCCCTCTTCTGGCCTGCTGGCATACATGGAAGGAATGTTGTTGTATACATAATAAATAAATAAATCTAAAAAAAAATTTAAAAAAAAGTAAGTATACAATACCCAAGTGTTGTTGGACACAATGTAATTCTAGTACTTGATAGGCTGCCTCAGGATTGTGAGCTTGAAACACATAGAGACCCTGCTTTGAAAAGAAAAAGAAAAAATGTTTAATGATATGATCACCACTAACAAAGCAAAGGAAGGTAGCATAACTTTTCCCTCAGTTTTTGTCATCTTTAGTTATTGGAAATGGAAGCAGTATTGTAGAACACTAGGTTATATTATTTGTAACAACAAAGGATCTGGAACAAATCTACTTAGTGAATTCAGGCTCCCCTGGGCTACATGAGGCCCTCAGAAAGAAAACTCACTCACTCACATTTTCTCTCTCTCTCTCTCTCTCTCTCTCTCTCTCTCTCTCTCTCTCTCTCTCTCTCTCTCTCTCTTTATCTCTCTCTATATATCTCACTTTTTTCTAGGACTTGGGTAGGTTTGGTACATTTTATTTATATTCATTTACCTTTGTTATTGGGCATCAAACCCAGGACCTGATAAGTTTACTGCTGAGCTATTTCCCTAACCTTATAATGCTTTTTTTAAATGGTAGCTTTTTAAAGGAGGAGTTGGACAGGTGGCTCAGTGGTTAAGAGTGCTTACTGTATCAGAGGCCTGGGGTTTAGATCTTAACACTTTATATTGGATGATTCAAAAGCACTTGTAGCTCCAGCTTCAAGGGATCTAACACCTCTCTTCTGGTAGGTGCTTGTACACACAGTTGCACATATAGCCGTATACACACTGATACACATACCCAAAAGGTCTTTTCTTTTTCATTAAAGCATTTATATATTTACTCCTTATCTTTTATTGTCTAGTAATTCACTGCATAAATATTTATTTGATATCTACTACATATTAGACAAGATATATATGAAAAAAGAAACTTTCAAAAGGTTGGATTTTCTTTTCTGACCATTGCTGGAAGAATAGAAGGGCACAAGTATTCCTAGGAGACAAACATCTGTGCTATAATCTCCAAGCAGCAGTCTGCCTCTCTGGAAAGAAGCTGTGATAGCTGTGCTCTTATAGACAGGGGTTTGAAGGCAGGAATTTCTCCTGAGAGAACAGCTTTCTAGTGGAACAGCTTCAATGGAAAGCTGCTCAAACTGGCATCCAGCACATTCTACCAACAGATCACGTGATCTTATATCCAGACCTTTTGCTTTTAGTCATGTATTCACTTATTAATTAATCTGGTAGAACCTGGTGTTCTGTAATACCTTCCCCTCGAAGATACAGAGATGATGATTTGGGCTGCACGAAGTGTTCTTTAAAGATACACACAAGTTATAGTCCAAAGTTACCATTCCATCCAAGTCTAGCTGGGGCAGTCAGTGGATTTACTGGGCTTACTTAATGGAGCGTGGATGAAGGGTTAGGGACAAGACTGTGGGTGTGTAAAACAGCCACATGACTAATTTATCCTCCAGCACAGATGGTGACTTCCTCCTAGCTGCATAGCGGGAGTCCTACTTCAGTCAATGTTCCACTCCTTACATCCATCAGCGCCCCATGAGGCCACATGCAAGGGAGCATGTTTTAGTTACTTTTCTGTTGCCATGCCAAGACACCGTAATCAAGACAGTTTATAAGAGAAAGTGCCTAACTGACCCTACAGTTGCAGAGGATTAGAGTCCATGATAGCGAGCAAGGGTGTGGTGGGAGGAACAACTGAGAGCTCACATCTTGATCCGCAAGCAGAAGGCAGTGGGACTGGCACAGGTCTTTTGACAACTCAAGACCCACGACTAGTGCACACCTCCTCCAACACGGCTGCACTTCCTAATCCTCCCCAAAGAGTTCTACCAAGTGGAGACCAAGTATTCAAGTACATGAGCCTATAGGAAATGTTCTCATACAACCACCGCATTCTAGCCCCTGCCACTCAAAGGCTAGGAGCTGCATCATAGTGCAAAATACATGTACTTCAACTTTGAAAGTCCCCATAGCTTTTCAAGCCTCAACACGCTTTAAAAGTTCAGAGTTGCTTCTGAGACTCGAAACAATCTCTTCATTGTAATTGCTCGCAGTTGCACAGATACCTATACACACCGATACACATAACCCAAAAAGTCTTAAAAAGAAATTAGAAAAAGACTAGCCAGGCAGTGGTGACACACGCTTTTAATCCCAGCACTCAGGAGGCAGAGGCAGGTGGATCTCTGAGTTTGAGACCAACCTGGTCTACAAGTTCCAGGACAAGCTACAGAGAACCCTGTCCAGGTTGTTTTGCATCGCTTAGGTTAAAGATTCCATGTACTACTATGTAACGTACACCATAAGATAAGGTAACTGCTTCAATGGAAGCAACTGTGAACTTGGATACAGCATATCTGGGTTTGGTTTTGCTACTTAATAGCTCTGTGACCTTAACCTTTCCAAACCAGTTTTCTATAAAATGTTGTCTACCATTGTTTCTTCCCAGTTCCATATACATTCCTTTCTACTTTTGACATGGTTCAACCTGTTTACCTCTAACATGTTGTGGGTTTTTTTGCTTTTATTTTTTCTGTTGCAGCTGAAATGTGGAGCATGTGGTGCCATCGGGCACATGAGGACAAACAAATTCTGCCCCCTTTATTATCAAACAAATGCTCCACCTTCTAATCCTGTTGCCATGACAGAGGAACAAGAGGAAGAGCTAGAAAAGACAGTCATTCATAATGATAATGAAGAACTTATCAAGGTTGAAGGGACCAAGATCGTTTTGGGGAAACAGCTAATTGAGAGGTAAGGGATAGCAGGGAGGGAGTGCTATAGCAGAGATCGGTTGAAGGTTGATGATGATGGTTGGCAGAGGTAAATGTGATGTGATTGTTCTCTGAAGTGGAACTAAGTGTTGCAGAAATTTTGGATTATAATTGGTAATTTTTGCCAGTAATCAAAACTGCAGTGATCATTAGGGCTTACACCTTCCTTTTTACATGCTGTGCTTTGAGTCTTAAGTATTTGTGGAGGGTCAAGGGAGTTAATTTTTATACAGAGTTTCTACATAGCCCTAGCTGTTCTGGAACTAACTCTATAGACGAAGCTGGCCTCAATTTCTGAGATTCACCTGTCTCTGCCTCCTAAGTGCTGGGATTAAAGGCATGCACTGCCAAGCCTGGCTAAGTCTTAGTATTTACGTAAATACCCTTACCACAGTAGTGTTTTTCTTCTGTTTTGTTTTGCTTGTTTTGTTGGTTTGTGTGTGTGTGTGTGTGTATGTGTGTGGGGGGGGGGTACTGATAGGCACAGTGGGCAAGTGTTCTGTCTCTGAGCCATATGTCCTCAAAACTTTGCACAAATTTTTGAAAGTTTTGTTAAATTACCCAGGTTGGCCTCAAGCTTACTTACAATTTTTCTTTCTCAGCCTCCCATGTAGCTAAGATTACAGGTTTGGAGTGCCACACCTGGCATGTGGGTAGTTAATATAAAATGAGAGACTATAAAGAGTAGACTGTGCTTATGCCCAATCTTGCCGTTAGAGAATTTAATAGATAAAAATGGAGATGTTAAAATTTTTTCCATTTTAAGCCGGACGGTGGTGGTGCACGCCTTTAATCCCAGCATTTGGGAGGCAGAGGCAGGTGGAGCTCAGTGAGTTTGAGGCCAGACTAGTCTATAGAGTGACTGCAGAGTTCCAGGACAGCCAGGACTGTTACACAGAGTAACCCTGTCTCGGAAAAAAAAATTCCCATTTTAAAAATTATAAACTGATGGTGGTGGTGGTGATGCACAACTTTAATCCCAGCACTTTGAGGCAGAGAAATAGGTGAATCTCTAAGTTCCACGCCAGACTGGCTCTACAAAGCGAGTTCCAGGATAGCCAGGGCTACACAGAAAAACCCTCTCTCAAAAAAACAAAAAAAACAAAAACAGCTAAACAAGTTATAAACCTATTGAATAGTTGAAAGTTCACAATTAAAGTATTCTAAACGCACCTGTTCACCTTTTGCCATATTTGCCTAATCTTTCTTTGTATACCTCAAATGTTTGTAATCTGAACCATTGAGAAGTAAATTTCAGGTATCATGACAGTTCACTGCAAACACACATCTTCTAAGAATTGGGTTGTAAGACATGGTACTATTATCATAACTAAGAAATAGCACTAATTTAGTAATTTGCAATGCTCAGGAATTTTTATTCAAATTACCCAAGTCATCTCATTGTCCTTTGGCTCATTTTCTAATTATGGATACCATCCCAGTTTAGACATAAGTGTATTTTGAGTCTGTCGAAATCTAAAACTGTCTTACTTATTTTTGTACTTTTTATGACATTAACTTTTTTAGCAGTATAAAGAATAATTGTTTCGGGCTGGAGAGATGGCTCAGAGGTCAAGAGCACTGACTGCTCTTCCAGAGGTCCTGAGTTCAATTCCCAGCAACCACATGATGGCTCACAACCATCTATGAGATCTGGCGCCCTCTTCTGGTGTGTGGGAAGCAGAATGTTGTACACATAATAAATAAATAAACAAATAAATAAATTAAAAAAAAGAATAATTGTTTCACAAAATACCCCACTTTTTTAATATTTATTTATTATGTATACAATATTCTGTCTGTATGTCTACACCAGACCTCATTACAGATGGTTGTGAGCCACCATGTGGTTGCCGGGAATTGAACTCAGGACCTTTGGAAGAGTAGGCAATGCTCTTAACCACTGAGCCATCTCTCCAGCCCAAAATACCCCACTTTTTAGATTTTATTTTAAGTAGAACAAAGATTTATTTTAAAAAATGAAAATGCTGAAGATTATGAGGGACTCCAAGGGAGGAATAACCCACTTTGTTTTCTACTGATTAGACTCACATTAATTTTTTTTTTTTTGAGACAGGCTTTCTCTGTAGCTTTGGTGCCTGATGGAGGAAGGTCATTGGTTAATTAATAAAGAAACTGCTTGGCCCTGATAGGTTAGAACATAGGTGGGTGGAGTAAACAGAACAGAATGCTGGGAGGAAGAGGAAGTGAGCTCAGATGCCATGCTCCCCTCTCCCGGGCAGATACGATAAAGCTCCGACCCAGGTTGGACGTAGGCTAGAATCTTCCCGGTAAGCGCACCTCGGTGCTACACACATTAATAGAAATGGGCCAGGCAGTGTTTAAATGAATACAGTTTGTATGTTGTTATTTCGGGGTATAAGATAGCCAGGCGGAGGGAGCAGGGCGGCAGGAATGCAACCGCAGCTCCTTCAACAGGCGCCTGTGCCAGAACTATCTCTTGTAGACCAGGATGGCTTCGAACTCCCAGAGATCCGCCTGCCTCTGCCTCCCGAGTGCTGGGATTAAAGGCATGCGCCACCACTGACCCGCTCACATTAAATATTTTTGACTAGACGTTTAATAGACTATCTAGTTGATATTATGTATTTACCACATCAACAAGCACAACAGTTTCACTCCTTTTAGAGCTATTAATGATCATTGCCAAATTATTTAATTGGTTCTTATAACGTGGTGGTTTTTCTAATTCTAGAATTTCTCTATTTTAACTGGTATTTTTGATAAGGAAAACTTCATCATATCTATTTTAATATATTACTGTGAATTCTGAAATTCTTCCCATATAAATTTTAATGCATTTTCTCCCAATTTAACTCATTTAAGCCAGATCTTATGGTGGTTTTTAAAATATTTTATGAATATTTTGCCTGAATGTCTGTGTGTGCATACATGGAGACAAATGCCTGGTGTTCACAGAGACCAGAAAAGAGAGTTGGATCCCCTGTAATTAGAATTAACAGATCGTTATGAGAGCTGCCAAATAGGTGCTAGGAATTAAACTCAGGTTCTTTGAAAGAGCCATCTCTCAGGCCCTTCAGGTCTGTGGTTTTGAAATGATCCTGTAAATCTTTGAGAAATCATTTGCTTTCTGGTACAAGATGTTGAAAGCTTTCCTTGTCTCAGACTTAGAATTGACCATTTCTCTGAGGTGTCCGTGCTCCTTTTATTAAACCATCTCTTTATCCTATTTCGGAGAACTATAAATAACACAATGTTACTGATTGCAGTGCTGATGAGGTTCGCAGAAAATCTCTGGTCCTGAAGTTTCCTAAACAACAACTTCCTCCCAAGAAAAAACGTCGGGTTGGAACCACTGTTCACTGTGACTATTTGAATGTGAGTATCTGCATTGTCTTCATATCAGATGGATTCCCCCAGCTTTCTGGGACATGACTCTGTGTCAGATATTCCTTATGTCTGTTCCTTGAGAATTATGTGCATTGTTCATTAAATGACTTAATAAAATTTATTATTTTGGGTTTTTGAGACAAGGTTTCTCTGTGTAACCCGGGGTTTTTTTGGAACTCATTCTGTAGATCAGGCTGGTCTTGAACTCAAAGATCTGCCTGCCTCTGCCTTCCAACTATCCAGATTTAAAATTTATTTATTTTTGTTTGTTTATTATGTATGTATTCATCTGTGTATGCACTATGATGCAAACATGGAAGTTAGAAAACTTGTGAAGTTAGTTCTCTCTTACATGGAACCTGGAGATCAAGTTATGGTCACTATCTTGTATGGCAAGTGCCATTACCCACTGAGCCACCTCATTGCCCTGCCCCTCTTTGATGTGCAGGTTTTTTTTCCTACATGTATATAAGTGCGCTATGTATATGCCTGGTGCCAGCAGAGCCCAGAAGAGAATGCAATATGGTTTTAGTTGTAAGTCACTATGTGGGTGCTAGAATCTGAACCTAGGTCCTCTGCAAAAGCAGCAAAGGTCCTTAACCACTGAGCCATCTCTTCAACTTGTCCCTGCTCCAAAGTTTGCTTTTTTAAGATTGAATTTCTCTCTAGTCCAGGTTGGTCTAGAATTTACTATATACTCTAGGCTGGCTTTGAATTTTTAGCACTCCTCCTACCTTAGCTTCCTAATTGTTGGGATTAAGGCTGAAGACCTCCAAGTCTCGCTTTATTGAAGTTTTCTAAAATGTATCAGTATATTTGAAAAATATTTGGGTTTTTTTTTGTTTATCTAAAGCATTCTGGTTTCTTGTTTTTGTTTTGTTTTAGAGACCTCATAAATCCATCCATCGGCGCCGGACAGACCCTATGGTAACACTGTCATCTATCTTGGAGTCTATCATCAATGATATGAGAGATCTTCCAAATGTGAGTTCATTACATTAGATCTGTATAGAATAGGAAAACCAAGACCTTATGTTTTTTTTTCTGTTACTTCAGGTCGATGGCCCTAGTGCATATACCTGTATATCTGAAACCCCTAATTCTTTGGGTGTTTGTCTATTTTTAAATCGTTTAATGCAGTATTAGGTAATGAAGGACAGAATGTAGGCAAAAGGACACATGAGTTATAAGAGGATATAAAGCTAGTTTTTTTCTGGTTTCAGTGCAATGCTTCTTTTTGTGATGGGTATGTGAATTCAACTTTCTGAGTATTAAAGTAGCAAGAATAATTTTTTAAAATTATGTGTATACATGTATGTCTGTGTATGCATATGCAAGTTCCCTTAGAGGTCTGAGGCATTGAATAACCTGGAACCAAAGTTACAGAGGTTGTGAGTCCCCAGACATAGGAATTGAGAACCAAACTCAGGTCCTCTGGAAGAGCATAATATACTATTATAACCACTGAACCATCTCTCCAGCTTCAAACTTGTATGTCTTTTGTTTTGTTTTGTTTTGTTTTGTTTTGTTTTGTTTTGTTTTTTCCAGACAGGGTCTCTCTGTAGGAGACAGTCCGGAACTAGCTCTCGTAGACCAGGCTGGCCTTGAACTCACAGAGATCCATCTGCCTCTGCCTCTTGAATGTTGGGATTAAAGGTGTGCGCCACCACTTATATGTCTTATAAGAATTTTGCATTCCATAAGTGTCTAGCATATATGGAGCTAGAAAGACAGCTCAGTGGTTAAAAATACATACTGCTCTTGTGGAGAACTATGTGTGACTTTGAGGCCTGCCTGTTCAACAGAGTTAGGATAGCCAAGGCTACACAAAGAAACTCTGTCTCAAAAAAAAAAAAAAGGAAGGAAGTAAATAACTTAATGCAAAAACAGATTTACTACATCTGAAAAAATCATTTGAGAGTTAGTAAACCAGTAAGTTGTAATTGGCTCTGTCAGTGTTCTTTGCTCACAAATGGTGCTGGCTCTTGTTTCCACAGACATACCCTTTCCATACGCCAGTTAATGCAAAGGTTGTAAAGGACTACTATAAAATCATCACTCGGCCAATGGATCTACAGACACTCCGTGAAAATGTGCGCAAACGCCTCTATCCATCTCGGGAAGAATTCAGAGAGCATTTGGAACTAATTGTGAAAAATAGTGCAACCTATAATGGTAATAGTCCCTTGTTCTTTGACTGCAAAGGTCACCTTTCAGATTCTTATCTCTTGCTGATTCTAAATTCATTAGATTAGCATGAATGAAAAGACTAATGTGCATTTTTGGGTATGAACATCAGGCAGTGTACATTTCAGTCATATAGTAAGTATTACTTCTTTTTAGTTGCATTATATAATCCTTTTTTTTTTTTTTTAGACATGGTCTCACTATGTAGACCAGACTGGCCTCAATCACAGAAATTCTTTGGCCTCTGCCTCCCAAATGCCAGTATTAAAGCCATGTTCTACCACACCCAGCTTCCCACTATTAATTTTTAATATATTCTCTGGTGAATTTGAAGTCTGTGTTGAAGCAGTTGGAGTGAATAGTGAGGCAGAAAAGTATTTGTTTTGTGTGTTTTAACTCAGTCTGCATTTTTGTTACAGGGTCTAGATACCCATTTTGTCATTTTAAAAAAAGCAAAAAATAGGAGGAAGAAATCAGTTTGCATTAATTCATTTTTTTTCATTTCAGTCTAATTTTCTTTTTGTGATGGGTATGTAAATTCAACTTTCTGCATATTGAAGGAGCAAGAATATTTTTTCAGTTTTTTGAGATAAGATTTCTCTGTGTAGCCCTGGCTGTCCTGGAACTTGCCCTGTAGACCAGGCTGGCCTTGAACTCACAGAGATCTGCCCGAGTCGGCCTCCCGAGTGCTGGGATTAAAGGTGTGCACCCTTGCCGCTCACCAAGAACTGACTCTTGAACATTGTCAGGACAGGGGCTGGAGAGATGGCTCAGAGGTTAAGAGCATTGCCTGCTCTTCCAAAGGTCCTGAATTCAATTCCCAGCAACCACATGGTGACTCACAACCATCTGTAATAAGGTCTGGTGCCCTCTTCTGGCCTTCGGCATACACACGGATAGACTATTATATACATAATAAATAATAAATATTTAAAAAAAAGAAAAAGGAAATTATCAGGACAACTCACCTGCCATGGCTTATTTATACACGGACACACACAGGCAGACAGACACACACACATGCACGCACGCGTGTGCGTGCACACACACACACATACGCACACAAAATGGAAAAACAGAAGGAAATACAAAGAGAATTAAAACAAAGCCCTACTGGGGGATACAGCTCAGCAGTAAAGCATGCATGCAGTCCTTGGTTCAGTCTCCAGTAGTGGCAAGAAAAGAAAGTTTCTCGCAGCCCTATAATCCTTCCTTTCTATGCTTCACACTTTAAAATTAATTTATGTCCATTGGTGTTTTGCCTGCACGTGATTCTGTGTGAGGCTGTAAGATCCACTGCAACAGGAGTTAAAGACAGTTGTGAGCTGCCATGTGGATGCTAGAGAATTGAACCCGGGTTCTCTAGAAGAGCAACCAGTGTTCTTAACTGCTGAACCATCTCTCCAGTCACCTCTGTGACTCATTCTTCTGACTTCCTCACATGTCAGTGCTGATGATAGTGTGGTAGTAACATTGGCATTAAATTCTTCATTTGGATTAAGTAATCCAAATAAGAAGACCTTCCTTCTTTTCCTCCCATGCCCTCAATACTTTAGCTATAGTTTATTCCTTGATACCACCATTCCTCCCTTTTTGAGACAGGCTCTCTAAATACCCAGGCTAATCTTGAACTTGCTATATAGCTCAGACTAGCCTCAAACTTGGTATCCAAGTGCTTCAATCTCCCAATTTCTGGGATTACAGATATATACTGCCATACCTGGCTTACTTTCTTATTGTAACCTAATATATGGATAATAGCAAATTTTGTTTTTTAATAAGTTAATAAAAACTTTCAACTTACCCACTTTTAAACTAATAAACAGTACGTCTGCGAACATTTATGTTAAGAGCACTGACTGCTCTTTTATAGATCCTAAGTTCAATTCCTAGCAACCACATAGTGGCCCACAACCATCTATAATGAGATTTGATATTCTCTGGCGTGCAGGAAAAAGAAAAAAAATACTAGTTAAGGTGGGTGGTGATGGTACATGCCTTTAATCTTAGCACTTGGAAGGCAGAGATAGGAGGATCTCTGAGTTTGAGGCCAGCCTGGTTGATTGTGAGTTCCAGGACAGCCAGAGCTACACAGAGAAATCCTGTCCTGAAAAACAAACAAAAAAGAAATATTAGTTATATGTAAATATTTTGGGATTTTGGCAGGGGGTTCTTTTCTGGTTTGAGATGATCTCTTTATATAGTCTAGGCTACCCCAGGATCTACTTGCTCTCTGGTTGAAGCATGTCAAATTCTGTGATTACAGGTGTGTGTCCATGACTCCCAGCTTAAAAATGTTTTAATTATTCCAAAAGTGAGCTTAAATGGAACAGCTTTAAGCAGTGAATATACAAGAGAGATCAGATAGTTCAAGAATTTTCAGCTGGGTGGTGGCGCACACCTTTAATCCCAGAACTCAGGAGGCAGAAGCAGGCGGATCTCTGTGAGTTGGAGGCCAGCCTGGTTTACAGAGTGAGTTCCAGGAAAGGTGCCAAAGTTATAGAGAAACCTTGTCACTGAAAAAAAATGAATTTTCTGAAGTTCTTGGTAATGATTTCTGCGAAACTGAATTAACAATCTGTGTGCTGAAGAATCTGTTTCCTAAATAGAAAAATTTTAAATGTTCCAGTGAACATTACCATTTTCAAACACATTCTCCATCCATAGAGTAATTTTCAAGGTTTTAAAAGACCTAACAAAGCTGGCTCATGCCTTTACTCCCAGCACTAGAGAGACAGAGGCAGGTGGATCTGAGTTTGAGGCTACCCTTATCTACATATAGAGTTCCTTTCTGAGCCAGCCAGAGCTACATAGTGAGACCCTATCTCAAAAAAAAAACAAAAACAAAAACCAGTTATAATACAAGCATGTGAGGACACAAAAAATGCAATTAAAATTTGGGCCTGGAGAGATGGCTCAGTGGCTAAGAGCACTGGCTGTTCTTTCAGAGGACCTGGGTTGAATTCCCAACACCCACATGGCAATTCAGGTAAAATACCAATGCACATAAAATAAAAATAAATTTTAAAAAACAGTTAAAACTTATTCATAGTTTATCCATTATATATTAGGCACTGAAAAATGAAGTAAGAACTGGTGGTGTCTGTACCTGGTGTGGTAGCACACACCTGTAATCCCAAGGAGGTGAAGACAGGAGGATCTGAAATGAGTTCTAGACCAGCCTGGGATACAAGGGACTCTGTCTTTAAAAAATAAAAAGGAAATAACTGGTATATCTACCTAACTCAGTTACTAGGCTGGCACCTGGGACCTTTTAGGTTCTCTAGTAAATGTGTTAAAGTGTTGGAAATGTGGCAACTTTGGGCTTCCCACTTATAATGGCTATTTCTTGTTCTCTATAGGGCCAAAACACTCACTGACTCAGATTTCTCAATCCATGCTGGATCTCTGTGATGAAAAACTCAAAGAGGTAAGAACTAACTATAAGAGAAAGTGGTAGGCATAGTGACATACACCTGTAATCCTAGCACTTGAGAGTAGAGACAGGAAAATTAGGAGCTTAAAGAAAGTCATCCACAGCTACATACTGAGTTCTAGTGCAACTTGAGCTACATGAGAATTTGACTCAAAAATCAAAGTAGATTATAAAAAAACCAAATGCTGTGGTGTATGAAGGTGGAGAGTAGTACAGTTTAAGAACTATATATTTAACAGAAAGAACCATATCTGAGGGAATGACAGATCTTTGATACATCTGACAGATAGGGATTTAGAAATTATATAGACGCTATCTCCTGTAGATGGGAAAGCCAAGTCCAAAGAGGAAAATTGCTTGCTCTGGAATCATGCTGGGATTAAGATCCCAAACCTGTGTAACTTTAGAAAGGATGGCAGAAAATGGCTTTCCAGGAGATAAATCTCCTATAGCTCACATTACAACTCATTGCTGTACCAAGGAGGCATATTGAAAAAAAAAATCTTTTTGAGATAGTGCCTCATCTAGCTCAGGCTGGCTTGGAACTTACTGTGTCTAATAGGTTGGCCTTAAATTCATGGTGCTCCTTCACCCTCAGCCTCCTGAGTTCTAGGATTATAGGTCTGTCTGAGCCACTAGGCCTAGAGACAGTTAAATTTTTTCAATAATTAATTTATTTTTATTTTATGTGCATTGGTGTTTTGCCTGCATGTTTGTCAGGTCTTGGAGTTACAGATAGCTGTTAGCTGCCATGTGGATGCTAGGAATTGAACCCAGGTCCTTTGGAAGAATTGTCAGTGCTCTTAACTACTGAGCCATCTCTCCATCCCTGGAACAGTTTAATTTTTAAAAAATAATTTTCAATATTTTGGGCTTTTTCCCCCTTTCCTTTTTGTGCTAGAAACTGAACTCAGGGTTTTGCCTTTTTAAGTAAGCACTCAAACACTGAGTTACAGCCTCAGTCCTTCTATAAACCCCTACTCTTTCCTTTTTTAAATGTTCATTGGTGTATTGCCTACTTGTATATCTGTGTGAGGATATCGGGTCCCCTAGAACCAGAGTTACAGACATTTGTGAGCTTCAATGTGGTTGCTAGGAATTGAACCTGGGTCCTCTGGAAGACCAGTCAGTGTTCTTAACCACTGAACCATCTCTCCAGCCCCATATACCGCTATTTTTACCAAAGAAGATTATGGTAACTTATAAGTTTATAAAAGCACAGATAATAATGAAGTTGATACTCAACATAGATATTTCACAAGAGAACATGACTAATAAACATGGAGAATTTTCTCAACTTAATTGACATAAATTACATGTTTAAGCCACAATTAATTGAGCCTAGTAATACATACCTGTAATGGCAGCACTTGGGTTTCAGAGGCAAGATGACCAGAAGTTACAGGTCAGCCTAGGATATATGTTGAGACTCTGTTTCAAAATTAAAACAAAAACACCTACCAATTACATTCCTCTTTGTATCTATTAGAAGGCTAAAGTCCTATAACCAATGTAGAGATCCAATATTGGTACACAAGGGAGGTAGAGGTAAGAAATCAGAAATTCGAGATAATTTGTGGCAACATATCAAGTTCAAGGTTAGCCTGTGACTTAGACCCTGTCTCAAAAAAAGGGGACTAACAAGACTAAGGATTGAGGATACAGGCGGTGAGAACACAGAGATTTTCATAGTGCATAGACTGAAATGAATTTGTTGGATTAAGTTTTCTTTGTACAGCCAGGTGGTGGTGGCATGTGCCTTTAATCCCACCACTTGGGAGGCAGAGGCAGGTGGATATCTCTGAGTTCGAGGCCTGCCTTGGCTACAGAGTTAGTTCCAGGACAGCTAGGGCTATTATACAGAGAAACCCTGTTTCGGAGAAAAAAACAGTTTCCTTTGTACAAGTCGCTAATCAAGCTGGGTTGTATATGGGATGTGAAGCCCACCTGGGATACGAAGGATACATGCCTTATTAGAAAAACAAATAAAGGGGGCTGGAGAGATGGCTCAGTGGTTAAGAGCATTGCCTGCTCTTCCAAAGGTCATGAGTTCAATTCCCGGCAACCACATGGTGGCTCACAACCATCTGTAACGAGGTCTGCTGTCCTCTTCTGGTCTGCAAACACACACAGATTAAATATTGTATACATAATAAATAAATATTTTTAAAAAAGAAAAACAAATAAAAAGAGTAATTAACTGATTGTATTGATGTTCTATAGTCTCAACATTCATTTTATAGAAAAGATAACGTTATTAAAGCCTAATTTGCCAAAGATGTTTTTGTTGTTGTAACTAAACTAGTGATGTCTTGAGCTTTCTATTCTTGGTGCTATATAAGAATATGATGCTATGCCAGACTTTATTGAATCCCCATGGGAGGCTTTACCCTTTCAGAGGAGTGGATAAGGGGGGGATTAGGGAGGAGCTGTGGGGTACAGGAAGAGGGTTAGGAGGGGGAATTGTGGTTGATATGTAAAATGAATAAAAATAAATAAATAAATAAATAAATAAATAAATAAATAAATAAATAAATAAGGAAGTATAGGAAAAAAAGAATGAGATTAGAATGCTTAAGGGAGCCTGGTGTGGCAGTACACGCCTCTATTCCCAGTACTCTGGAGGCAGAGGCAGGTGGATCTCTTGAGTTCAAGGCCAGCCTGGTCAACAGAGTGAGTTCCAATACAGCCAGAGCTATATTATATAGAGAAACCCTGTTTCAAACGAACGAACAAACAAAAAGAACACTTAAGGGATTTTCTGACAAGTCCCTTTATCTAAAGTATCATTTATCTAGATTGTTCTGAAACTGAATAGTAGATAATTCAGAGGTAAATTTTGGAGAACTAAAGTCATAAGCAGCTAACTGAACTTTAGATTATCTTTAGCTTTTTTGTGGTGATCACACTTAAGGAAAACTGCCTTCATTTTGCTTTGCTTTATTTCAGAAAGAAGATAAGTTGGCACGTTTAGAGAAAGCTATCAACCCCTTACTTGATGATGATGACCAAGTAGCGTTTTCTTTTATTCTGGATAACATTGTCACTCAGAAAATGATGGCAGTTCCAGATGTAAGTACTTTTTATGCCAAATATTGTGAGGATAGTACTAGGGGATGGAAAGAAGTGTATAGAGGTAAGCATGTGTGTATAAAGAAATTGTAGCTAGGCAGGGGTGGTACACGCCTTTAATCCCAGCACATAGGAGGCAGAAGCCTGGTCTACAAAGTGTGTTCCAGGACAGGCTCCAAAGCTATATAGAATCCCTGTCTTGAAAAACAAAACAAAACAAAAGAAATTCTGTGTAGTACTTATGCCCATAGGAACTGGGATGTAATTTTAAATACTAACCTTTTTCTGTATGAATTCATTGTTGAAAGCAAAGATGCCAAGTATCTTTGAATATTAAGAGGTTCTTACTTTCTATTGCTAGCACTTAGTATTTGTTAGCACTTAGTATTTGCTCTCGAATAGCCTGAGAGAGAAGAGCTGTCAACTAATAGTAGGTTCTTGATTTAGAAATGCTCCTATACAAATAACAACATTTTGAATTAAATTTATTTATTTGTGCATGTGGGGGAAGAAGGTATAAGCCATAGTTTGTGTGTGCCCAAAACAACTTGGCTAGGTGTGGTGGCACAGCTTTTCATCCTAGCACTCGGGTGGCAGAAAGCAAGAATTCAAGGCCAGCCAAGTCTACACAGTAGGATCCTATCTTTAAAAACAACAAAGCAAAGCACTTAGGAGTCAGAGGCAGGCATATTTCTGTTAGTTTGAGGCCAGCCTGGTCTACAGAATGAGTTCCACCAGCCAGAGAAACCCTATCATGGGGAAAAAAAAGGAAATAAAAAACTCAGAGAATTGGAACTTCTTTCTATCCTGTGGATCCTGGAATTAAACTCAGATCATTGGGCTTATTGGTAAACACCTCTATCCACCGAGCCATTTTGCTGTCCATAAAAAACACTTCAATAGGGCTGGAGAGATGGCTCAGCGGTTAAGAGCACTGCTTACCCCTCCTAAAGGTCCTGAGTTCAATGCCCAGCAACCACATGGTGGCTCATAACCATCTGTAATGAGGTATGGTGCCCTCTTCTGGACAGAATATTGCATACATAATAAATAAAAAAATATTTTAAAAAAATATCAATAATTACTCAATGTTTGCTTTCTTTCTTTTTCCCTTTTTGTTCCAACTTTTTATGCCAAAGCTATCATCTATCATATTAGTTCTACAGACCATTTTATTATGTTGATGCCCCCAAAATTCTGAATTAAATTTTCTGTTGCATATAATCATAATGTTCAGCCGGGCAGTGGTGGTGCATGCCTTTAATCCCAGCACTCAGGAGGCAGAGGCAGGCGGATCTCTGTGAGTTCGAGGCCAGCCTGGTCTACAAGAGCTAGTTTCAGGACAGGCTCCAAAAGCTACGGAGAAACCCTGTCTCGAAAAATCAAAAAAAAAAACCATAATGTTCTATGTGTGCAGTGTTATAAAATTTTGAGATGGAACTATGGAATAAGGAATTTTATTTTTGCAGAACTTAGTCTTTAATGCAAAAATAATTTAGTTGTAGGTTTAGAAGAGGGAGTCTTCTTTAAAAATCAGGGTGGCTGGGTGGTGGCGGCGCACACCTTTAATCCCAGCACTTGGGAGGCAGAGGCAGGCAGATCTGAGTTTGAGGTCAGCTTGGTCTATAAGAGCTAGTTTCAGGATAGGCTCCAAAGCTACAGAGAAACCCTGTCTTGAAAAACTAACTAACTAAATAAATAAATAAGTAAATAAAAATCAGGGTGTAAGAATCTTTAATAAGACCCTTAAATTACAGAGAATTTTCCGTGAGCTTGTGTATTTTTGTGGAAAGAGTCTATAGTTTTCATCAGAAATATTTGTAACTCAGTGGAAATTGGGGCTCTCTGATATAAATAGTGGTTTTCATTTAACTGCCCATGCCTTCTTTTTACTAGTCTTGGCCATTTCATCACCCAGTTAATAAGAAGTTTGTTCCAGATTATTATAAAGTCATTGTCAGTCCAATGGATTTGGAGACTATACGTAAGGTGAATGATTTTTTATAAGCAGTGGCTTTTTATAGTCAATGTTTTTGTATATACAGCTGAATGCCTGATTGTTTTTGTCATAGAATATCTCCAAGCACAAATACCAAAGTCGAGAGAGCTTCCTAGATGATGTAAACCTTATTCTGGCCAACAGTGTTAAGTACAATGGTGAGTATTTGTTTTTTTCCTCATTAAACAGTCTTTTCTATCTAACATTAATTTGTGTTAATTAATTTTAAGGGCTCTGGGAGGTGGTGGCGCATGCTTTTAATCCCAGCACTTGGGAGGCAGAGGCAGGTGGATCTCTGTGAGTTTGAGGCCAGCCTGGTCTACAGAACAAGTTCCAGGACAGCCAAGGCTGTTACACAGAGAAACCCCGTCTTGGAAAAAAAAAAAAGCTGCTTAAGCAGCTTTGAACAGTGATAGCTAAATCAAGTAACTGAGTTTACTTTTTAAATTTTTGTTTTTACAGTTATATGTATGTTGTAAGGGGGGTGGTGTTCTATTATGCTTTTGGAGGTTAGAGGACAACTTGGAGATTTAGTTCTCTGCTTCTGTCATATGGGTTCCAGGGATTGAACCTAGGTTGTCAGGCTTGACACTGAACCATTTACTCTGCTCAGTTGTTGGTTTGTTTGGTTGGTTGGTTGGTTGGTTGGTTGGTTGGTTGGTTGGTTGGTTTGGGGTTTTGGGGAATGGTTCAAGTCAGTGTTTCTCTGTGTATCCTTAGAACTTGCTCTCTGTAGACCAGGCTGGCCTTGAACTCAGAGATCTCCGTGCCTCTGCCTCCCGAATGCTGGCATGAGCCACCACTGCCCAGTTCATTTTTTTTGAGTAAGTATATATTTTAGTGTGTGTTTTGTAAGAATCACCATTAAACTTCTAATCACAGAAAGCCATTTGTCCTTACTTTAGAAATTGTGTAAAGCATAGAAAAAATGAGGTATGAATAAAAATCAAATGAATATTCCTTGTCCTTTGAGTCATCACTATGTTTCTATAAGATTTGAAAAGTTACATTCCAACCCTACATGGAGCTGAAGCTGAAATGTGGCTATAGGCCACAGCAAACTTTGGTGTGTGGATTTAGCACCTGAATTGATGGAATAATGTGTGATAGAGTCTTTGCTAGCTGCTTCATCTGGATAGGAAGGATCGTCTCTGCTCTAGCACTTCGTTCGTTCTCCAGTTGATATAAACAAACAAATTGCAGCTTGACAAAGCTATAATGAAAGGATATACAAAGTACATTAGAGAGAAAAAATACTTTAATCTATGGGTTAGGAAAGGCTTCATGAACTAGTAAAAGAGTTTTTGTTGTGTGTGTGTGTGTTTTTTTTAAGATAGATTTATTTATATTTTTATGTACAGTATTTTACCTACATACCAGAAGAGGGCACCAGATCTCACTATAGATGGTTGTGAGCCATCATGTGGTTGCTGGGAATTGAACTCAAGACCTCTGGAAGAGCAGCCAGTGCTCTTAATCTCTGAGCCATCTCTCAGGCCCAGTTTCTGTTGTTTTATGGTCTCATATATCCTAGGCTGGTCTTGAACTTGATATATACCTGAAGATGACCTTGGATTCATCTTTCTGCTACCCCCTTCAAGTTTGTGTAGAACCCCACGTATGGTTCAGTAATTTTCTTTTGAGACAGTCTCAACTACGTAGCCCTGGCTAGCCTGGATCTGACTATGTAGAGCCCACAGAGACTGTTCTGCCTCTGCTAGTATTAAAGACACATGCCACTATACTCAGTCAAAAAAATTTCAATAAACCATTTTTAAGACGTATTTTTAATTATATGTATGTGTGGGTTTACACATGTGAGTGCAGATGCCTGTGAAGGCCAGGGGAGAGTATGAGATCTTGTGGAGCTGGAGTTATAATTGGTTGTGAATTGCCCAGCATGGTTGCTGGGAACTGAACTCAAGTCTGCAAGAGCAGCAAATGCTCTGAACCACTTGAGTTATCATTCCAGCATTGGGAACTTATTTTTGAACTGAGGCTTTTTTTGGGGGGGGTAATTTTTTGAGACAGGGTTCATTGTTTAGCTCTGGCTATCTTGGAACACACAAGTGCTAGGTGGGATTAAAGGTGTGCATCACTACCTCCTAGCTTGAACTGAGTTGAGAAATGTTGATGAGTTCCAGGACAGGCTCCAAAGCTACAGGGAAACCCTGTCTCAAAAAACCAAAAAAGAAAAAAAAAAGGAAAAGAAAAAGACATGTTGACTATTGTAGTTAATTACTAAACACTACTATGCTGAGCAGATAATCAAGAAGAGAAGGATGAGATAGAGGACCAAATGCAAAAAATACAAGGAAGTACTTTGGATGGGGAAGTACAAACAAGTTTGTTTTGAATATAGGGTAGTAGCCGGGTGGTGGTGGTGTATGCCTTTAATCCACTTGGGAGGCAGAGGCAGGCAGTTCTCTGTGAGTTCAAGGCCAGCCTGGTCTACAAGAGCTAGTTCCAGGACAGCCTCCAAAGCTACAGAGAAACCCTGTCTCAAAAAAACAAAAAAAAAATGAATATAGGGGCTGGAGAGATGGCTCAGAGGGTAAGAGCATTGCCTGCTCTTCCAAAGGTCCTGAGTTCAATTCCCAGCAACCACATGGTGGCTCACAGCCATCTGTAATGAGGTGTCTGGTGCCCTCTTCTGGCCTTCAGGCATACACTTGTATACATAATAAATAAATATTTTTAAAAAAATGAATATAGGGTAGTGGCTAGGTTTGATTATAAAATGAGACAGGGCTCAAAGGTTAAGAGCACTGGTTGTTCTTCCAGAAGTCTTGAGTTCAATACCCAGCAACCACATGGTGGCTCACAAGTATTATCACAAGTGGTAATGAGATCTGGTGCAGACAGAACACTGTATAAATAAATAAAAATAAATAAACCTTTAAAAATATAAAATGAGATAAAGGAGGTAAGACCCAAATTGTGAAAGGCCCAGTAAGTCACACTAAACCAGTAGAAGGGGAGAGGAATATAATTTTAGTAAATATCATTTAGGGCCGGGCGGTGGTGGCGCATGCCTTTAATCCCAGCACTCGGGAGGCAGAGGCAGGCGGATCTCTGTGAGTTCGAGACCAGCCTGGTCTACAAGAGCTAGTTCCAGGACAGGCTCCAAAGCCACAGAGAAACCCTGTCTCGAAAAACCAAAAAAAAATAATAATAATAATTTTAGTAAATATCATTTAGGAAGTTATTCACCTCCTCCACTTCATTATTAGGAGACCAGTAAAGAAACTAACAATAGCCATGTTGAAAAACAAACAAAACCTAACCACCTGGGAGCTGGAGCGATCACTCAATGGTTAAGAGCACTGGCTGCTCTTTCAGACGTCCTGAATTCAATTCCCAGCACCCACATGGTGGTTGACAACCATCTGTAATGAAGTCTGGCGCCCTCTTCTGGCCCGAAGGCATGTACAGGCAGAGCATTATATATAATAAATAAATCTTTTAAAAAAAGCAAAAACTAAAACTAAAAACCTAACAGCCTGAGCAGTTAAAAAGCAGCAAGAAGACCTGACATGGTGGCACATACCTTTAATCCTAGCAAATGGGGCAGTGGCAGGCAGATCTCTGTGAGTTGAAGGATAGCCAGGCCTCTGAATAAAGACCTTGTCTCCAAAAGGCAAAACAGAGCAAAAAGAAGCAATAAGAATGAAAAAGTTGGGCAGATTATATACAAAGTAAGAAAGTAGAATTGATACCTTCATACTTATGAACCAGATAGGTAGAGGGGTGTATGTGTCTGTCTGTCTGTCTTTTAAATGAGACATTAGAGTTGAACTGCCTCATTAAGGAAACTTGTGGACCAATTGTGACTCACACCTTTATTTCTAGCACTCAGAGAGCAGAGGCAGTTGGATCACAGGTATCTTTGAGTTCTACATAGAGAGTTCCAGGCCAGCCAAGATTTATAGTAACTCTCCCTCAAAAGCAAAAAGACAATATTATGGGTTATAAATGGGATATGTTTGGCTATCTGACATGAAGTTTGCAGTGATTTTTATTTTAGGACTTATATATTAAAACTATTTTTTTAGATGAGAGGAGGCTCTTACTTCTATGTTGCCTAGACTAGCCTGCAACTCTTGAGTGGTCCTTCTGCTTGTGTTTCCCAGTAACTGAGTCCACAGGTTCATTCTTATTTTAATTTTTCATTTAATTCTAAGCCCTTCGTGGGTCTGGAGAGGTGGCTCAGTGGTTAAGAGCGCTGACTGCTTTCTAGAGGTCCTGAGTTCAATTCCCAGCACCCACATGGTGGCTCACAACCATCGATAGTGGAATCTGATACCCTCTTCTGGCTTAGCACTCATATATAAAATATAAATAAATAAAATTTTAAAAAAAGAAAGGCAGTGGTAGTGTACTCCTTTAGTCCTAGTATTCAGGAGACAAAGGCAGGTGGATCTCTGTGACTTCAAGGCCAGCCTAATCTACAAGAGCTAGTTCCAAGATAGGCTCCAAAACTACAGAGAAGCCCTGTCTCAAAAAAAGAAAAAGAGAGAGAGATGAGAGAGAGAGATCCTTCATATACAATACCACATTATATGTATAAGACTATTTCCATAGAATTTTAATTTTTCATTCTTTTTAATGATAACCAGATTTCTTTAAATATATAATATCTCTTCCATCTTTCCCATTAATATTTCACTTAGAGCTTTTTGTTTTGTTTTTGAGATGGTTTTGCTCATGTTGGCCTCAAACTTGGCTCTCTTCCTCAACTTTTCCAGTGCTGGGATTATACAGTTGTATGCCACTGCACCCACCTTTTTATCCCATTATGGCCTCTTTTTTAAGATTTATTTATTATGTATACAGTTTTATATCTGTATGTGTGCCTGTTCACCAGAAGAGAGCAGATCTCATTATAGGTGGTTGTGAGTTCTAGTGATTGAACTCAGTACCTCTGGAAGAACAGCCAGTAGTCAGTGCTTTTAACCTCTGAGCCATCTCTCCAGCTCACCAATATGGCTTTTTTAAAGATTTATTTATTAATCTTTAAATAAATAATTTATTTTAAAGATTTATTTTGTGTCCGAGTGCTCCATCTGCATGTATGCATTTACGCCAGAAGAGGGCATCGGATCTCTTTATAGATGGTTGTGAGCCACCATGTGGGTACTGGAAATTGAACTTGGGACCTCTAGGAAAGCAGCCAGTGCTCTTCTTTGTTTGTTTATTGTGTATACAGTATTCTGCCTACATGCATGCCTGTAGGCCAGAAGAAAGCACCAGATCTTATTACAAATGGTTGTAAGCCACTGTGTGGTTGCTGGGAATTGAACTCAGGACCTTTAGACAAGCAGGCAGTACTTTTAACCACTGAGCTATCTAAGAGTTAGAGTCACTTCTTGAAACTGTATTGTGATGACAACTATCCTCCTCCTTTTCAGTCTTCTTTGCTGAATATTCTTACTTGTAAACTTTAACTACCATCTCTTTTTTTATTTTTATTTTATTTTATTTATTTTGGTTTTTCAAGACAGGGTTTCTCCCTAGCTTTTTGGTTCCTGTCCTGGAACTAGCTCTTGTAGTCCAGGCTGGCCTCGAACTCACAGAGATCCGCCGGCCTCTGCCTCCCGAGTGCTGGGATTAAAGGCGTGTGCCACCACCGCCCGGCTTATTTTTTTTATTGGAAAAAAAAATTTCCGCCTCCTCCCAGCCTCCCATTTCCCCCCCTCCCCCCACTCCTCTCCCCCTCCCTCGCCAGTCTTAAGAAAAATCTTTTCTTAAGATTTATTTATTATGTATGTATAGTATCCTGTCTGCCTGTATGCTTACAGGCCAGAAGAGGGCACCAGATCTTATAACAGGTGATTGTGAGCCATCATGTGGTTGCTGGGAATTGAACTCAGGACCTCTGGAAGAGCAGTCAGTGCTCTTAACTGCTGAACTATCTCTCCAGCCCCTACCATCTCTTTCTTGATGACTCTGTTTTAGAGCAAGATCTGTGTCTTCGTTCACATGCTAAAAATGTTTTTTTTGGGGGGGGAGGATGTTTGGTTTTTCGAGACAGGGTCTCTGTAGTTTTGGAGCCTGTCCTGGAACTAGCTCTTGTAGGCCAGGCTGGCGTCAAACTCATATTCACCTGCCTCTGCCTCCCGAATGCTGGGATTAAAGGTGTGCGCCACCACCACCCCACAAAATGTTCTTTTTAAAATAAAAAATTGCTGGGCGCCGGTCCCACCATTGCCCAGCGTATATGAATGTTTTGATCAAATATATTTCTCTGCACCATATACATGCCTGGTACCCAAGGAGGTTAAAAGAAGGTGTTGGATCTTCTGGAATTGGAGTTACAGATGGTTGTGAATCCGTGTGAGTGTTGAAAAATGTACAGGGATCCTCTATAAGACCAAATGCTCACCGGGCAGTGGTGGCGTATGCCTTCAATCCCAGCACTTGGGAGGCAGAGGCAGGCGGATCCCTGTGAGTTCCAGGACAGCCTAGACTGTTACAAAGAGAAACCATATCTCTAAAAGCCAAAAGAAAAAAAGAAAATGAAAAAAGAAAGTAGAAGAAAGGTCCAAGTTAAAGATTAAACATAGGTTTTTCTGGATCTTAAATAATTATATACTATTGGATAGGAAAGTGTAAAATTCTTGTTTTTAAATTTCAATGTATGAGGCTGGAGAGATTGTTCAGTGATTAACAGCACTGGCTACTCTTCCAGACGCCCTAGTTTAACTTCCCAGCACATACATAGCAGCCCCAAACCATATGTGACTCCAGTCTGACAGCCTCTTTGGGTACCAGGCATGCTTATAATGTACAGAAATACACATAAGCAAAACTCCCACATGCATAAAATAACAACATAAATTTTAGCTGGGTGGTGGTAGTGCACACCTTCAATCCCAGCACTCAGAAAGCAGAGGCAGGCAGATCTCAGTGAGTTAAAGGCCAACTTGGTATACAGAGCTCCTTCCTGGACAGCTAAGGTTACACAAAGAAACCCTGCCTTGAAAAACATAAACAAATTTTAGTGGTGTTTTAAATAAATGAATAAACAGCAATATGTATTAAATCAGTATTATTAAATATGTATTAATACAAATTTTTTAAGGTTACATTTTACTTCTTTCATAGGGTCTGAGAGTCAGTATACTAAGACTGCTCAGGAGATTGTGAATGTTTGTTACCAGACATTAACAGAGGTAGGTGGTTAAGAGAAGATCTAGCTCCCTGAAACCTTTCTATTGTGTCCTTGAGTTTGAAGCTTTCCTAACTACCCTGTTTTCTTTCAAATGCCATATTCTGTCTTCTATTCTCATTCCATCATTTCTTTCTCTGCTTTGTTTAGGTTATCAGCTGTGTTCTGTTGTTAGAATAGAAACACTGTGAAAACAGGGATTGTGTATGTGTTTTATTTTTGCCTGCCCAGTACCTAAATGTTGGATAAATTCATTAATTTTATTTGTTTCTCAGTATGATGAACATTTGACTCAACTTGAGAAAGATATTTGTACAGCTAAAGAAGCAGCTCTGGAGGAAGCAGACTTAGAAAGCCTGGACCCAATGACTCCAGGACCTTACACACCTCAGGTGAGCCAAAGAATTAGGAATTTATTAGAGTTTTCTTATGATTTGGGAAATTGGGAGCATATTAACAGATGTGTTTACTGAGATACCATTCTTCTCTGTCCTTCCTCTTCATATGCCTTTCGTGTGCTTTCTTGTCTTCTCAAAGGCTAAGGTGAGTGAGGGCCATGTATCTTCGTGGCCTTGTTAAATCCAGAAGAGGCAACTATGGGATGAATGAGTGGGGTGGTTGTTTATAGACAGTGTATGAGAATGCCAGATTCCTGACTACTATAGCCAGAGGCATCTTCTAGTTCTCTTGTCAGTAAATTTTGGGGTTCTAAAACATCCCTAGAATATAGATTGCTCAGTTACAGATGAGGGCCACATTGTTCTTATACCTTCTAGATATCTGAATACCTGTTACCTTAGAGGTATATCAGTGTAACTCACATCTCTCAATTTCTGGGGTTAATTCCTTTTCCTACTAAATGAAGACTTTTATATTTATATTTTAAGTTTATATGTTAGAAGACTAGAAAGCAGGGTAAATAAGAAATTTTTAGTTCTTTTAGTCTGAATAAACCTTTTGAGTATTTCCTCTGTATTACAGTCTGAGAAAGTTAGCATATTTGAAGAACAGACTTCAAATGCAGTATGAACAGATTCTTGGTTTCTTTATTGGAGACACTGTTAGAGTAGAAAAGGACATAAGATTTGATGTAAAACAGGCCTGGGTATGAGTCTTAACTCTGCTTCTGTCTAGTTTTGCGGTATTGGGAAATTAACATTTCTATTCCCATTTCTCTCTAAGATGTGCTTTCCAACATTAAATGATTAGTGTGCATGGCACATGATAGGAATTCAGTAAATATTTGTTTCCTTCTTTGTATGAAAGGGTTTTTATTTATTGTTATTGTTGTTTTGTAAAGTTCCCAGAGGCTCTTTCAAATTTGACCAAATACTCTAATGCAGAATTTCTTCCAATTCTCATAGGATTATTTTTCATTCTATCAGGTTTCACTCTAAATTTAAATGCAGCATAGATGATCTCTGTTGGATTTTTGCTGTCTCTGTATCTCATTCGTACACTTTCTCTATCTATCTTTTACTCTCTCTTTCATTCCAAAACCTAGGTTACTGAGGGGCCAGGTATAAAGAACCCTCAGATACTTCTTCAAGGTCCAGAACAAGGAAAGGCTCTTGGAGTTGTATGGGCAGATTGGGTCAAGGGGGCTTGGGTGAGTGATGTTGCCCAGGAAGGCCTTGTTTGCTAATAGACTCACAGTTTCCACAAGGTACTTTCTGGTAAGTTAAATCTTGGGTATTAGCCATCATTTTCCAGAAGAATAACCAATAAGTAGCATATGATTTTCTCAGGTCTCTGAGAGTCATAAGCTTAGACCATTGGTGAATCAAAGCCTTGTCCTTCCTGAGCAATAGCTGTTTTGGTATACTTAGTGAGTTTGCTATGGAGGGAGAGTATGAGATGGATAGTACTGCTCCGTTCTTTTCAGTTCATACTCTCATCATTCCCTTCATTTATGTGTATACGTTTTAAGATAGCCTAGTCATTGCCTATTAACTAAGAAAAGCCTCATGTGTGACCACCCTTACTCATTACTATATAAAATCAAAAGATTATTAGAAAGTGTCTGGCCAGGCTGTGGTAACATACACCTTTAATCCCAGCACTTGGGAGGCAGAGGCAAGCAGATCTCTGTGAGTTCGAGGCCAGCCTGGTCTACAGAGCGAGTTCCAAGACAGGCTTCAAAGCTACATAGGCAAACCTTGTTTCGAAAAACCAAAGGAAAAAATAAAAAAAGTGTCTGTGTAAGATTAATCTGTCATAATACAATTGTGATAGTATAGAAGCATGGAAGTAATCATGTTTTTTTTTTTTTTTTGGTTTTTTGAGACAGGGTTTCTTTGTGGTTTTGGAGCCTGTCCTGGAACTAGCTCTTGTAGACCAGGCTGGTCTCGAACTCACAGAGATCCGCCTGCCTCTGCCTCCCAAGTGCTGGGATTAAAGGCGTGCGCCACCACTGCCCGGCTAATCATGTTATTTTTAACTTCCAGACGGTGGCAGTCAATAATGTATTTGCATCTGGATATTTCTACCGAGCTTGCATTGAGCTCAGTACTTTAGAATTATTCATTTGCAGTTTCTCAAAATCCTCTTTATTTTTTTTAAATTTATTTTATTTATTTATTTATTTATTTATTTGTATCTTGTGGCAGTGTAGCTTTGGAGCCTGTCCAGGAACTCGCTCCCTCCCAAGCGATTAAAGGCGTGTGCCACCAATGCCTGGCAGTCCTCTTTATTTACATACTACACTTTAAAATTTTGCAAAAAATTCCTGATTTTTCCCTTCTGTTGCATACTGGTTTATCTGTGCACTAATGTTTTGAAATCTATTTTGCCTCTATTTTGGAAACTCAAATCTTCTCAGTCAAATGTTGTTTGCTTGCTTGCTTCCAGAACAGCACATGTGGTCTAGCTGTATGATCCAGACTGGCCTCAAGTTTGTGATCTTCCTGACCTAACTTTCCTAGTGCTCTATAGGCTTATACCCCTATTCCTTGCCTATAAGCAGGTTTTGTATTGACCAGAGTAACATGATGATTGGGGGAAATTAGAAGATGAGGCTGGAGAGATGGCTTGGCAGTTAAGAGTGCTTACTACTCTTTCAGAGGACCTAAGTTTGGTTCCTAGCACCCACGTTGTGTGACTTGCTGTTTTAATTCCACCTCCAGAAGTTCTGACACCTCCTTCTGGCCGCCATAGGCACTGCACTCACATGCAAAAACCTACACTCAAACATACATTCATACACATAATTTTTAAAAATGAATAAAGTCTTTTTTTAAAAGAAAACTGGAATATGCAATGAGGTTTCATTTATCAATTCCATCTGTTACAACTTCAATATTTTGAGTTTCTTCATATCTGTGTATGTGTGTTTATGTCTATAAATAAACTTTACAAGTGAAATTGATGATTATTACTTTTCTTATTCTATTCATTTCATGAGTATTTTATCTAGTCCCTCCTATTGTTGTCTAGAATCTATTTGCTAAATCCCCGTTTTTTGGGGGGACAATAAAAGGGAGGGATATATCATTTATTGAATACCAGGTATTGGTACATAGCTCTTAATTCTCATGACATCCCTGTAAGGTAGATATTATTATCCATATTTTACATGATTAACAGTGGTAGAACCAAGACTCAATCCCAGGGCTGTTTACTCCAAAGCCCATGTTTTGTTTTGTTTTTAACATACCATTTAGTTTTGAAGCAATGTCTAAAAACTCATGAACTGTCAAACCATCCCATGCTCTTGTTGAAATTTAAATTCCTTCATCCAGTTTATTATATGCCTCTAAGTCAGTAAAACTGTCACTAATATGAACTCCTGAACTTAAAAACAGCAAGGCAAGGCTTAGAAGAAGAAAGCAGGTTACTGACCAGAGAGGCTGTTAATATATACACTTGTCCCGAGGCTTTATGCATTTCTGCTTTAGTTTCTGAACACATACACTAGATACCGTAAGTCTGCTAGAGTTGATGTTATTCCTAGGGTTCTAAAACTGTCTACAAAGCTGTACCAGGCTGTGTTTCCTCTTTAATTGGATTGTCTTGCATGTCCTTTTTCTTCAGTGAATGTTATGAAGGAGAATTCTTTGTATTTCTTCTAGTTGTTCCCTTGGTAGAAGCTAAGTTGTATGTTTTATGCCACAGCCTCCTGATTTGTATGATAACAGCACATCACTCAGTGTTTCTCGAGATACCTCTGTATATCAAGATGAGAGCAATATGTCTGTCTTGGATATTCCCGGTGCTACTTCAGAAAAGCAGCTAACACAGGTAGGATATTCTTTCTCTTTGTGAGATTGGTGATCTGCCTGCTGGGTGGATGTGGAGGGATGGACTGTGATAGCATGCACACATGAAGGATGACTAGACCCTTTGGCCCTGAAAACAAGGCTTTGAAATTTGATTTCTGGGGCATAGTTGGTAGAATTAAGCATAGTAGAACTTTAGGGAAAGTAGGTGAGGCATCAGAGCAGCCTAATAGGTAACTGACTAAAAAGACCAGCTGCATTCGGAGACAGCATTCACAGCAATTGGCTTCCTGTTTGTGCGTTTTTTTTAAGTTATAAATTAAATTAAAATTATGTATAATTTTTAATTGGCTTTTGCCTGAGATATAAAAACGTACTTTCAGTCTGAAGCTGGTTCTCAAGGTTCCATGAAAGAGTGCAAAACCCAGAAGGATTTTCAATCTGAAAAGCTTGAGTTAGAAAGGAAACATTGCCTCTATTGACAGTTAAGAGTGAACCAAAAACTTTCCTATTCTTTGGTTTTTCTTGCCCTGTCCATTATTTTCAAAAAATGATTGGGGAAAATGCACATGCCTTGAGCAATATAAACAGCCTCCACTAGCAGTAGGGTTGGCTCTGATATCAGGACAGAGCATTTGTCCTAGGTAAAGAACCCTTGGTTAACTCCTATAAGCACATCCCTCAATGATGTGTTATTTGTGTTACTCACTCAGATTTGCCAGGGCCGAGGTAGGCTGGGCAAGGAAGAATCTGGTGTAGCTATTGAAGGGTATGAGGAGGAGGAAGAGGATGGGAAACTTAAGACTCCAGCCCCAGTGAGTATGCTTACAGAAAGCTTATGGTTACATTATACATTTATATGACAGGAGCCCCAGTCGTACAGGGCAGGCCAAATCCTAAGGTGATATCATAGAATTTCTCCATAGTGAGTCTCAGTCTGACTTTAAACTGTAGAATGAGGTAGACAAATCCATCTACTATAATTATTTAACTTCTTGTGAGGCAGCAAATGGGATGCAGGGGAAAGAAGGTATTCTGGTCTCTTACTTAGTCGATAATGGCTGCCACTTGGACTTGTTTAGGAAGGTGAAGAAGGAGATGGTGATCTTGCAGATGAAGAGGAAGGAACTGTACAACAGCCTCAGGCCAGTGTTCTGTATGAGGATTTGCTTATGTCTGAAGGAGAAGATGATGAGGAAGATGCTGGGAGTGATGAAGAAGGAGATAACCCTTTTTCTGGTGAGTTTTTGCTCCTTTGCTTCTGTTTCTATATAGCTCACTGTTTTGCCCTCAGGACTGAACAGGAACCTACTTGCTACTCATTGTGTGCTAGTTTAAAAAATCTGTCTCTTTTATTGGAGTTACATTAGTAGACATGAGAGTACTGAACATACACTCAGGATGATCATGTCCATTAGCCTAAGGAGAAATGAAGATGAACAGACACGGGTGCATAAAGGTAACAGTAAAAAAGGCAGTGCCCAAGTAGCAGCTTTGAAGGGTTGTGTTTGGGAAAAGGAAAGGAAAATTAAGAAAAATAATTTTGCCAGGCAATAATGGTCCATGCCTTTAATCCCAGCACTCGAGAGGCAGAGGCAGGCAGATCTATGTGAGTTTGAGGCCAGCCTGCTGTGCAGAGCGAGTTCAAGGACAGGCTCCAAAGCTACACAGAGAAATCCTGTCTTGAAAACCACCCCCAAAAATACTAATAATTGGAATTGTAATGGTAAGGTAAAGGTATTGAAGGGAATAGAAAACAGGTAGATTAGACTGAGATAGAAGACATAAATTGCTTGGACTCAGTTTCTGAACTATATATCTTGCTACTATTGACATTTGGTAGTTAAAGAAAGGTCTGAGAAGCTAGTCAGTAGTGGCACATGCTTTTAATCCCAGCACTCAGGAGGCAGAGACAGGTGGATCTCTGTGAGTTTGAGAACAGCCTGGTCTACAGACCTAGTTCCAGGACAGGTTCCAAAGCTACAGAGAAACCCTGTCTCAAAAAAAAAAAAAAAAAAAAAAAACAAGAAAGGCCTAAGAGGTGAGGACTATAGGCACAAAATCTGTATAGACTAGTTTTGGAATACTAGTCTAAAGATGCTAATTCTGACAAGAATTTTTCTTGCTCTTGTTTTGTTATTCTGGTGCTGTGGCTCAATGCATACTATCTAATACATTTGAGGCAAACACTCTGGCACTGAGCCATACCTCTAGTTCATCAAGCTTGTCTCTTACTGAACCGCAATCTGTCTTTTTACAGCTATTCAGCTAAGTGAAAGTGGAAGTGACTCTGATGTGGAATCTGGCACTTTAAGACCCAAACAGCCCCATGTGCTTCAAGAGACTACAAGGATGGGCATGGAAAATGAAGAAAGCATGATGTCCTATGAGGGAGATGGTGGAGAAGCTTCCCGTGGTTTGGAGGATAGCAACATCAGGTAATGACAGCAATATGATACTGGGCTCTGACATCATTTCCCAGCTATGATGACAAAGGGCCTAACATCAGATAGCTGTCTTCTGTCAAACATTCCCTGAGCACCTCTACTTAGGCCCTGGGAATACATAGATGAATAAGATATAGCCTGCCCTTGAAGCGCTCTTCTAATGGAATCATCATCTGTAATGATTTAAAAAATCATTAGAGATTCAATGTCATAAATTCCTAAGAACAAGCTGGGTGGTAGTGGCACATGCCTTTAATCCCAGCACTCAGGAGGCAGAGGCAGGCAGATCTCTGTGAGTTCAAGGTAGCCTGGTCTACAAGAGCTAGTTCTAGGACAGGCTCCAAAGCTACACGGAGAAACCCTGTCACGGGGGGGGGGGGGGGGTTCATAAGAACAGAATGCTGAGGTATCCCTAAAAAACTTTTAAGTAATCAGGGTCAATTTCACATAGAAGAATTTGAACTATGCATTACAGGATGGATAGGAGTCTGCTAAGCATATATAGTGACGGCAAGGGAGATAGAACTCTGACAGATGAAATAATATGTCAGAGGCATAGAAATATAACATGAAGTGTGTTCAAGAGTAAATGGTGGGGGCTGGAGAGATGGCTCAGTGGTTAAGAGCATTGCCTACTCTTCCAGAGGTCCTGAGTTCAATTCCCAGCAACCACATGGTGGCTCACAACCATCTGTAATGATGTCTGGTGCCCTCTTCTGGCCTGCAGACATACAAGCAGACAGAATACTGTATACTAAATAAATAGATATTTAAAAAAAATAGTAAATGGTGTTGGTTGGGAAATTAAGACTTTTGAAATAGCAAGAGCCTATATTGTAGAGGACCATAAATGGAATGCCAAAGCATTTGGATTTTGTTCTGTTAGGGGTCCATACTTTCAGTAAAAGGAAGTTGTAGACTATGCTGGCACACTTCTGTAATCTCAGTAGTTAGAGCATGAGGTAAGGAAGAGCCTAAATTCAAGGTTAGTCAGCTGTGATGGTGCAGGTCTAAAAAGGGGCAGGTGGATCTCTGAATTTAAGACCAGGCTAGTATGTAAAGGGAGGTCCAGAACAGTAAAACTGTGTCAAAAACAAAAACCCACAAACCTGGGCTATGTATTGAGGCTCTATCCAAAAACAAACAAAACTGCTGGGTGTGGTGATGCTCACCTGTGCACATTTTCAAGGTGGAGGTAGAAAGGTCAGGGATTAAAGGTAATATGCTGCTACAGGGTGAGTTCAAAGCTAGGCCAGGGTTACATGAGACACTGTTTCAAAAAAAAGAAGAGAAAGTAACATGAAATTTGTATGTTAATTGATTTAAGGGCAGTATGGGACAGAAAATTGCAGTATTCGGTTGAATTTGGGAGTTGTTTGTTTGATAAATAATGAAAATTTCATTGAGGAAAGAAAAACAGAAAGGATGGGAAAATGATTTTGGCTTTAAACATGTTGGATTTACTGCACATGTGATCCATCTTGCTAGCAAATAGATAAAATTTTATCTATCATAAGTAAAAACACAAATAAGTTTGGGATTTCCTCCTGTAAGGAGTTCTGCCTATCAAGAATTTTGAAACGGGTTAATAAGCAGTAGCAGTATAACATAAAAGGCAACCACAGGGTTTTTCTGGGACATGTAGAGGAATGGGGAGGGCAGCTGATTAGAGAAGGAAACTAAGCCAAATATGAGTAGTAGTTTTATAGGGTAAGAAGTATAAGATCTTCCAGAGACTTGGAATGGCAATGTGAAAACCTAATCATGAGGTGCTTTTTAAAGAATACTAGTAGGCCAGAGCTTTGATTAATCCATGTAATAGAAACGATTCAAAGAGGTACTTAAAAATAAATAAAAATTATTATTTTTTTTTTTTTTTGGTTTTTCGAGACAGGGTTTCTCTGTGGCTTTGGAGCCTGTCCTGGAACTAGCTCTGTAGACCAGGCTGGTCTTGAACTCACAGAGATCCGCCTGCCTCTGCCTCCCGAGTGCTGGGATTAAAGGCATGCGCCACCAACGCCCGGCAAAATTATTATTTTTTTAAAGAGGTAGATAAGAACCAAACTGAAGGACTCAAATGTGGGCAGGCATTGAGTGAAAACAGTGTCTGATCTGCTTTGTGTTTTAGAACGATTGCTCTATGCCCTAAAGAACAAAGGATAAAAGAAGTGAGCTAAGAAATTCACAAATTCAAATGGCCAATAGCTATATTTTTTAACTTTTCTAATAATCAAATAAGTATAATAAACAATGTGATGGAGCTTCTTGTTAGATTGGTGGGGATTATTTTGGGAAAGGGTCTGAGGAAAAAGATACTCTCAAATGGCTGGTAATATGTAAATAGCTAGGGTGGGCAGGAGAGAACTATCACAATTTTTTCACTATAAGTAAAAAGAAATTTGCACCCCCTTTGGTTCTAAAATTTCACATCTAGGAAATTTTACTATAAGAATATCTCTCTCTCTCTCTCTCTCTCTCTCTCTCTCTCTCTCTCTCTCTCTCTTTCTTTCTTTCTTTCTTTCTTTGAGACAGGGCTTCTCTGTAGCTTTCAAGCCTTGAACTTTTTCTGTAGACCAGGCTGGCCTTTGAACTCTCTGAGATCCTCCCAAGTACTGGGATTAAAGGCACGTGCCGCCACCACCCAGCCTCCAGCATTTTATTTTTAAATACTTAAGTCTCCTAAATACATAGAAAAATAGGACGTATATAAAAATATCTCTGGGGGCTGGAGAGATGGCTCAGAGGTTAAGAGCACTGGCTGCTCTTCCAGAGGTTCTGAGTTCAATTCCCAGTAGTAACCACATGGTGGCTCACAACCATCTATACTGAGATCTGGCGCCCTCTTCTGGCATGCGGGCATACATTGAGGCAGAATGTTGTATACATAATAAATAAATAAATAAATCTTAAAAAAAAATAAAAATATCTCTGCCAAAAAAATTCTCTACGTGGTGAGATATTGCTGATTCCCCTCCCTTTTCTCCTTATTGTATATTCTAATTTCTTTTTTTTGTTTTGTTTGTTTTTTTGTTTTTTCGAGACAGGGTTTCTCTGTGGCTTTGGAGCCTGTCCTGGAACTAGCTCTGTAGACCAGGCTGGTCTCGAACTCACAGAGATCCGCCCTGCCTCTGCCTCCCGAGTGCTGGGATTAAAAGCGTGCGCTACCATCGCCCGGCTATTCTAATTTCTTTAACAGTGACTATGCTTTTGTAATTTTTTTTCAGAAATAAAATTAGAATAAACAAACAGAAAATAGAACATTCTAACAGAAGCCTGAAGAATTAATTGAAGGAGTTCAATACTAGGGCCATGAAGACTTATTTCAGTAGTGCAGGCCAGGGAAGTTAACGCAAGACTAAGTGACAGCAGACAAGACTGCTACCCAAATTTGGATGCATAGATGAGTGAAACTAAGTACCAGATGAAACAGTAGGACTTGACCGCATTTGTGATCTTGTAACTGGTAGTGTGTGTTAGTTGGTCAGTGTCAGGCAGTTTATTTCAGGTTCTTATATATAAAGTCAAGAAGTTGGTGTTTTTCAACCGGATCATTTTTTTCTTAGGGACATGTGAAACAGTCAAGAAACCATTATTTTAGTGTCTTGAGGAGGGTGAGATGAGCTAATCCCTTGGCACTACAAAGCACTAGTCGGCTAGTGGGTGGTGTCCAAGCTTGAGAGATGTTGTTTCTCTTCTCAGTTATGGGAGCTATGAAGAACCTGATCCCAAGTCGAACACCCAGGATACAAGCTTCAGCAGCATCGGTGGGTATGAGGTATCAGAGGAGGAAGAAGATGAGGAAGAGCAGCGCTCTGGGCCCAGCGTGCTAAGCCAGGTCCACCTGTCTGAGGACGAGGAGGACAGTGAGGATTTCCACTCCATTGCTGGAGACAGTGACTTGGACTCTGATGAATGAGGCTTCCCTTAAACCTCTTAAATCAGCCTAGATTGATTGCCTTTCCCCTAGCTTATTTATATGTGTATATTGACAAATGATGTGATCAGATTACTACCTTAGCTTTAGTAATAGGTAAATAGTAATCATCTCTCCAGATTCTGAAGTAACAGGTTCTTTCCTCGTGCCACTACAAAGAAGAGAGAGCAGACTCACTCTTCCCCATTACACTCTTTTATGCCATTTATTGTTCTTGGTGTATAAACATGGCACCATTTCACTTTCTAATTTGCAGGCTGGAATAGGTTAAAAAAAAAACCTCTGCTGAAATAGAGAATTAGTTACTGATGGTCTGGCTCTGTGCCACACTTAAAATACAAATATATTGGACAAGCGGTTTGTTCATGTATTACTTACTTGGATATACAAAGCCTTGTTCCTAAATAGATTACAGAGACATAGCTTTAAATCTTTGAAACAGCCTGTGTATCCAAAATTATAGGGATCATATGAGTGTGCTCTTCCCTGCCCCAGGAAAAAATATAGAAAAATGGTAAGTGTCATAGGGCAAAGACTATCTTTCGTTTCTTTTATGCTTAGGATATGGTTCTATGCAAAAGTAGCTAATCAGTAAATGTTCTTAAAATCATGGAATCCCAACAGATATGTTACTGGGTATCTGTTCCATGCTAAGTACTTTACTAAATCATTGCAGTGCAAAGGTAAAATAAGAACTTGTCATCAAGTTGGGGGAGAGAGAGTGGAATTCAAAACATATTTATAAATCATTAGAACTGTAAGACAAATACAATTAGATGCTTAGCTGTAAAATATAAAGAAAATGGAAAAGATCATGTGTGGAAAAGCAGAGAAGTCTTCCAGAGACCACCTGAAAGCTGGTTGTTGAAGAAGTCATGGGTAGGAGTGTACCAGCTCAGAAAGTCCAGGCAGGGTGTTAACATGAAAGGAAAAGTTCAAAGTCTAGATATGACTTGTTTGTACCTGCCTTGTTTCAGATAGGATGCTGGAATGACTAGACATGACACTGAAAGAAAGACGGACAGGAATCATATCTTCAAGAGCTTTGCATTTGAGCCGGGCAATGGTGGCGCTTGCCTTTAATCCTAGCACTTGGGAGGCAGAGGCAGGTGGATCTCTGAGTTCAAGGCCAGCCTGGTCTACAGAGTGAGTTCCAGGACAGCCATGGCTACACAGAGAAACCCTGTCTTGAAAAATCAAAAGAGGGAGAGAGAGAGAGATTTTCATTTGATACCAGTGAGTGAATTTTTTTACTTAAGGAAATGAAGTCTAGAGAAGTACATTAGATTTGTTTCAGAAAATTTCTGAATATTGAACGAAGACAGAAATTGAATCAAACTACAGACTTTTATGATCCCACTTGTGTAAGAGTCAAAAACTAAATGTATATGATATGTTTGTATATACTTGTATGTGTAAAGGAGATGTGAAAGAGTATATGTTAAATTGTTAATAATGAACCTCTGCAGATGGGAATGGAGAAGAGGTGGTTTATTTGGTTTATGTATACTGAGTGAGTTTTCTGCTTTTATTTCTGTAGCATTTGAATTTTTTAGTGTGTATAATTTTTGTAATAAAAATTTTAAAATTTGCTGACAGTAGTGTGAAGAATGGTTTGGAGGGGAGAGAAAATGTAGTTCAGGCTAAGGGGAGTGGCCCATAGTAGGGTGGAGGTGGCATTGGAATGGAGAAAAGAGGGTTGGCATTGAGACATTTTCAGAAAAGTGTAATCGACATGTCTTCATAACATATTGGCACTTGGGATAGAAAAGGAAGACTGGAAAGGGTTTCTAGAGTTTCGATTTGGGAGATTAGATAGGTGCATGGTATTCATTTTTAAATTTGTTTGTATGTTTATTGGAAGGACGTTCCAGACAGAACCTCCCCATGAACAGCCCTGGTTGTCCTTGAACTCACTTTTTATACCAGGGTGGCCTCAAACTCAGAGATCCTCCTGTTTCTGCTTTTCTAGTGCTGGGATTAAAGGAGTGTGCCACCACCTGTAGGCTTAAATTTATTTTTATCTTTATTAATCTGTAGTTACATAATTTCTTCTCTCCACTTCCTCCCACGAACCTGTAACATAACCCCCACTCTTTCAAATTCATGGCCTCTTTATATTTATTACACGTTTCTTTCTTCCTTTTTCTTTTTTTCTTCTCTTTTTGTTTTTTTTAATGATTTATTTATTTTTATTTTGTGTGCATTGGTGTTTTGCCTGCCTGCATGTCTGTCTGTGTGAGGGTGTCAGATCCCCTGGAACTAGAGCTATAGTCAGCTATGAACTGCCGTGTGGGTGCTGGGAATTGAACCCAAATCCTCTGGAAGAGCAGCCAGGGCTCTTAACCCACTGAGCCATCTCTCCAGCGCTGTCTCTTTGGTTTTTTTTTTCAAGACAGTTTTTCTGTGTAGCTTTGGAGCCTGTCCTGGAACTCACTCTGTAGACCAGACTAGTCTCAAACTCACAATCCATTTGCCTCTGCCTCCTGAGTGCTGGGATTAAAGGCGTGCACCACCACTACCTATTTATTTCTATTAAGCGGTGTGATACATAGTTGGGTGTGGTGGTGCATGCCTTTGATCCCAGGCAAATTCTGAATTCAAGGCCAATCTGGTCTGTAGAACAAATTCCAGGGCTACACAGAGAAACCCTGACCTGAAAAAGAAAAATAAAATTAAAAACTAATAGAGAATAGGTAGTTTCCAATTGCAAGGATCATAAGATCCAGAGCAAGAAACTTCTAAATACCAGTGTATTAAAAAGTGATATTCAGGCTAGAGAGATGACTCAGAGGAGATCTGGTGCCCTCTTCTGTTGTGAAGACATACATGCAGACAGAACACTATATACATAATAAATAAATAAGTAAATCTTTTTTTTTAAAGAAATGATCCAAGGGCTAGTGAGGTGGCTCAGTGTTTGAGAGCACTACCTGCTCTTCCAGAGGACCCGGGTTCAATTCTCAGCCCCCACATGACAGCTCACAATTGTCTGTAACTCCAGTTCCAAGGGATTTGACACCAATGCACATAATATAAAGTTAAATTTTTTTAAGAAGTGATCCTTCAGGCAGATGGATTTTTGTGAGGTCAGGGCCAGCCTGGTCTACAAAGCGAGTTCCAGGACAGCCAGAAATGTTACACAAAGAAACCCTGTCTTGAAAAACCAAAAAAGAGAGTATATTTAGAATGAGAAGACTGAACTCTGCTTGCCAAGAAAGTATAGGAATGCTCCACAGGGAAGACTGAAAAGCTATATCATGAAGGCAGGCGTGATGGTTATACCTATAATCCCATCGCTTTGGAGGCTGAGGCAAAGGATGCTTTGGAGTTGGGTCAGCCTGGGCTATAAGACTCTAACTTAGGAGAAAACAACAGTTGATAAGTAGGTAGGAATTTAGCCATTAGCTATAGGGACCATGAGTGGGAAAACACTATAAGCAGAGGGAATGCTTGGACATTAAACAACATATTCCAACTATAGGTAGTTCCAGTTGAGTTGGGATACAGAGAAGGAACATAGCTGTAGATAAGATTTTCAATTTCAGGATCAGATGGTTATTTTAGAACAATTATTTTGGTAGCTGTATGATTTTGGATAGAGAGGAAGGGTGCCAGATGGTAGATGATTGCAACATAAGCCATAACTGAGTCACTGGTAGCAGGGATGAAGTGAGACTTAATGACTGGATAATAGGAAGAAAAGAGAATGGAACCTGTGTTTCTGACTTCAGTTTTTAGTTACTAGCCAGGGAGTGGTGAAGGCAGGTGGATCCCTGTGAGTTTAAGGCTAGCCTGGTCTACAGAGTGAGTTCCAGGACAGGCCCCAAAGCTACACAGAGAAACACTGTCTTGAAAAATAATTTTAAGAAATACTAAACTGGGGCTGGAGAGATGGCTCAGAGGTTAAGAGCATTGCCTGCTATTCCAAAGGTCCTGAGTTCAATTCCCAGCAACCACATGGTGTCTCACAACCATCTGTAATGGGGTCTGGTGCCCTCTTCTGGCCTGCAGTCATACACACAGACAGAATATTGTATACATAATAAATAAATATTTTTTAAAAAAAAGAAATACTAAACTGAGCCGGGCGGTGGTGGCACACGCCTTTAATCCCAGCAGTCAGGAGGCAGAGGCAGGCGGATATCTGTGAGTTCGAGACCAGCCTGGTCTACAGAGCTAGTTCCAGGACAGGCTCCAATGCCACAGAGAAACCCTGTCTCGAAAAACCAAAAAAAAAAAGAAAAGAAAAGAAAAGAAAGAAATACTAAACTGGCCAGGCAGTGGTGGCTCACACCTTTAATCCCAGCACTCAGGAGGCAGAGGTAGGCGGATCTCTGTGAGTTTGAGGCCAGCATGGTCTACAAGAGCTAGTTCCAGGACAGGCTCCAAAGCCACGGAGAAACCCTGTCTCGAAAAAAAAAAAACAAAAAAATCTGAAAGCTATCATATGTACACAGAGGACCTGGTGCTGACCCATTGTAGGCCCTATAATTTCTGCTTTAGTCTCCATGAGTTAATATGAACTTTGCTCAGTTGTTTTAGAAAACCTTGTTCTCCTGGGATCCTCCATCCCATCTGGCTCTTAGACTCTTTCCAACTCTTCTTCCTTTCTTCCTCAGGGTTCTCTGAGCTCCAAGGAGAATTTGATGGAGGTATCCCATCCCATTTAGGGCTGTGAGTTCCAACTCTCTCTCTCTCTCTCTCTCTCTCTCTCTCTCTCTCTCTCTCTCTCTCTCTCTCTCTCTCTCCTCCCCAACCTGTGTGTGTGTATGTTGTCTGGCTGTGGGTATCTGTGTGTGTGTGTATGTTGTCTGGCTGTGGGTATCTATGTGTTTCCCATCTACTGTAGGAGGAAGTTTCTGTGATGATGGCTCAAAAAGGCACTGATTTGGTTACCTAGCAGTAGTCTAACAAATTTTTTTTAAATAGAATTTCCATCAGTAGCAAAGAAAATTGAATGATAATATGTCTATTCAATGAAAAAAAATGCACTTCTGTTAATAAGGAAAATCTGTTATGTGCTAGTATGGAAAGATACCCTTGAGAAAATAATTCATACAGTAATATGCAGGTTTGATTTCATTTGAGGAGCAAAGGTGGTTATTAGTCTATGCTCATGTACTTTCAGAGTAGGAAAATTACTGAGCAATATGCCCTTTGAACTGCTGATAGCTTGAACTGAGATGAAATGGGCAAGGTTTACTCTTGACTCTAAACCTTTCTGTTCAAGTTTATTTTTTTTTATTTAATGTATGGTATGTTATACGTACTTGTAGGTACAAATTCGTATGGAGGCCAGAGGTTGATGTCAGATGTCTTTACCTAATCACACTCAACCATTATTCTTCTTTGAGACAAGGTGTCTCAGTGAATTAGAGGCTCATTGATTTCTCTAGACTAGCTGTCCAGAAGACTTCAGTGATCTTCTTGTGTTTACCCTATTCCCTACCTTCACCACAGTTAAAGGTGTGCACCCCTGTGACTGGCTTTTTACATGGGTTCTGGGGTCTGCCAGAAGGTCAGAGGGTAAAAGTGATTGCTGTCAAGCCTGAAGACTAAATCCAATCCCTGATACCCACAAGGTTGGAGAAAACTACTCCCCTCAGTTGTTGTCTGACCTCCACGTGCATGCTCACACATGATCAAGAAAGAGAACACCAGTGAGATAAGCATGGATTATGGGGATACAAACTCAGGTCCTCATGATTGGGAGGTAGATACTTTACTGCCAGTGCCATCTCTCCAGCCCTGTTCTTTTTTGTTTGATTGATTTTTGTTTTTAGAGACAGAGTTTCTCTGAGTAACAGCCCTAGACCAGGCTGACCTTAACTCACAGAGATCCGCCCTGCCTCTGCCTCCTGAGTGCTGGGATTAAAAGCCTGCACCACCTATTTCTTTTTATTTTAGTGTCTTTTGGTTTTGGAAGAGATAGGGTTGCTACTTCTAGGATGCTCTAAACTCACTAAGTAGCCAAAACTGGTCTTGAACTTTGATTGGCCCTCCTGCCCCAACTTCTTGAGTGCTGGGATTTCAGATGTTTGCCACCAGTGTCAGCTCAGTGTTCATTTTAAATGGTACCAATTTGTTTGTATATTTTTTTCTCCAGCGGTTCTTAGCAACACAGTTGTTAAAGGTGTAGAAGTGGAAAATACATTGTGTTAGGCTAAATGGTGCACATCTTTGATCCTAGCACCCAGGAGTTAGAGGCAGGTGGTTCTGAGTTCAAGGCCAGCCAGGGCTACAGAGTGAGACCTTGTCAAAAATAAATAAATAAAACAGGGCTGGAGAGATGGCTCAGAGATTAAAAGAGGTTGCAGTTCAAGAGGTTCTAAATTCAATTCCCACCACATAATGGCTCACAACCATCCATAATGAGGTCTGGTGTCCTCTTCTGGTATGCAGACATACATGCAGGTAGAACACATAAATAAATATTTAAAGCACACACACACACACACACACAAAACAAGCCCATAATGTGAGGACGTGGTTATAAGAGATAGTTTGGTGAAAAACCTTTATGGTGGTACTTACTGTAATCCAGCACTTAGAAATCTGTCTTGAGGCAGGAGGATTACAGTATGATCTTTGGTTCTGCCTTTTTTGAGATGAGGTCTCACTGTATAGCTGTGGCAGACCTGAACTTACTAGGTAATCCAGGCTAGCCTTGAACTCACAGAGAGCCTCTCCTGAGTGCTGAGATTAAAGGAGTGCACCACTTTTTTTTTTTGGTTTTTCAAGACAGGGTTTCTCTGCAACTTTGGAGCCTGTCCTGTAACTAGCTCTGTAGACCAGGCTGGTCTCGAACTCACAGAGATCCGCCTGCCTCTGCCTCCCGAGTGCTGGGATTAAAGGCGTGCGCCACCATCGCCCGGCGCACCACTTTTATTTTATGTAAGTGTTTTATTTCCATGCATGTTAGTGTACCTGATTGATGCCTGCAGAGTCCAGAAGAGGGCATCATATCACCTATGGAGGTATGGATAAGGTTGTGAGCCACCATGTGAGTGATGGAAACCAATCCAAGGTTCTCTGCAAGAGCAATAAATTCTTTTAATTTATTGAACTATCTCTCCAGCCCTGTGATACCAGTTTTGAGGCCACTCTGAGGTATATTAGCAATACCCTGTCTCAAAAAAATGTTTAAATAATTTTGTATTTTTGTGTGTGTGTGTGTGCGCACATGTTTATGTGTGTGTTCTGAAAGGACAACTTGTAGGAGTCCCTCCTTCTATCACATGGATCCCAGGGGTTCAGTTCAAGTTGTCAGGCTTGACTTCAAGCACCTTTACCTGCTAAAACCCCCCCCCCCCCAAATATGTTTTCAAAAGTGTTGTGAAAGCCAGGCAGTGGTGGTGCACTTTTTTAATCCCAGCACTCTGGAGGCAGAGGAAGGTGATCTCTATGAGTTTGAGTTCAGCATGCATTGAGTTCCAGGACAGCCAGAGCTGTTACACAGAGAAACCCTGTCTTGCAAAACCAAAAACAAGTAAAAGCTTTTAAAATTAATATTCTTTTTAAAAGATTTATTTACTTATTATGCATATAATGTTCCTCCTGCCTATATACCTCCATGCCAGAAGAGGGCCCCAGATCTCATTATGGATGGTTGTGAGCCACCATGTGTAGTTACTGGGAATTGAACTCAGGACCTCTGGAAGAGCAGCCAGTGCTCTTAACTGCTGAGCCATCTCTCTAGCCCCACTTTTTAGATTATTTTTTAAATTATATATATATTTTTAAATTATATGTGTGTGTGTGTGTGTGTGTGTGTGTGTGTGTGTCTATGTGTGGACAGGGGGGTGTTAGATGTACCTGGAACTGAAGTTAACAGGTATAAACTGTAAGCTGCCTGATGTGGGAGGAAGAAATTGAACTGAGACTTCAGAATAGCAGTCTGTATAGTTGACCACTGAGTCATCTCTCTAGTACTGTAGAATCATAATTTGAGGGCTTGGAGAGATGGCTCAGCAGTTGAGAACACTGGCTGCTGTTCCAGAGGACCTGAGTTCACAACTCCCAGCACCCACATGGCAGCTCACCATTGTTTGTAACTCCAGTTCCAGGGGATCTAAAATCCTCATGCCAATGTACATAAAATTAAATAGATCATTAAAAATCTTAATTTGAAATTGTAAGATGCATATATTACAGATTGAGCCTTTTGTTTCTTGTTCGTAATGTCAAAGTTTTGTTATTGTTTGCTTTTTCTGAGACAGGGATTCTTTGTGTAGCCCTGGCTGACCTGAAATTAGACTAGGCTGGCCTTGAACTCAACGAGATCTGCCTGTCTCAGAAAACAAAAACAAACCAAAAGAACAGATGTTCTAGGTGACCATAAAAAACAAGTATTAGGTGGTCATGGTAACAGAAACTCACACATCTCCAGTTAAATAGGCCTATAGTTTGAGATTAAGTATCATAAGCCATTTTCAGGCTGAGCTTGCCGATTTAATAACATGATTTAGGCCAACACATTTTCCTTGCTTGAAGAAAACTTTCTATTCTTTCCACCTCCTCCAGCCTTCTAAGTGAAATGCCAGCTGGGACTCCAGATTGCGGCTGAAGAGCTTTCTGGACCAGAAGGAAGAAAACATTTTAGCAAAAATCCACATTTCAGATCCAAGGGCCTTAGAATTGTAATGTGGGGTTTAGGATGTTGCAGTCTTGTACTGAATAGCTTTACTACCTTGAGTAGTTCCCTCTGGTTCCCTTTCTTCAGTTTTCTGGCCGAGTTCGAGTTTCATAGGTGATTTTGTCAGTAAAGTATATGGCTGTTTCCAGGCAATGGTGCCTCATGCCTTTAATCCCAGCACTCAGGAGGCAGAAGCGGGTGGATCTCTGTGAGTTCAAGGCCAGCCTGGTATACAAGAACTAGTTCCAGGACAGTCATAGACAGGCTCCAAAGCTACAAAAAAAAAAAAACCCAGTCTCGAAAACCAAAAAAAAAAAAAAAGTATACGGCTGCTGGGATTGTATGTGAGTTGAATGTGCTCCCAAAGAGCTCACTTGTAAGCTTGAATCTCAGTGTGGCATGGGTATTGTGACAAGACTTACTAGTTCATTAGGGGCCCTGCCCTGAAACTCCACACAGTTTGGGGTTTTGTTTTGTTTTGAGACAGGGTTTCTTCTGTGTAACACTCCTATCCTGGAACTAACTCTGTAGACCAGGCTGGCCTTAAACTCACAGAGTTCTGCCAGCCTCTGCCTCCCAAGTACTAGGATTAAAGGTATGCGCACCGCCACCACCCGGCTCTTTTATTTATTTTTTTTAATGATTTAGTTATTTATTATATATAGTGTTCTGACTGCATGTCTGCCTGCACACCAGAAGAGGGCACCAGATCTCATTACAGATGGTTGTGAGCCACCATGTGGTTCATGGGAATTGAACTCAGGACCTCTGGAAGAGCACCCAGTGCTCTTTTTTTAAAGATTATTCATTTATTACGTATACAATATTCTGCATGCATGTGTACCTGCATCCCAGAAGAGGGCACCAGATTTAATTATAGATGGCTGTGAGCCACCATATGGTTGCTGGGAATTGAACTCAGGACCTCTAGAAGAAGAGTCAGTGCTCTTTTTTTTAATTGATATTTATTAAGCTCTACATTTTTCTCTGCTCCCCTCCCTGCCTCTCCCCTCCCTCCTTCAATCCTCCTCCCAAGGTCCCCATGCTCCCAATTTACTCAGGAGATTTTGTCTTTTTATACTTTCTACTTCCCATGTAGATTAGATCTATGTAAGTCTCTCTTAGTGTCCTCATTGTTGTCTAAATTCTCTGGGATTGTGGTTTGTAGGCTGGCTTTCTTTGCTTTATGTTTAAAAACCACCTATGAGTGAGTACATGTGATAGTTGTCTTTCTGTGTCTGGGTTACCTCACTCAAAATGATGTTTTCTAGCTCCATCCACGTTTCTGCAAAATTCAAGCTGTCAGGCCGGGCAGTGGTGGCGCATACCTTTAATCCCAGCACTCGGGAGGCAGAGGCGGGCAGATCTCTGGGAGTTTGAGGCCAGCCTGGTCTACAAGAGCTAGTTCCGGGACGGGCACCAAAGCTACAGAGAAATCCTGTCTCGAAAAACCAAAAAAAAAAAAATTCAAGATGTCATTTTTTTTCTGCTGTGTAGTACTCCATTGTAGAAATGTACCACATTTTCCTTATTCATTCTTCAGTCGAGGGGCATTTGGGTTGTTTCCAGGTACTGGCTATGACAAACAAAGCTGCTGTGAACATAGTTGAGCACATGTCCTTGTGGCATGATTGAGTATCCTTTGGATGTATACTCACAAGTGGTATTACTGGGTCTTGAGGAAAGTTGTTTCCTAATTTTCTGAGAAGTCGCTACACTGACATCCAAAGAGGCTGGTACCAGCTTGCATTCCCACCAGCAATGCAGAAGTGTTCCCTTTTCCCTACAACCTCTCCAGCATAAGTTGTCGTCGGTGTTTTTTATCTTTGTCATTTTTACAGGTATAAGATGGAATCTCAGAGTTGATTTGATTTGCATTTCTCTGATGACTAAGGATGTTGAACATTTCCTTAAGTGTCTTTCAGCCATTTTAGATTCCTCTGTTGAGAGTTTTCTGTTTAGGTCTGTACTCCATTTTTTTTTATTGGATTATGTGATCTTTTGGTGTCCCATTTCTTGAGTTCTTTGTATGTTTTGGAGATCAGACCTCTGTCTGATGTGAGGTTGATGAAGATCTTTTCCCATTCTGTAGGCTGTCGTTTTGTCTTGTTGACTGTGTCCTTTTCTTTACAGAAGCTTTTCAGTTTCAGAAGTCCCATTTTTTAATTGTCTCAGTGTCTGTGCTACTGGGGTTAAATTTAGGAAGTGATCTCCTGTGCCAATGCATTCAAGTGTACTTCCCACTTTCTCTTCTGAGAGGTTCAGCGTGGCTGGCTTTATGTTGGAAGTCTTTGATCCATTTGGACTTGAGTTTTGTGCATGGTGATAGATATGGGTCTATTTTTATTCTTCTACATGTTGATATCCAGTTATGCCAGCACCACTTGTTAAATATGCTTTTTTTTCCATTTGATATTTTTTGCTTCTTTATCAAAGATCAGGTGTTCGAAGATGTATGGATTGATATTCGGGTCTTCTATTTGGTTCCATTGGTTCTCCTGTCTGTTCTTATGCCAAGAGTCAGTGCTCTTAACTGCTGAGCCACCTCTCCAGCCCCCGCAGTCAGTGCTCTTAACCTCTAAGCCATCTCTCCAGCCACCAGGCAGTTCTTGAGAAGGTGAATTATTATAAAAGAGTGAGACTAACTCCTCCCCACTCTTAGATTTCTTACCTTATGACGTGATCTCTACCCCTCACATGAGCTGTCACCATGATGCCATCTTCTCTAATCTGACACAGCCAAGGAGATCCTTACCAGAGGCTGAGTTCATAGAGTTACCCAAGCTTGAGCTTTCTTCCAAAATTAGGAACTAAATAAACTTGTTTTCTTTGAAAACTATGTAGCTTTGTATATTTTGTTAGCATGATAGCAAGTAAATGTCAACTATTGCAGCTCTTCAGGATAAGCAGAAGTTCATACACTTTTGTGCTTGAAGTTACTCTGCTCTTGTTTTTCCATATTTTGTTTTCTTTGAGACATGAGGTCATGTAGCTCAAACCTTGAATTCCTTCTTCCTGCTTTCACCTTCCAAGTGTTGTGATGACAGGTGAATACCATAATGTCTGACTTGGAGTTATTCTATTCTCAACATGAAATCTTTTTTTTTTCTGAGAGAGGATTTCTCTGTAGCTTTAGAGCCCATCCTGGAACTAGCTCTTGTAGAGCCTCGAACTCACATAGAACTGCCTGCCTCTGCTCCTGAGTGCTGGGATTAAAGGCATGTGCCACTACCGTCCAGCTAACATGAAATCTTTTTTAAGGTTTATTTTAAGTCAAGGGTGATGGCATACTCAGCACTTGGGAGGCAGAGGCCAGAGGACTCTGAGTTCAAGGCCAGCCTGGTCTCCATAGTGAGTTTCAGGTCAGCCAGGACTATGTAGATACCTTGTGTCAAAAAGCAAAATACAAAAAAGGAAGGAAGAGCTAGAGAGGTGGCTCAGTGCTTAAAAGAGCACTGACTGTTCTTCCAGAGGTCATCAGTTCATTCCCAGCACCCATATGGTAGCTTACAACCATCTAAAATGGTATCTGATGCCTTCTTCTGGCATACAAATGATTAGATGTAAATATAGCACTCATATGCATAAAATACATAAATAAATAAGTCTTTAAAAATTAGGAGTTATGCCAGGCAGTGTGTAATAGTCTGTCTCTCTTCAAAAGAGGTAGCTGCTGCCGTGACTCCTCTTCTCCCTGTCCCCCATCTCTTTCTGTCTCTCTCTGCTCTTTCTCCTCCCATTTCCCTTCTATAACCCACTAAATAAATATCCAACCTCACTCTGCATGGCATACCTATCTGTCTATCTCTTATCCTCTGCAGTTGGGGTTCCAGCTCCTTGTGAAACTGGCTGCTCTGTCTGGGTCTCTCACCGCCACACGGCTGACTCCCTGCCTAGGACCCACTGGCCCTCATGGTCTATGCACCATTCAGGGGCTCCCTGCCTGGGACGGTTGCCTTCGTGGCCCACTGTGGTCTCATGCCCACTGCCCATTACTGCCACTCAAAAGGACCTGCAACATTTTATTTTTACTATTACATTGGTACTTGTGACTCAGCCAGGCTCTCCATGTTCCCTCCTGCCCATGGGCAGGCTGGCTGAGGACAAGTGAAACACTGGACTTTGGAACTAGGTTTCTTTACAACAGGTCTGCATCCTATCTGCCTCAATGCCGACCTCTATGCACACCAGCAACTTCAGTGGTAAGTTTTCCCTTTGCAGTTCCCAACCACAGCCTTCACAGCTATGGTTGAGCCCTTCGTTGACATTTATCTCTGGTTGCTTTCCATAGCTAAAAACATGACCAGACAACCCAGGGTTGGTCCTATCACACTAGCACTGCACAAAAATGCAGTGCATTCGATTTGGGGGCTCAGGGTTCCTTGGATTTTTCTTTCTTTCTTTTATTTTCTTTTGGACCACTCGTAAGTGGTCCCTGCCATGAGAAACCACTTGGAGCGGCCTCTAGCCTCTCTGGCTTCTGAGTTGCCCTGACCAGAGCTGGTCCAGCTTTAACACCCTGCCTGTATAGAGAGGACACTCTCCTACAGGCTCTGTGGTGTTCGCCATTATTTCACACCCCGCCTATAGAGAGAGGACACTCTTCTATAGGCCCTGTGGTGTTTTCTATGGGTTTTCACATTTTCAGCTATGCTATAAACCCTCAAACTATGCTCCACTGGTGTCCCGCCAGCTCCACTTCTCCTCAAACTGCCCTTGCCACCCCTGCCAACCAGATTGGTTGGATCCATGAGACAGCTGTTTTCAATTCCATTCTTTGCTCCCCACAGCAGCTCATGGCATGGCAGCTCGGCAACAGGGCAAATCATGCCTCTAGGTCTCTCTTGTTATTGTGTTTAAATCTCCCACAGCTCAAAAAAACGTGGCTTCTCCATACAATATGTGACCGCTGCTATTTTGACTGAGGTCAGGTGGCCTTACTACATCTTCACTGAGGTCAGATGACTTCACTGCCATCTTAACTGAGAGCCAGGTCAGGTGACCAAGTCCCACCATCTTTGCTGCGGTATTCCCTATTTGGTCCCCAGCTCTCCAGGCAGATTCTGTACTGTAGTTATAACTCATCTATACCCGGTAAACAGCCCTCAAGTGCTATGGCATTTAAATGCTTAATTATTAAAAACTTTTCATAACAAAAAGAGACAGGTTGGTTCCTAGCAGCAGCACTCTATTTCCGCCAAAGAATACAGAAGATAGATGGGCACAAAACAACATCTTTCCACAATTTGCTTCAACTGCCAAGCACTGATCACTGGGACAAACTGCCTTTCATCTAAACTGAAGATCACCAGGCAGTGGACAGAATCACTGGAATCACAGCCTAGCTGCTCGGGTCAAGGTAAGCTTGTCTTCCTACAGATTTCTAACCCACAGGATCTTCTGGAGCATAGCAGGCCCTGCCCTAAATAGCAAAAGGCAAATACGACCTTCAGCGACCATGGAGGACCCTGAGGAGTAGCTCTAGGTGCCAACCAAGTAAGTGCTCTATTGTTTTTTAATCAATAACTAAAGTAAAATTTTATCCTTCTCAAAGATCTCTGATGTATTTTCACAGCTGAGAGGTTTTGTCAGTTTAAAAGGACAACCTCACCAAACAAATTTCAACAAGTACAAGTTATCAAATCTCTTTCACGCTGCCTTCCATAGTCTTAAAAATACTTTTCATTGTGCAAAAACATCTGTCACAATCACTGTGCTACTTTTTAAAACTTACGTTTTCACAAACCCAAAAAATTCTTATAAGTTCCAGGGAGCCGAATTGAAGGATCCACCTTAAACAGGTCAGATACACCCCTCTCAATTCCCTGAATTTTTTCCTAAACTTTCCTCTTTTTTTTTTTGTGGTTTTTCGAGACAGGGTTTCTCTGTGGTTTTGGAGCCTGTCCTGGAACTAGCTCTTGTAGACCAGGCTGGTCTCGAACTCACAGAGATCCGCCTGCCTCTGCCTCCCGAGTGCTGGGATTAAAGGCGTGCGCCACCACCGCCCGGCTTTTTTTCCTAAACTTAACTTTATTCTGTCAATGCCATAAACAGGTGTAAGAGACACCAGACAATTCCATACCACAAACACTGAACAGGAGCAAAGAGACCAGCTACCCCAGGATGTAGCCACCACCCAGCTTTCTCAGGTTTCCCCCCCCCAAGACGACACCCACAAATAAGCAGGAAGCAACCTTGAGAATCCGCTGTCCCAATTCCTTTAACCTGTTGAGCCTAATCTCCTGCCTTTTATTATAAAAAAAAAGAGATGGGAATGTAATGGTCTATCCTGTTCCTTTAAGAGGCAAGCCCTGCTCACTCCCCCATCCACTGAGGCAAGCAGACTTCCTTCTGCTTCCAGCCTGTGAGTCTCTTCCTTTCCGTATCTCTTCCAAAGAGGTAGCTGCTGCCGTGGCTCCCCCCATTCTCTCTCTCTGCCTCTCTCTGCTCTTTCCCCTTCTCCCATTCTCCTCTTTCCCTTCCATACCCACTAAATAAATATCCAACCTCACTCTGCATGGCATGCCTATCTGTCTCTCACCTGCCGCAGCTGCAGCTCCAGCTCCTCATGGGACTGGCTCCTCTGTCTTGGTCTATCACCTGCCACATGGCTCCCTGTCTAGGGCCCACTGGCCCTCATGGCCCACGCACCACTCGGGGACTCCCTGCCTGGGATGGTTGCGTTCATGGCCCACTGTGGTTTTGTGCCCGCTGCTCATTGCCACCACTCAGGGACCTGTGGCATTTTATTTTTACCATTACACAGTGGTGGCATATGCCTTTGATCCCAGCACTCAGGAGGCAGAGGCAGGTGGATCTGAGTTCGAGGCCAGCCTGGTCTACAAGAACTAGTTCCAGTACATGTTCCAAAGCTACAGAGAAACCCTGTCTTACAAAAAAATACTGGTTAGCCTGGTGGTGGTGGCGCACGCCTTTAATCCCAGCACTTGGAAGGCAGAGGCAGGTGGATCTTTGTGAGTTCGAGGCCAGCCTGGTCTAGAAGAGCTAGTTCCAGGACAGGAACCAAAAATCTAAGGAGAAACCCTATCTCAAAAATAAAAAAATATTACTGGTTAAGTATAGCACACACCTTTAATCCCATCACTTAGAAGGCAAAGGCAGGTGGATTTCTGTGAGTTCGAGGCCAGCCTGGTCTACAGAGCTAGTTCCAGGACCGGCTCCAAAGCTACAGAGAAACCCTGCCTTCAAAAACAAAAACAAAAACAGAAAGAAAGAAAAAGGAAGGGAAGGAAGGAAGCACTTGCTGTTCCTGTTTCCTGTTAGAGGACTTAAGTTTGGTTCTCAGCACCCATAGGGCAGCTTCCAGCTGTCTAATTCTAGTTCCAGTGACACCCTCTTGGCTCTACGGGCATCATATATGAACAGTGTTGTAATTCTACTGACCTTCCCTGGCACTTGGGTACCCTGTCCCTTTAAGAGACAAGCTTCACCCACTCCCAATCTCCCCATTCCCCCTGAAGCAAGCTGATCTCCCGCCTTCTCTTCTTTCCTCTGTCTTTCTTCTGAAGAGACAGTCTCTGTCTCTCCCTTTCCCCTTTCTCTTTCCTTTCTTTCCCTCTTCCCTCTTCCCCCCCCCATAACCCCTTACCATTATGCCCTTCCTGATACCCACTAAATATATTATACCGAAGCTCTCTCTGCATGGCATACTGTCTGCCCCCCCCCAGGTCTCCCACCCACCAGGGGACCTGCCAGAGTTGTATTGCCATAAATCTTTCAAATAAACAGTGCACACATATACATGCAAGCAAAACACTGAAACATAGAGAATACATCCTGGTGTAATGGTGTGCACCTTTTCTCTTAGTACTCCTTGCATCCTTTATTTTAGTAGGAGTTTTGGGGGAGGCAGAGGCTAGCAGATCTCTGTGAGTTACAGGACAGCCTAATCTAAAATGGAGTTCCAGGACAGGCAGGAGTAAGCCTGTCTTTAAAAAAAAGTGAACAAGTTTTAAAAGCCCTGGAGCTTTCCATGCTGGAGGCCACAACCCTGGAGGGAAGATCCTCTGTTCACACTCCACCCTTCTGGCAAATCCCCTGGGCTTTAGTTTATCATCTGTAAGTGTAAGATGATAAGATCATTGTAAACATGAACACCCAAGGCACTTTGACTAGTGTCTATAGTTCTAGCTTCTTGGAAGGCTGAGTCATAAGTGATTGAGTCTAGGCATTGAAGTCAGCTCAGGCAGCAAGGGAGACCCTGTCTCAAAAGAAAAGAAAGGAAGGAAGGGGTTGAAAGAGAGAGGGAGGAAGGAAAAAAGAGAAGGAAGAGAGAAAAAGAAGGAAAGAAAAGAAAGAAAAAATAAAAATGCATTGTTCAGTGCTTAGGATAATGTTTGGTTCATAGTAAAGATTTATGGTTGTGGTGGTGCATGCCAGCAGAATTTGCTGAAGGAGGTGGAGGCAGGAGGACAGCCTAGGCTACACACATTTTGGTGAAACCTTGTCTGGGGTTGGGTGGGGGAAACATTTTTTTGAGACAGGGTTTTTCTGTATAGTCTTGGTGCCTGTCTTGGAACTACCTCTTGTAGACCAGGCTGGCCTTGAATTCACAGAGATCCACCTGCCTCTGCCTTCCGAGTGTAATAGATTAGGTAAAAATGCTGCAGATCCCCGAAGTGGCTGCAGGCAGTGGGTAGCAGATCCCAAGAGCAGCCAATTCCAGGCAGGGATAGCACAGTTTCCCCAGTTCCCGGAGTGGCTGCAGTGGTTCATGAGTCCCAGGCAGGGAGCCACATGGTGGGTGAGAGACCTCAATGGGGCAACCAGTCCCACGAGGAGAGACAGACAGATGAGCACGCCATGAGACCACACCGCAGGTCTCCAAAGGCAGCTGGTCCCAGGCAGGGAGCCACATGGCTGGCGAGAGACAGAGACATGGATAGGCATGCCATGCAGAGTGAGGTTGGATATTTATTTAGTGGGTTATGGAGGGGAAAGAAAAAGGGGAGAAGAGCAGAGAGAGGGACAGAGAGAGAGGGAAACTGAAGGGGGGAAGGAGAGAAGTGGGGAGAAGGGAAAGACAGAAGCTGCCTCTTTGAGAGGGAGACTGAAAAGGAAGGACTCAGTCTGGAAGCTGAAGATCAGTTTGCCTTGGCTGATGGGGGAGGGAGTGAGCATGGCTTGTCTCTTAAAGGGACAGAGCAGACCATTACACTGAGTGCTGGGATTAAAGGTATGCGCCACCACTGCCCAGCCTAATATTGTGTCTTTCATGACTAGTTTATTTTGGAAGAGTACATACCAAGTATTTTGTAGATTTGTCTGATGCTGTCCATATTATTACACTGGAGTTATACATTTTAGTGACTGTCAGAGCTGAAGTATGTTTCTCATTGCTTCACACACACACACACACACACACACACACACACACACACACACACACACACAGAGTACTTACTAAGAATTGAACCTAGGACCTTGCATGTGCTAGCTTAATGCTCTGTCACTGACTAAGCTACAACCCCAGCCTAGAATACTCAGTTCTTTAGAAGCATGTGACTAAGTACAGGTCACATTTAGGAAGCAAAATTAATGTCAGCCTCCTAAAAGAAGGTGTTAGACATATGTTAAACCAAATGTAGTAGGACTGGAGAAATGGCTCAATAGTTAAGACCAGTGACTGAGAGGGTGCAGGTTTGGTTCCAAGCACCCATATGGCAGCTCAAAACCATCTATAACTCAAGTTCCACGAGATCTAATGTCCTCTTATGCTCTCTGCTGGCACTGTGTGCATATTGTACACAGACATACATGCAGGTAAAACACCAGTACACATAAAGGTAAATCTTAAAAGAAAAAAACAAAAAAAAACCCGCTATGGTTATTTAGTGTGTCTGGCATGTGATCTTGGAAACTTTTCAGTTACTGATCTTGTGTGTGGGTGTACATGCATTCAGTGGCACACTTGTGGAGGTCAAAGGAAGGAATTTGATAGTTGGTTCCCTCCCTCCACAAAGTAAGTTGTGGGGGTTAGACTCAGGTCATCAGGCTTTGGCAGCAAGCACCTTTACCTGGTGAGACATCTCATCTGCCCAGAAACTAGTACTAAAAGCTTCCCAAGTGACCCAGATGTTGTTATAGTGCACATGTGTAATCCCAACACACTTTTTTTTGAGATAGGGGTCTCTGTAGCTTTGGAGCCTATCCTGGAACTTACTTTGTAGACCAGGCTGGCCTTGAACTCACAGAAATCTGTCTGCCTCTGCCTCCAGAATGCTGGGATTTTAAAGGTGAGCACTGCCACCACCACCTGTCTAATCCCAACACTCTTAAGGCTAAGGCAGGAGGACTACTTTGAGTTTAAAGATAGCCTGTGCCACATACCTGTTCTAAAAAAAACCCTCCACCAGGTACTTACTTGTGGGGCAGAGGCAGGTAGATCTCTGTGATCTGTGAGTTCAAGTTCAGCCTGATCTTTATTGCAAGCTTCAGGCTAACCAAGGCTATACAGTCATCCCCCCCTTCAAAAGTTACACATGGCTGTTGTTCCTGAATATACTGCATGAGTGCAGTACCCATGGAAGTCAGAAGAGGGCTTCTGATCTCTGGAACTGGAGTTACTGATGCTTTGTGAGCCGCCATGTTGGTGTTGGGAGGTGAACACCGGTCCTCTGCACAAGAAGCTAGTGCTCTTGACTGCTGAGCCATCTCTCCTGTCTCCCAGTGGTCACTTTTACTAGTTACTTAAAGGCTAGTGAGCATCTCAGTGGGTAAAGGCACTTGCCTTGCAAGCTTGATGACCTTAATTCAATCCCTGTAACTAACTCCATAAACTTGTCCGCTAACCTCCACATGTTCACGTCATGCACACATGATAATAAATAATAAATATAAGAAACTCCCCAGCACTTGGGAGGCAGAGGCAGGCGGATCTCTGTGAGTTTGAAGCCAACCTGGTCTACAAGAGCTAGTTCCAGGATAGGCACCAAAGCTACAGAGCAACCTTGTTTCAAAAAAAAAACTATATATATATGAAACTCACTGTAACTCTAGCTAGCCTCAAAATCATGGGAGCCCTGCCTCATCTTCCTTTGAAAGTGCTTAGCATTACAGGTATGAGCCATCATGCTGAGCTTCCAATTTTAGATAATACAGTAATGACTTCCAAGAATATAGCTTTTTTTCCCATAGGTTTTGCTTCTGTCAAGTTGACTTTACAGGGATGGGCATGTAGTTTTACTGGTTAAGCTTGTTTATCAAGTCAGAAGCAATTGGTTTAACCCCAGCACACATAAAGCCAGACAGATAATACACGTACAAAACTCAGAGCCAGGACCCAGTATGGAATGTATGCATAGTGCAAGTGGCCCATTGTAGCTAAAGTGTTGAAATGTTTGAATGAGCAAGGGCAAAGAGGTGTGGGAAGGAATTCAGAGCAAGCACAGCACGCCACAAGTCCCCAGAGGCCATGGTAAGGAGTCTGGAATTTGTCTTGATCTTGCTGGATTATCCAGAATTGTAAACAGATGTAGGCTGCCATTAGGCTTAGAGAGATTAACTCTGGCTTTAGAGTATATATTGAATTGGTGATGCAGCAAAGAAATCAGGCGTGAGGAAAGAAAAACGTGCCCCTAGGGTGAGGCCAGATGAAAACTGACAAGGACATCACTGAAGTGCTGGCAGTGGAGTTGGAGAGGATGGGATGCATTTGGGAGATTTGAGGAGGTAGATTTGCACACATTTAATGACTAATGTTATTGAGAGGCAAGAAATAATGAGGTGGTGCTAGAGAGATTGCTCAGTGGTTAAGAACACTTGTTGCTTTTGCAAATGACTCATGTTCAATTCCCAGCACCCACATGGTGTTTCACAACCATTTATAACTTCAGTTCCAGAGGATCCAGTACCCTCTTCTGACCACCGAGGACACCAAGCATCCACACAGTGCATACACATATGTACACAAAAAACAGCCATGCGGGGCTGGAGAGATGGCTCAGTGGTTAAGAGCATTGCCTGCTCTTCCAAAGGTCATGAGTTCAATTCCCAGCAACCACATGGTGGCTCACAACCATCTGTAATGAGGTCTGCTGCCCTCTTCTGGTCTGCAGACATACAGACAGAATATTGTATACTGTATACATAATAAATAAATATTTAAAAAAAAACAGCCATGCAACGTGAAAATAAAGCAAATTGAAAATTTTTAAATAAACAACTTTTATTTTTTTTGGTTTTTCAAGAGAGGCTTTTTTTAGTGTAATCTGAGATGTCCTGGAACTCACTCTGTAGAGCAGGCTGACCTCAAACTTAGAGATGTACCTGCCTCTGCCTCCTGAGGGCTGGGATTAAAGGTGTGTGCCACCATCTTTTGGCTAATATTTTACTCTTATAAACCAAGTTCAAGACCAGCACACACACAATAAATATATTAAAATTTTTCAAATTTTATTTTTGAGATTATAATACAGTCACAGTATATCTCCTTTCCCTGTCCTCCCTCCAACTCTCCAATAAAGAAGAAAAATGTTACAAATCTGGGGCTTAGGGGCTGGAATGATGTCTCAGCAGTTAAGAGCACTTGTATACCACCCCACAGAGGATGTGGCTTACACATCTTCAACACCCACATCAGGTAGCTTACAATTGCTTCTGGCTCCATCTCAGGAGATCTGATACCTTCTCTGTCATCCAAGAGCACCTACATGCATATGGTGCACGTAAACTCAGGAGGACACACATAAACATGTAAATCATTTTTTAAAATTCCAGGCTTACCATGACTGAGGAGGTCATATGCTCTAGGGGAACCTACTGTTGTTACAATAGAGGTCATGCTAACAAACCACCTTCTTTCTTTTTTAATTTTATTTTTCACTTTTTATTTGTTTATTTGTGTAGCCTTGACTGTCCTGAAAGTTGCTCTGTAGACCAGGCTGGCCAGCCTCAAACTCACAGAGATCCTCCTGCCTCTGCCTCCTGAGTGCTGGGATTAAAGACATGCACCACCACCCCCAGCTAAAATCCATTTAATGTAGAATTTAGCACCATTACTTTACTTTTAACTGTGTCCATTTGGGAGGCCGTATGCGCACATATGAGTACAGATGCCTGCGGAATCCAGAAGAGGGTGTTGGATCCTCTGGAGCCAGAGTTACAGCTAGTGAAAAATTGCCTAATGTGGATGCTGGACTCCAAACTTGGGTCCTTTGCAAGAGAAAAAAAGAAGTAAAAGTAAAAGTTCCTGTGGACCCATTTTCCCAGCACTGACATGAATTCACTTTTCATTGCCCATTGGACTCCTCTCAATTTATTTTCCTTTGGTTTTCCAAGACAGGGTTTTTCTGTGTAGCTTTGGAGCCTGTCCTGGAACTCTCTTCGAGTGCTGGGATTAAAGGCATGCGCCACCACTGCCCAGGGTCCTTAAAAGTTTTAAATTTTAATTTTGTATGGATGAGTAGTTTTGCCTGCTTGTATGTATGTCTATGTATCATGCATTTTGGAGCTGGGTGCTGGCAGGGGTCAAAAGAAGGCATCAGATCTTCTGGAACTGCAGCTATGGATAGATGTGAGCGAATACATGGGTGCTAGAAACCGAGCCCTGTTTCCTCTACAAAAGCAGCAAGTGCTCTCAACGGATGAGCCATCTCTTCAGCCCCTCCAGTAACCTCTTAGGCATTGTCACAAGCCATTCACTTTTAACTTGCGCTTCCTGGCAGCAGAAGGCAAGTGTCTCCACTTGGAAACACGCCCTCTCTCTCTCTCTGTAGTGTGATCAGCATCTTGTCTAGTGGGGCTATCCAAATCCTTGAACAGAATGCTTTGTGTGTGCTGTTCAATGTTCAGGCTCAGCTATTCTTGGACTTACTAGTCCTCACCCTGCTGCTTGCCCAACCTCCTACTAGGTCCCTTCGTCTTCTCTTCCTTCCTCCTTCCTTTCTTCCTTTTTTCTTTTTCTCTTCTGCCTACACACTTTCTTTACATCCCCCACTCCCTTCTCCCTTCATTATACTTTTTGGTTTCAGCTTGTTGAGGCTGGTCGCTCAATTGAATCTAGGCATTGCTATGAAGTTCCTTTGCTTGTTTAGGTTTTTTAATACAAGGTCTCACTATCCATCTCTCAAGTTGCTGGTTGTTAACATTGCAGTACTGCCCTCTGTTACTGAGCTATACCTCCAAACATGAAGGTAGCTTTCAGGTGTTTTTTGAAGTCCCTAACCTAGTTCATTTTAAGTAAAGAAGATTATCTGGGACCATGGGTGTGTCTTCCCTTCCTTTCTTGAGACAGGGTATCAACATGGTAGCTCAGGTTAGCCTCAAACTAAAAGCAAGCCTCCTAAATACTAGGATTACAAATTTGAGCCACTATCCCCAGCTGAGGTTTCCCTTATAAGAGATATTCTCCCAGACTATGATCTGGAAATATAAGCCAAATAAACCCTTTGCTCCTACTAACAAAAAGAGAGAGACAGAGATTTCCCCTATAAATGGCCTCATTGCCCTGCTCCTGTGAACTCTAGCTTGCCCTTCTCACGCCCTGCCCTGTGTGAACTTGCCCTGCTAGCCCCTACAGCTGTGTGAACTCATTTCTTGGAATAGATCATGTGTGTTATGTGTCTTCTGCTATTTCTGTTTCTCTGAATGACCCCTGACACATCTTTCAAAGTCTTTGCTCCATCCAAGCCAGGACTTCATTCTCCTGATAAGCACCGGAGGCAGTGTGTGTCACCTGCTCAGTTTATCTGCTCTCAGTTCCAGTGAGTACTTAGGGATACTTGAGCTGTCAGGCCCTCGACAAGGAGGAAAGCTCAATGGAGGTCCGGCAAAGGATTTCCCAGGGTCAGGGATTACTGGTTGCTTGATGAGAGTAAACAATGGATAAAAAATATACACCTGAGTCCTAATTAATAGAAATAGCGATTGAAGAAATAGATAAACAAATGAGAGGGCCGGAGAGATGGCTCAGAGGTTAAGAGCATTGCCTGCTTTTCCAAAGGTCATGAGTTCAATTCCCAGCAACCACATGGTGGCTCAAACCATCTGCAATGGGGTCTGGTGCCCTCTTCTGGCCTGCAGGCATATGTACAGACAAAATATTGTATACATAATAAATTAACAAATATGTTTTAAAAAATGAGAGAAGCAGTCTCCAGCTCTGAGGCATTCCAAGTAACTGTGGAGACTGGACACTGACCTCAGAGAGCTGGACATTACTCTCTAATCCTTGGGTATGGGCTGTGCACCATGACTCCCCTTAGAACAGTGCTCTGCGCCGGGCGGTGGTGGCGCACGCCTTTAATCCCAGCACTCGGGAGGCAGAGGCAGGTGGATCTCTGTGAGTTCGAGACCAGCCTGGTCTACAAGAGCTAGTTCCAGGACAGGCTCCAAAGCTACACAGAGAAACCCGGTCTCAAAAAACCAAAACCAAAACAAAACAAGAAACATACCACATTTATTGAGGCTGGAGAGATGACTCAGCATTTAAGAGCACCACAATAGGCTCTTTTTCTTTGTTTTGAGCCAGGTTCTCACTTTGTAGGCCTATCTGGCCTGGAACCGTCTATATACTCTACGCTGGCCTCAAACTCACAGAGATTCACCTGTCTATGCTTCCTAAGTGTTAGGATTAAAAGAGCGCAGCAATATGCCTGTCCCCAGGGACAGTGGTCTTGTTTCTTTTGTTTTGTTTTTGATCTAGGGTCTTATTCCATATCCAAGGTTGGCCTGGAACTCACTATTTAGCCCAGATAGATCTTTAATTTGAAACAGTTCTCCTGTCTAAGCCTCTTAAGTGCTGGGGTTATGAGTGTGAACCACAATAGCTGACATGCTTCTGTGTGTGTGTGTGTGTGTGTGTGTGTGTAACTTAAAAAAAGATTTATTTTTATGTGTATGGTTGTTCTGTCTACATGTCTGTGTACTATGTGCATGCAGTGCTCACAGATACCAGAAGAGGGTGTCAGATCCCCTGGAACTGGAGTTACACATGGTTGTGAGCCAACATGTGGGTTCCAAGTCACAGCTCCAGCTTCAATAAATAAATGTTTGCTTTTTTAATGAAGAAAAGTTTCTCTTCTATAAAGTCTTCCTTTGCCCCATACTGTACTATTTGGGTATACTGAAGTCTGTATAACATCTGCTTTTGTTATTTTTGTAAATCTAAAGCTGTACTAAAAATATATGTATTAAAATATGTAAAGGACTAATTAGACATTTCTCCAAAGAAGACAGACAATCAACAAGCACATGAAAAGACGCTTAACATCACTGAGATGGGCGTGTGGCACATGCCTGAAGTCCAGCTGTTCGAGAGACTAAAGAAGAGCCGGACAGTGGTGGCACATGCCTTTAATCCCAGCACTCCAGAGGCAGAGGCAGTTGGATCTCCGTGAGTTTGAGGCCAGCCTGGTCTACAAGAGCTAGTTCCAGGACAGCTAGGACTGTTACACAGAAAAACCCTGTCTCGAAAAACAAAAGAGAGAGAGAGCGCAACTACAGTAGGATCATCACTTGAGCCTAGGCGTTTGAGGCCAAATTGAGCACCACAGTTAAGATGCCGATCTCAAAATAAACAAACAAACAAAAAAATCAGAAACAAGGGTTGGGGTGTAGCTCAGTAGTAGAGCAGATGCCTAGCAAGCACAAGGATCAAGATTTAGGCCCCAACACTGTAAAACAAACAAAAACTCACAAAAATCCAGAGGGGCTGTAGATATATGGTTTAGGAGTTAAGAGCCCTTGTTATTCTTGAAGAGGACCCAGAAGGAAGGAGAGAACAGACCCTGTCCTCTGACCTACATATGCATGTGTGTGTGTGTGTGTGTGAGAGAGAGAGACAGACAGACAGACAGACAGACAGACAGACACAGAGACAGACAGACAGAATTTGCTTTTTTGTTTTGGAGACAGGGTTTCTCTGTGTAGCCTTGTCTGCCCTGGAACTCGTTCTTGTAGACCAGGCTGACCTCAAACTCAGAGATCTGTCTGCCTCTGCCTCCCCAGTGCCAGAATTAAAGACGTGTGCCACCACTGCCGGGCCACAAAGTAAATTTTAAAACGTAATTTAAAAAAGAAACGTTCAGGGGCTGAGAGATGGCTCAGAGGTTAAGGGCACTGGCTGCTCTTCCAGAGGTCCTAAGTTCAATTCCCAACAACCACATGGTGGCTCACAACAATCTATAAAGAGATTTAATGTCCTCTCTGGCCTGCAGGGGCACATGCAGGCAGAACCCTGTATACATAATTAACAAGTAAATCTTAAAAAAGAAAAGAAAAGAAGGAAGGAAGAAAGAGGAGGCTGAGACAGTAGAATCGCCACGAGTTCAAATCAGGCCAGGGTTACATAGCAAACAAAGCAAAAAGCAAACGGGAAGAGAGAAAACTAAAGAGTGTGGGTGAGGGTGTGGAGCAATGGATGCCCTCATACTTCACTGCAGAAGACCTGGCCTCTGGAGAAAGCAGTATGGAAGTCCGGGGGTGGGGGGGGGCGGTCTGTAAGAAAGACTGTAAGTCCCTGGGCTGAGGAGATGAGTCAGTGAGTAAATGGCACATGAGTCTGATGACCTGAACTAGGATCCAAAGAATGCAGGTAAAAGCCAGACACAGACCTTAGCAAAGGAATCTGTAATCCTAGAGGCCAGGTGAGATGGCTCAGAGATTAAGAGCACAGGCTGTTTTTCCAGAGGAACTGGTTTTGATTCCTAGCACCCACATGATGGCTCACAACCATCTATAATTCCAGTTCTGGGAGTAGGGGCTTTGAAGTTTCAAAAGAAATGAGTTATTTCCAGTGTGCTCTCTGCTTCCTGTTTGTGAATGAGGAGGTGAGCTCTCAGCTGCCGCTTCAGGGCCATGCCAGCCTCCTTGCTGTGTGCTCCCTGCCACGGTGGTCACTGGTCACGGTGGTCAGGCTCCTAGCCTTCTGAAATCGTAAACCCCAAATAAAGCCTTCCTTCTGTAAATTGCTTTGGTCATGCTGCTTTGTCACAGCAATAGATGTGTTACTGATCTACCTGATGATTTGAGTTCATCCCCTGGGATGCTCACGTGGAGGATGAAGAGAACCAACTCTTTTGTTTTGTTTTCAATTTTCGAGACAAGGTTTCTCTGTAGTTTTGGAGCCTGTCTTGGAATTCGCTCTGTAGACCAGGCTGGCTTTCAACTCACAGAGATCTGCCTGCCTCTGCCTCTGGTTTTTTTTTTTTTTGGTTTTTCAATAAAGGGTTTCTCAGCCTGGAGTTAGTGGTGGCATGTCTTTAATCCTAGCACTCAGGAGGCAGAGGCAGATGGATCTCTGTGAGTTCGAGGCCAGCCTGGTCTACAAGAGCTAGTTCCAGGACAGACACCAAAGCTACAGAGAAACCTGGTCTTGAAAAAAAAAGCAAACAAAAAAAGAAGCTCTGGCTGTCTTGGAACTTGCTCTCTAGACCAAGCTGGCCTTGAACTGAGATCTGCCTGCCTCTACCTCTGCCTCTGAAGTACTGGGATTCAAGGGATGTGCCACCACTGCCTGATGAGAAGTGCTTACACATGTGCACCGTAGCAGACGCACTCTGACACATACGCACATTCAAGCACACGCATACACACAGCACAAATAAAATAACGAAAGATCTCTATATGTAGCTTAGTGTTACAGATCTTTCTTAGCATGTCCAAAGACCTACATTGAATTCCTAGTACTGAAAAAAAAAATGTCAGGGAAATGGTAACTGGCATAAAGAGGGAGGATAAGAATCAAATGCCTGGAAGACAAAAGTAACAGGGCCCCAGGACCAACTGGTCCCTTGTGTCTCTGGACAGGAGACAATGAGTCCACATTCCTGGTTCGTAATGAGATCTACATTCACCACAGCTGCTTGTGGACAGCAGCAAAAATAAGGCTGACTAAGTAGAAAAGACATTTTTAAAAACGTGTTCAGTGGGCTCCCAGAATGCAGAATGTGGAGAAGAACCATATTGTAGGCTCAGCTTCCAGGAAGATTGCTCCCCCAGCATCACAGAAGTGGCAGAATGAACGATACACATTCACCCACACAGAGGATAGCAAGAAAGAAACTGCTTCTGTTGCTTCAAGAAGGCAGCCTTGAAAACATTGGAAATTCCCTGTCTGAAAGAAGATGAGAGAGGGGAAGCCAGGCGGTGGTGGTGCACACCTTTAATCTCAACACTCGGGAGGCAGAGGCAGGCGGATCTCTGTGAGTTCGAGGCCAGCCTGGTCTGCAAGAGCTAGTTCCAGAACAGCTAGGGCCACAGAGAAATCCTGTCTAGAAAAAACAAAAAGAAGCTGGGCGGTGGTGGCACACACCTTTAATCCCAGCACTTGGGAGGCAGAGGCAGGCGGATCTTTGTGAGCTCGAGGCCAGCCTGGTCTACAGAGCTAGTTCCAGGATAGGCTCCAAAACCACAGAGAAACCCTGTCTTGAAAAACCAAAAAAAGAAAAAGAAAAGAAAGAAAAACCAAAAAGAGAGAAAGACCGACCGACAGACAGACAGACAGACAGACAGACAGAGAAAGGAGGATGAGGAGGATGGGGAAAAGTTCCACACAGAATAGGTGTGTGTGTGTGTGTGTGTGTGTGTGTGTGTGTGTGGAGAGAGTTCCATTTGAGGCATGTACCCTTTCCAGTGTGTGGAGAAAGAATGCAGATGTCTAGTAGGTGGCAGGATATCTGAATGTTAGCGTTTCAGAGAGCGAGAGAGCGGTTAAGAATATAGGGTAGGGCAAGGCTAACACAACACATGAGATGGGAAGACAGAAAAAAAAGAGTCCTGTGTTTGGGAAGAAAACTTGCCTGCCATTCTCTGTGCCCCTGGAAGAAGACCTAGTTGCCTACATGCATAAACTAGAGAATGTTATCTTTCACTTTCCATAGGTATATTTCATTTTTTCAATGACTTTCATTTTTTTCTTTTTCTTTTCTTTTTTTTTTTTTTTTGGTTTTTTGAGACAGGGTTTCTGTGTAGCTTTGGAACCTGTCCTGGAACTAGCTCCTGTAGACCAGGCTGGCCTCAAACTCACAGAAATCCGCCTGCCTCTGCCTCTCAAGTGCTGGGATTAAAGGTGTGTGCCACCACTGCCTGGCTCACTGTTTCATTTTCATAGACCATAGGAACAGCATCTCTAGTCCTGTTTCAAATGATTTGTCCAGATCTAAAGGGACAGCCTGTAAAGGACCTTTATTGTCAATGACTGTTTTTAGATCCCTCAAGGAGTGGGTGGAGAGATAGCTTAGCAGCTAAGAGCACATACTGCTCTTGCAGAGGACCCAATTTGGGTTCCCAGTACCCATATCAGGCACCTTACAACCTCCTGTTACTCCAGCTCCAGGAGAGCCAAGTTCCTCTGCTGGACTCCTGGGCAACTGCATTCACACATGCACATACCCACAGACACGCATCCGTGTGCGCGCAGACACGCGCAATTATATAGAAAAAAATCTTTTAAAAACAGAATCACCTAGGAGACACATCTCTTGACCTGCCTTGAATTTGTCTCCAGAGAGATTTAACTGAGAAAAAGGATGCCTTGTGAATGTGGGTAGCACCCATCCAATGGGCTCAGGTCCCAGACCGAATAGTGGAAAGGACAAAAGGAGCCGGGTGGTGGTGGTGCACACCTTTAATACAAGCACTAGGGTGGCAGTCAGGTGGGTCTCTAGTTCTGAGTTCAAGGCCAGTTTGGTCTAACAGAACGAGTTCCAGGACAGCCAGGGCTACACAGAGAAACCCTATCTTGAAAAACAAAACAGAAGAGAAGAAAGGATAAAAAGAGCTGATGTCTGGGCGGTGGTGGCGCACGCCTTTAATGCCAACACTCGGGAGGCAGAGGCAGGCGAACCTCTGTGAGTTTGAGGCAGCCTGGTCTACAGAGCTAGTTCCAGGACAGCTAGGACTGTTACACGGAGAAACCCTGTCTCAAAAAAACAAACAAACAAAAAACAAAAAAGAGCTGGTGATGAAACTCAGTTGACCTAACCATACACAAAGGCCTAGGCTCGATCCCCAATAGCACATAAATGGGGTGTGGGATGCACACTTGTAATCCCCGCACTGGGGAAATGAAGGTAGGGGGATAGGAATTCAAGGCCAGTCTACTGTACCGTGAGACCTTGTCTCAAAAACAGGGTGGAAGGTATGGAGAGATGGCCTGGTGGGATGCAAGGTGCCTAGCTTGACGAGCTAAATTAGGGCACCCTGGATTCAAGTGAGAGACCCTTCCTCAAAGTGTGAGGTGGAGAGTAGTGGAGGAAGAAGATACCTGCTGTCCAGCTCAGGCCTCCATACACATATGCACATATCAGCACATGCACCCCCCCCACGTGCACATATATGCACACGTATATGAAGAGGGATATGCTAAATACATTCTTACATATCTGGTTCATTTCCTTGTCAATTTGACACAAAGTCGAGATACATGGGAAGAGATACATTCAATTGAGGAATTGCCCCCATCAGATTGGCCTGTGGGTGTGTCTGTGGGGCATTTTCTTGCCTAATGATTGGTATGGCGGGGCCCAACCTACTGTAGATGGTACCACCCTGAGGCAAGTGGTCCTCAGGTGTGTAAGAAAGCAGGCTGAACATGGAGAGCAAGCCAGTTGCCAGCACTCCTCCATGGTGTCTGCTTCGGTTCCTGCCCCCAGCTTCCTGCTTTGAGTTCTTGCCCTGTTTTTCCTTGATGATGAACTGTAATCATAGGCTAAAATAAAGTCTTTCCTCACCAACTCAGGGTTAGCACAGCAATAGAAAGCAAACTAGAACAACCCATAAATATAAAAGAGTGCCGGGAAGCTGTCAACAAAATGCTTACTAGGCAGGAGGGCATGACTCAGCTCCATCTTGAGCTCCTATAATCTTAGGCCTGGGGTGAGGGAAACAGGAGGATTCCCAGGGTTTGCTGTCCATTCAGTCTATCTGAATTAGTAGGCCCCAGGTTCACAAAACAAATAAATGGATAAATAAATAAGTGGAAAGTAATTGAAAAGGGCATCTGACATGGGCCTCCAGCCTGCCACATTCACCCCCCTCCACATGCATGCCCCACACAAATGTTTGGGTTAAAGCTCCACCCCAGCCCCTGGTATCCCTATATCCAGAGTCTAAAATGTCTGGGTGGAAAGTTCCATCCCAGGCCCCTCCCCTGGGAGTTGCCTCAGTCAGACTCCACCTCTGAGGAAGCCTGCCAAATGATGACCCCCCTCCCCAGAGATGCTGAAGACCACTCCCACAGGCTATTTAAATGACTCCCCAGAGACGGAGCATGAGATTTTCCAGTCTTCCCTCCACATCTCTTCTCCCCTCATCTCTTCTCCGTGAGCCTGGAAGGCCACCTGGGAGCACTGACATTCATTAAATCTGTTTTTTTTTCTAATTTGGTTTTATTTGGTTCGATTTGGATTATTGCATCAGCGGTTAGGCCACAAAAACTTTTTTGACAGGGTTTCACTGTAGTTTTAGAGCCTGTCTTGGAACTAGCTCTTGTAGATCAGGCTGGTCTCGAACTCACAGAGATCCGCCTGCCTCAGCCTCCCGAGTGCTGGGATTAAAGGCGTGCGCCACCACCGCCTGGCTACAAAAACTTTTCAACAAACATGCAGAAAAATGCACACAATAAAAGAAAGGAGAGGAAACCAGAAGCCAAAGCACCTGCACTAGTCTGTCTCGGCTTCCTGACTATGAAGTGTGACAGCTGCTCCTGCTGCTGCTGCAGCCCTAGCCTGTTCTCACCAGCATATCCTGCCTAGCACTATGGACTGTATCTTCAAACCACGAGCCAACTAGACTCTTCCTTCCTTAAGTTCAAACTGTTGATTTTGTCAGCATTTTTTCCCCCAAGCAACAATAAAAATGACTAACATGACAATAAAAACTGGCCATATGTGGTGGCAGTCATCATTAGTCCCAGCACCTAGGAGGCAGAAGCAGGTGGATCTCTAAATTCCAGGCCAGCCTGGTCGACATAGTTAGTTCTAGGCTACCCAGGGATACACATTGAGATCCTGTCTCAAAACAAAACAGATAAAAAAAAACTCTATAAAATAGGTAATAAACCGGGCTGTGGTGGTGCACACCTTTAATCCCAGCTCTCAGGAGGCAGAAGCAGGCAGATCTCCGTGAGTTCGAGGCCAGCCTGGTCTACAAGAGCTAGTTCCAAGACAGGCTCCAAATCCACAGAGAAACCCTGTCTCGAAAAACAAAACAAAACAGCCGGGCGGTGGTGGCGCACGCCTTTAATCCCAGCACTCAGGAGGCAGAGGCAGGCAGATCTCTGTGAGTTCGAGACCAGCCTGGACTACAAGAGCTAGTTCCAGGACAGGCTCCAAAACCACAGAGAAACCTTGTCTCGAAAAAAAACAAAAAAAAAAAGAAAAAAGAAAGAAAAACAAAACAAAAACCAAATAAATAAGTAAAACAGGTAATTAAGAAAAAAAGAGTAAAACTCTCTGAATGACTGTAGTGAGTACTAGATTCTTAGATGCCAGACAGGCTCAGCACTGTTTCCTTAGGTGTTCACTCTAGAAGGACTGCACCCACACCATGGGGACTTCTCCAGGCTCTAAAAGTGTGCGTGAAACTCAAGTCTTTGGAAAGGTGTGTTTGTTTTTTTTTTTTTTAAAAAAAATCAATAAAGAACAAGGATTTTTTTCAGTCCCATCTCCAGGTACGAAAAGATTTTCTCTCTTTTTTCCTAAGGGAACAGGATGACTGTCTTTTTGATAGAATGGAGAAAATTGCCCTTTATCTCTCATATGGGCTTAGCCACTCAGAAAGTTTGCATCTTAGCCAGGCAGTGGTGGCTCACACCTTTAATCCCAGCACTCAGGAGGCAGAAACAGGTGAATCTCTGAGTCCAAGCCTAGCCTGATCTACAGAGTGAGTTCCATAATGGCCAGGGCTGCACAGAGAAACTTTGTCTTGAAAAAAAAATACAATACAAAACCCAACCAAACAAAAAAGAACACTTATTCTCTTGCAGAGGACCCAGGTTCAGTTCCTAGCACCCACGTGGTGGGTCACAACTGTCTGCAACTCTGGCTCCATGGGATCTGATGCCCTTTTTTCTTGCATTCCAGGGCATCACATGCACATGGATACATGCAAGCAAAGCACCCATACACGGGGCTGGAGAGATGGCTCAGTGGTTAAGAGCACTGACTGCTATTTGTATTCAGGGTTCAATTCCTAGCACCCACATGGCAGCTCACAACTCTATAACTCCCAGATTTGACACCCTCACATAGACATACATGCAGACAAAACACCAATACACATAAAATAAAAATAAATTGCCGGACAGTGGTGGCACATGCCTTTAATCCAGCACTTGGGAGGCAGAGGCAGGCAGATCTCTGTGAATCTGAGGCCAGCCTGGTGTACAGAGTGAGTTTCAGGACAACCAGGGCTACACAGAGAAATCCTGTCTTGAAAAACCTAAATAAATAAATCACCCAGGCCGGGCGGTGGTGGCGCACGCCTTTAATCCCAGCACTAGGGAGGCAGAGGCAGGCGGATCTCTGTGAGTTCGAGACCAGCCTGGTCTACAAGAGCTAGTTCCAGGACAGGCTCCAAAGCTACACAGAGAAACCCTGTCTCGAAAAACCAAAAAAAAAAAAATTAAATTAAATTAAAAAAAATAAAATAAATCACCCATACACACAAAATAATAAAACTTAAAAGAAAACCAAGAGAGAGAGAGAAAGTATAGTGGCTCATACCTGTGAGTTCAAGGCCAGTCTAGCCTATAAGAGCAAGTTCCAGGGCAGGCTTCAAAGCTCCAGAAAACCCCTATCTTGAAAGACCAAAAAAAAAATGTTAAGCAGTCTAGGATGGAGGGGATGGGTATTCTGACTTGAGGAGAAGCTAGGGAAAAGGCACGGCTAGATATGTGAAGTAGCAAGATCTTTTTGGGGAAGTGCAATCTGCATGAGCGATGCCAAGTGTGAGCACAAGGAGCTGTGGTAGCAGATGAGGCTGGATTAGTAGGCGGCACTGGCATATGGAGGGCCCTGTGCGAGGAAACTGGATGATATATGACCACCAACGGCTTTTATGCAGGGTATTGACTTCATCCTGGCTTGCCTTTTAGGTAGCCTAAGATCAAGTGTGGAAGAGCAGTCAGGTAGTGCCCAGAGAGAGAGAGAACAGTTGTAGTTGGTTAAGACTACAGGGAGCAAGGCTGATGGAGGCGCAGGCTGGATTCCAGAGCTATTTTGATACCCTGCATGTGTTCTTCTGGCTCCACACCCTTTCACCTATTTTCAGCATGCAAACAGGCCTGGCCTGTTTTTTTTTTTCCATAGATGCTATTTTATGGTCCAGCTCTTCACCCCGAAGTAGCTGTTAGGATCTTTGGGAATGGGGTCTCTATCACTAATATCGCCGGTCTACAAATAATCAAAGGCCTTCAGGTGTCAGGTAATTGCGTTTTCTGAACTTGCTTTCTGTTTCTCTCTTTTAAATTCTTGAGTTAAGACCTCAATGCCCTGAATATTGTCGAGTCAAGCTATTTTTATCTTTTTCAGTGCTATATCACCTAAAGTTCCATATGTGGGGGCTGGAGAGATGGCTCAGTGGTTAAAAGCACATGCTGCTTTTCCAGAAGGCCCAAGTTCAATTTCCAGTACCCACATGGTGGCTCACAACCACCTGTAACTTGAATTTCAAGGGATCTGATATGGGGTATCTTGCCTGCATGTGTGTTTGTGCACTGCTTTCACGCCTGGTACCTGCTGAGGTCAGAAGAAGGTATCAGATTCCCTGGAACTGGAATTATAGATGGTTGTGTGCTGCATTTGTGGGTGCTGGGGATCAGACCCCAGGTCCTCTGGAAGAGCAATCAGAACTCTTAACTGTTAGCCATCTTCCCAGCCCCAACTTGGGTAATTCATAGGATGAGGCTGTAAAGATATAAATATATAAATACTGGGGCTGAGGATAGCTCAGTTGTTTAAGAGTATATATCTAGGCTGGGCATGGTGGCACACACCTTTAATCCCAGCACTTGGGAGGCAGAGGCAGGCGGATCTCTGTGAGTTTGAGGCCAGCCTGGTCTACAAGAGCTAGTGCCAGGACAGGCTCCAAAGGCATAGAAAAACCCTGTCTTGAAAAATAAGAGTGTATGTCCAACATGCATGGAGTCCTCTTCAATCCCAGCACCACATAAAACCAGAAAGTCTAACGTAGTGACGTGCCTATTAACTCAGGAGGCAGAAGGACTAGAAGCTCTCTCTTTTTCTGTCTCTCTCTCTCACCCACACATACAAGCATGTGTGCACACACATGGTATCTAATAAATCAAAATAATAATAAGAACCCAGAAAGTAGAAGGGTCATTCCAAAGGGCTATGAAGAGAGATGCGGTTATTATTTGACAGAGTGTCACTATATAGGCTGGCCTTAACATTTTGGAGATCTTCTTGTTTCCACCTCTTGACTACTGAGATTATTGGTTGGCACCCCACCTGTCTTGGAGAGGATTTGTTGCTGTCTTTTTAAATTCTAGTTACTATTTATTAATAAAATGTAGGAATTTATGCTTAAACTCTGTGTGTTCATAACACCTTTGGTTTACCACAGAAGTTATTTCCCAAAAACGTTACTCATAACTGGACTGAAAGAGTATTTGGGAAATGTGGCAATGCAGTTTAACCAAGATGGGGAAGGACAGAGACAGCAGGGAAAGAGATATCTTGATTGACGGAGCCATTTTGAGGCTGGCAAGAAACCTGTCATACCAGGACAGGCTCCAAAACCACAGAGAAACCCTGTCTCGAAAAACAAAAAACAAAACAAAACAAAAAAGAAAGAAAGAAAGAAACCTGTCATAGAGAAATTCCCAGGAATCCACAAGGATGACCCCAGCTAAGAACCTAAGCAGTAGTGGAGAGGGTGCTGGAACCTGGTGGCCCTCTAGAATCTACACTATAGGTTTGCTCTGAATGAAGCTATTTTGTTTTTTCTGTAAGTCTGGGTGAACCCTTATTTTCAGTTCTTTGGATAAAGAGACCAACAACCTGAAAAGGGGCCCAGACCAGACCTCCAGTGTGTGTGTGTGTGTGTGTGTGTGTGTGTGTGTCTGTGTGTCTGTGTGTTTGGGGATAGGGATGGAGAGGCGGGACAAGAGCCTGTACCACAGTGCTTGCAAATGTCGGGGGTAATTTGTGAGTCGATGTATTAAAAATGGTTAAACCAGGAGTGGTGGTACACCCCTTTAATCCCAGCACTCGAGAGGCAGAAGCTGGCTGGGTGTTTCTGAGTTCAAGGACAGCCTGGTCTACAAAGTGAGTTCCAGGAATCTGTCTAAAAAAAAAAGTTTTGTTTTGGGTGCAAAGAAAGATGCCTCAGCAGTGGAAAGAGTACAAACTGCTCTAGAGAGGACTGGAGTTTGGAGGACCTGGGTGTAGGGCCCATGGATCTACCCCTGCTCCCAGGGTTCATTTTGAGGACAGTTTCTGGCCAGCCAGCATTTCCTGTTTGTTCCTGTGCTCCCTCGGCCCTGCCTGGTGATTAGCTATAGGGCATTGTTGACTCCACCTTGGGCTGGTAATTTTCCACCTGCCTGGGGGGGATTCCATTGTGCAGCAGCTAGGTATTTAAAGCTTTTTTTTTTCTGTAAGTTTAAATTAACGGCATTCCGCTGATCTCCTTTCCAATGACCCAGGTCTCTTGTGTGTTCTTTCAATCTCCAGGCCCTTGCCCGGCTTGTGTATGATACAGTGGCGGTTACAGTACAGTGGTTTGCGAACTGTACTGAGAGTAATGCAGGTGCTGGCCTTACAGTTGAAGACACAGCTGGGATATCAGGAGTTGCAGTTGGAGGCCCCGCTAGGAGATCAGGAGTTACACCAGGGTTTGATTCTTAGCATCCACGTAGTGGCTCATAAGCACCTGTATCCTCAGCTCTAAGGGGAGCTGACATAGTCACATGCACACAGATACACACAATTAAAAATAAAACTAAAGCTGGTGGTGGCGGCACACACCTTTAATCCCAGCACTTGGGTCTCTGAGTTCGAGGCCAGCCTGGTCTACAGATCTAGTTCCAGGACAACCAGATCTGTTACACAGAGAAACCCTGTCTCGAAAAATCAAAAATAAAATAAAACTAAACCTTAAAAAATGGTTAGGATAGTATTTTTTTCAGTTTTTTTATTATTTACTTTTTTTTTTTTGAAAGATGGCAAGGTCCTTTCCCAAGAGACCCTAGCAGCTTGTGGGCTGTTTTTTTTTTTTTTATGCAAACAAACCAAAAGAAAAAGTGTCGGAATTCCTGAGCCGTTCTAAAAATTAGAAGTTACAAATACACCAAAGATTGACCCGTACCTTTCCGTTTAAATAACCAGAGACTAACTGCGAGTGATATACAATCCAAACCTTTTTCTCCTAGCTAAGGTGCGGAAATCATAAATATCTGAAAACTAAAACCCACAGTCGCTTTTAAAGCTAGAATTCACATTTGGCTATTCAATCTTAATTTTATAAGTGGGCTAATTTCCAAGCATAACATAAAAGAGGCCGTATTGTCAGATATACAATTAAAGTATTATAACAGACAACAATAAAAGGAGAAGTAGGCTTCTGGTAGAAAATTCCTTTTGTTGCCAATAAATAGGACCACCTGAGTGTGGTTCAGACTCTTCACTTAAGGGCTATCCAAATTAATTGCTAGGAATACTAAACAGCTTTTGGGGAAATCAGCAATGGCTGCGCAGCTGCAGCAGCTGTTTGTTCCCGTCCTGAGGCTTGCTGGAGAAGAAGGCAGAACTCAGAGTGCTGGGCTGCTTTTTTTTTCTTTGTAATTTTTTTTAAAATCCCATTTCATGGAAGCCAGCCTCTTCACAGTCTTTTTTGTTGGGATTTGGGAGTGAGGGGGTGGGAGCGATTGGACAGGGAGGAGGGAGAAGTTGTCAGAGTTACTTATTCATCTGAAAAGGAAACATTTGCTTTTAAAGCTGGGGGAACTAGAACAATTTCTGAGCCAGGCCTCCCAAAGCGCTAAATTGCAAGGCTGCGCTTTTGAAAATAACTGTAGGGGTGGGGGGTGGGGGTGGGGGGTGGGGGAGACTATCCTCCTGATGATTGAGTCATAGGAAGAAAAGATCCCAAATTACTAGTTTAAAAAGAATCAAGAACAAGTTTTTCACTTTTTAATCTATATAAACTTGTGTGTGTGTGAGCCTGCGTGTGTGTGTGTGTGTGTGTGTGTGTGTGTGTGTGTGTGTGTGTGTGTATGTGAGCCTGCATCTGCACGTGTGTGCAGTTATCCATGAAGGCCAGAGGAGTTGACTGCCCTGGAGCAGGCGCTACACAGAGCCACTTGGTATGGGTGCTGGCAATTGAATTCTGGGCCTCTGGAAAAGCAGCACATGCTCTTAATCACTGAGCCATCTCTTCAGTCCAGTCCCTCCCCGCCCCCACCGTTTTTGAACCTGTCTCCTTCTGTAACCCAACACTCGGGAGGCAGAGGCAGGCGGATCTCTATGAGTTCGAGACCAGCCTGGTCTACAGAGCTAGTTCCAGGACAGGCTCCAAAGCTACACAGAGAAACCCTGTCTCGAAAAAGCAAAAAAACAAAAAAAGAAGGCTCAACTGGGCAGTGGTGGCATACGCCTTTATTCCCAGCACTCAGGAGGTAGAGGTAGTCAAATCTCTATGAGTTTGAGGCCAGCCTAGTCTACATACAGAGCGAGTTCCAAGACAGCCAGGACTGTTACACAGAGAAACCCCATCTCAAAAAAAAACAAAAACAAAAACAAAAACAAAAACAAAAACAAAAAACCAAGGAAAAAAACAAAACAGGCTGTGGCCTGGGTGTGGTGGCAGATACCTTTAATCTCAGTACTGTGGAAGATCTCTGTGAGTTTAAGACAAGTTCCAGGATTGGTTTTTTTTGAGACAGGGTTTCTCTATGCAGCCTTGTGGAACTCACAGAGATCCACCTGCCTCTGCTGGGATTAAAGGCATGCGCCACTGCCACCCGGCTCTTTTTTTTTTTTTAAAGACTTATTTATTACATAGATAGTGTTCTGCCTAAATTTATCCATACAGGCCAGAAGAGGAGACCATATCTCATTATATGATGATTGTGAGCCACGGTGTGCCTGCTAGGAATTGAACCCAGGACCTCTGGAAGAGCAGCCAGTGCTCTTAACCTCTGAGCCATCTCCCCAACCCTCTTTTTTGGTTTTGCAAGATAGAGGTTCTCTGTGTAGCCCTGACTATCCTGGACCTCTGTAAACCAGGCTGGACTCAGATATGCCTGCCTCTGCCTCCCAAGGGCTGTGATTAAAGATGTGCACCACCACTGCCCAGCTAGCAAAAGCTTTCTTTTTTTTTTTTTTTGGTTTTTCGAGACAGGGTTTCTCTGTTGCTTTGGAGCCTGTCCTGGAACTAGCTCTTGTAGACCAGGCTGGTCTCGAACTCACAGAGCTCAGCAAAAGATTTCTATAGCACTGAAAGTCTGTTAACTTGCTGGGCGGTGGTGATGCACGCCTTTAATCCCAGCAGTCAGGAGGCAGAGGCAGGCAGATCTCTGTGAGTTCGAGACCAGCCTGGTCTACAAGAGCTAGTTCCAGGACAGGCTCCAAAGCAACAGAGAAACCCTGTCTCAAAAAAACAAGAAAAAAAGAAAGAAAAAAAAAGTAGTCTGTTAACTTGTGCTTTAACCTCTTTTTCTTGATTACAAAGGGCAAGGTGCACTTTTCTTTTTTTTAAAATATTTATTTATTGATTTGTTATGTATACAATAGTCTATCTGTGTATATGCCTGCAGGCCAGAAGAGGGCACCAGACCTTATTCCAGATGGTTGTGAGCCACCATGTGGGAATTGAACTCAGGACCTTTGGAAGAGCAGGCAATGCTCTTAACCACTGAGCCATCTCTCCAGCCCACAAGGTGCACTTTTCATAATCTCTCAGCAATGCCAAAAAATTCTCCACTTTGTTTGGTAAGACAGCCTTGGAAATATGTCCATTAGGATGTACTGACAGAATGTGAATGGCACAGGACCGATGATACTGGATTGGTCAATCTAACAGAGGAAATTGCATCTTCAGACAAAGGACACCTTGAATAACAAAAAGCTCTATTTCCAGAGCCCCTTTTTGAATGTTCAATTAGACCAACCATTGTCCTTCTACATCTGGTTATTCATAAAAGCCAAATCCGCCATTTGAGTCTTCAATTCTACTGTGAAGTGCTTAGCACGGACACAAAAGCTCACGCTTAAAAAATAGTGGTCATCAGAGCCACCCAGAAAGAACAGCAACAAAAACACCATCTAGCACCTGTGCTATTGTCTCCTCTGTCTTCTAGATTGATTTGTCCCCACTACCACCCCTGTTCTCTACAAGTGTTGTTTGGCCCCTCTGGAGGGCTTCTCAGTGCCACATGACTGCTAGGCACCGAAGCCACAGGAAGAGGACAGCTTGTCCTCTCAGACACAGACAGGGCTGGAGAGCCCTCAGAGCTCCTTGGGAGGTTTTTTTTTTCTTTTTTTTTTATTCTGCGTTGGAGGTAGCAATGGGCAAACTAGTGGGACAGCGTGACTCATTCCAGGGCTCTGCAGTGAGTCTTGTTGGTGCCAATAAGTAAAGCACGATTCTCTTCTCTGGGGAAGAGTTTGCTCCCACTTGAGAAGAATAGGAAGAGAACTGAGCAGACAATAGCCTCTTATCTACAAGCACAGAAAATAGTGCTACAGGCTCATAGTCACAGGAGAAGAAGCAAGTCTCTATTCTGAAATCCCGAGCTCTTCTGTGGATTGATTTATTTAGTTTCTCGCTCCCACCCTTTGCAAATGGTTTCAGGCTGTAGACTGCGAACCTCTTTTCAGACCACACTACATGGTAGACTTGGCTTGGAAGGATAAACCAAGGTTTTGGCCTCCCACTTTATTTTTGTTTTGTTCTTTTTGTTGTTGCTTTTCATTGAGAAGGCGTTCCACACTGTAGTTCTGCCTAACTTGGAACACATTCATATAGCCCTGCACGGAGCCCTTCTCAAGTGCTGGGATTCCAGGCCTGAAGGACCAAGATCAGGCTCGGCTTTGCCTTCATTTTGATGTGCATTTCCATAGAAATTTTAGGTTAAGAAGGAAACCAAGTGATCCCTTTTGAAGAAGTACGTAAACCTAACTGGCCTTCTGAGCCCCGGTGTTATTTCTCTCAAGACTCTAAAGACTCCTGGCCCCAAGGAAAACTCCTTCCCTAGGTGGGGCTCAGGAGGGTGCCTTCCCAGGCCTTTCAGCTTTTGTTTTGCAGATTGTTGCCTTTCATAATGTATCTCTTAGGCATTCATTGTCAACAGTTGTGCTGTTTCCCCTCCATTCCCGGTGTTTTTCCAGCTGGTCACAGTTTTCAACACAGCAGGCACCAAATCAGAAACCCTCCCTTCCCAAGTTCACTCACTAATGAAGGCCACACTACCATAAAACCAGTTTGTTTTTCTTTAATTTTATTCCAGTTTTAAAAAACTAGGGGAGACCAGGGAAACGGTTCAGCCGGTGACGATGCAAGCCCGATGGCCTGAGTTCAATACCGTTGCACGCACACTGTGGCATACACGCCCTCACACACCATACAGGCAACAACAATAATACATTAAAAAAACAATAATACATTAAAAATACAAAAAAAAAACCCAAAATAATACATGGCTGGGCATGGTGGCACACGCCTTTAATCCTAGAACTCTGGGAGGCAGAGGCAGGTAGATCTCTGTGAGTTTGAGGCCAGCCTGGTCTACAAGAGCTAGTTCCAGGACAGGCTTCATAAGCTACAGAGAAACCCTGTCTCGAAAAACAAACAGAACAAAACAACAAAAAAGATTTTGGAAGATTTTTTTTCTTTCTGGAAGGTTTCAAGACCAGTTTTCTTCACTGTGACTGGTTGCAGAATCCAAGGGGCTCTAGAATAGTATCCCCAGACATCCGGAGAGCCTGGGGTGTTTCATCAATGTATTTTATTCAGCTTCATTAACCTTTGGAACACTCTTCCAGTGATTGCAAATGGCAGCGCTTCTCTCGGCTCCCTCCTCCTGCAAAAAGTGGATTTTAAGCCAGTAGATTTCTGGGGCTGTTACAAGGGCTAGGAAAGTAATTCACCATCATTGGTGTTGGTGTGGCGGTGTCTGGAATTAGAATTGAAGCAGCTGATATATTTACAAATGACTCCAAATTTAGAATTTCTGCATATAAAAGGAAGAAAAGAAAAAAAAGGGAAAGTCAGAGTACAAAAACACCACCTTCACCGCAATGCCCTCTAGTCTGAGGTGTAGGTTCCCTTTTCCTGACAGCAGAGTCAAATGTACGTCATTAAAACAATCCTCAGTATTACTGTTAAGTGACTTTTGGGGTTTAGCTAACCAGACTTGAAGTTCCTTGAGGGCAAAGATTTTTGTCTTTTTCATTTTGTTTCAAACAGTGCATCGAATATAGAGATTTTAGTGAATGTTACTTTATTGGCTGGAGAAGGTATGCTTGACTGCTAAATTTTCGGAACCACGCCACCCAGGCGCTATTCTGGGCCGGTTCCTGGGCAGAGTCTTTGAAAGGGTTTTCCTTGCTGAGCCACATGAGCCGCACAAAACATTTTTTCCCCATAGCAGCAAAGTGTCTAATAACAGCCTGAGACCTCTCTCTCAGATGAGGGAAACAGGGACCAGCTTTCTATGAGTCAAATAGCTGTCCAACTGGGACATTTAGCGAGCTTTACTTACTGAACTAACTTGCACTAATCAGGAAGGCCTAAACATCTGCTGCTAGAAGGGCTCTGAGCCGCCTGTTCTTAAAGCGGAAAAGCTGAGCGCTTTCACCGAAGGCGGCGCACTTGGCGGGGGAGAGGCTTGCCAGGTAAATCAAATGAAAAGATAAGGCCGGTGCCCAGGAGAGTTTGTGTGGTGAACTTTAGCATTACATGCTATGATTCTTTGGGACGAAAGAAATTAATAATATTATCAACTTTCTGTGCACTCATATCCAAAGTTCACAGTTTGGTCAGTGATTTCAAGAAATTGAAGCAGCATTTGAGGATTTATTTATTTATTTAAGTCGCCAAGGGACTAGCCAGCAAACATTTTTACACAAGCTCACTGCTTTTTTTTTAGATCAGAGTTTTTTTTTAAAGACTAAAAGATCTATCTATAGCCGCTAATGGCTTGTAATAATTGCTTGCTGATGTGACAAGTTATCTTAAAATTTTCTAGGAACAAGGCACGAAATATAAATTAACAATATGACAAAATGTCCGAACGCGGCACTTGGAACCGCAGGAGGCTCCTAAGAGCTCTTTAGTCAAAGGAAGGCAATTCGGGAGTCAATGTAGATGTGTAGTTTAGGCAGATGGCAAATGAACGCATTTAGCATTGTTGAATTGCCTTAAGCTCAAAGGTATTCGCGGACCGTAATGATTGGCAGAGCTGTTTGGCTAAACGAAGTCACAACTCAGAATCAGGAATTTTGACGAAAACGAATCATCTTTAACATCTCTATGGTTGCTTTTGGCATGCAAACTCGCAGCAGGTCCCTGAGTAAGTGAGCATTTACCCTGTTACTGTAGACTATTACTCTCCCGAATACCACAACGATTTTGAATTTTCGGGCTATATGGTTCATATCGGACACGTTTGGGCTCACTCAGTTCAGGGAAAGTATCATTCCTTCTCATCAAAGTACTTAAATTCATGGGTGGAGTTCGAATCAAGAAGCATTCAAATCGGAACCGGCTCCCCCATCGTTTTCAACAGTTCCGACTCAGAAATACAATTTTTCGCATTTATTTGTTTATTTGTCTAGAACTGACAAACTGGCCACGTAAACTACCCATTTTCTTACGAATGGAGTTGATTAAACTTTTCTAGACGTCTCTGGCATTCCTGCCATCAATGACCAGGTACACTAGACTCCTAGTTTAGCGCTTGCAAAAGAAAAAATGTAATCGACGTGCATTTTTTGCCTTTCCGCCTCACTCTTAAAAACTTGCAGCCTCTTGTCCCACAGGGTGCCCTTAACCCGGAGTTGCCTTGACAGGGTTGTCGCATGCGCTCTCTATAGTCGTGTTTGTCGCAATGGACCTTGGGCGGAAGGTTACGTAAGAGCAAGTGACTTTGATTACAGTCATTTCGTCGGTAGTCTTGTTACGCGCTACCTCCGCGGGGCACTTGATTATAGCCGAAAGTAGTTCCGGCCCGTGTTGTTTCGGTCGAGGAGCAGTCGCCGCCATTTCAAGACAGTGAGAGGTAGATGTCTAGCAAGAGTTGCTAAGATTCGAGTCCAGTATCTGCTGCCGCCCCTTAAGCCTTCCAAAACACTGATACGGCTGCTGCCCTTTTCCTGCTACCTCTAGAAACATTTTTGCCAGTAGTGGCGGCAGTAGAAGTCAATTACCCCCTTGCTCTATTTCAAGAAGCTCCAGATGGCGTCTTCCGTGGGCAACGTGGCCGACAGCACAGGTACCAGTGTCCCATTCTACTTTGGCAGACGTCCCTTTGGGGTCTGGCGCCGTCTTGTATTGCTCATCACTCCCTTCCCACTAACCATCCCCATCAGTGGCACTGCTGAACTCTCTTGAGTTCTACTGCCATCTGATCGGGTTTGGTGCTGTCGTCCGTTCCGTAAACATTTCCTCGTTGCTTGCTTGCATTTTGCTTGCTTTTGGGCTTTTTCCTTGTTTTTTTCCCACCAGTGTTCTAGCCTTCTCTCTCCGGACGCTTCCAGTCCACGTGCGCGCCTAGACTGTCTTGGAATGGGCTGCATTGGAATCCCTACTCTTTCTGTCTCCATCACAACTCCTTTCTTCCTCAATTGCAGCTCGTTGTAAACCCCTCGTGCACGCACGCACTCCCACCTCTTCCCCCGCCAGCCTTTTCCCCTTGGCTACTTTTAGTCGCCCTCTGCTAGTCTGGGGCGGGGTGCTATTTTGATGTAATTCTAACCTCACTTTGCATCAGGCGTAGGCAAAGACTAGCGAAAGCTCGTCGACGTGCTTCCAAGTAACCTCAAGAAGAGGGGACCTTGAGCCCGCACGCCTGCGGGCCAGCGCCTTCTGGTGTTGGGTTGAGCGGTCCCGGTTTAGGTTGGAAAATTCCAGGGGTTCTCTTAGCCATCGCCCAGTTGCACCAGCTGCCCCCGTCCCGAGTTTCCCACCCCGTCGGCCCTCCCCGCTGGTGGCAACCACACCCTTCCTCCGCAAGTGTGCCAGCCCCACGGTCGTTTTCTATCCTTGGAGAAGAAACCACCTCGGTGCCTTGCGTTGACCACCCTGCCCGCCCAATTCTCTCTTTGTGTTACTTTCTGAATGTATTCCTCCGCCGCCACCTCTAGGTTTTCATCCCCATTCTTTAGCCCAGTTATCTCTTTATTCATAGGGTGTTTTTTTTTTAAAGTTTCCATCCTTGCTTGAAGAGTTTGTAAAGCACCTGGAGTGTAGCTGCACAAGTGAAAAGAGGTTGCCCCCCCCCCCTTTTTTCCGACAATTCATTCCCGAGCCTTCGCTACTGAAAAATAAGAAAACAACCAAATTGTAGGAGTGTCCTTCAACTGCCTTTCCAGATTGAGGCTATTTGGGGAGGGATGGAGTGAGGAACTGGGCTGCGGTTCTAAGGTTTCCGAGAGTATATATACTGTTGTTGTTTCGTAGTTGCGGTATGTCAAGGTTTTAGTTGCTGGCTTTGGGCACTGCAATAAATAGATGAATCTTCAGTAATATCTCATCCATAATTGACGGGAGTAGGATTAATAATTAGTCCGATCCCCGCCTTCCCATTTTCCCACAGTGGTTTTCAAAGATTGAAGATTCCGTGTTAGATTTTTGTAAGAGCTTGCCCTTTTCTGACTGTTAACTATTTTTGAGGAAATGGCCATTTCCAGTTTTAAAAGAGCAGATAAGCGGCTTGGAAAAGTGCCGACAAATACTGTGCTAAATTTAGGAGCTAGCAAGTGCAGCATTCTTGTCTCAAATCTAATTTTCTAGTTTATCTTAAAACTCCGACCTCCGATTTGGACACAAATCTTCCCGGTCTTTGTTTTTGTGGTCAGCTGCCTTCTGTCAGGAAATTACTTTCTAGAGTATCCAGAGCACTCGTCAGCTCTGATATGGGAAGCTTGCCTTAAATTTGAGCCTGTCCCCATGACCTTGGTAAGATGATGTACTCGGTCTGTGGTTTCCCATTCTAACCATCTAGACTAGAGGGTAGGGTGTTCGTTCTGGTTGAATTCCTACTGTGTCATGAAGAAAAGAAATGCTTACAGCTGAGCCATAGAACTGTCCCTGGGCTTCAGCATTTCATTATGTATCCAAACCAAGTTTCATAGAACAAAATAATTTTGTCATTTATTATATTTTACTCAGTATTTTATATTATAGCATTTTTAAACTATTGAAATGGTTGGTTGCCTGGATATTGTACAGGGTTGTTTTCAATGTCCCAGTCCTTCCGTGAGAGCAAGGGAAAGAGCGCAAAACGTTAGCGCTAAGGCAGCGGGGGTGGGGTGGGATGGGGGGTGGGGTTTAGCTAATTAGGTCTTCTCGGGGAGTGGTCCTCAGTAGAGGAGCAACCTTTGGGTCTTTGTTTAGTTAAAATGTGTGGTGAACCTGTTCTGTGCTTTAGCCCTGGACAGATACTCTTGTTTATCAGCTGCTTTAAAAGTGAAAGCAGCACTTTGAGTTGTTTTCCTTAGGCTTGTTTTTATCGGTGCTCCTAAAAAGATAAAGCTGTAAAACTCAAAAACGTAAATATAAAGAGTTCTGGAGACACCTGGTGTCCCATCCACTGAGAAAGTGTTAAGAATACCCCAGCCCTTACAAACCCAGTGTGAAATGTAGTTTAATGAAGTATTGTTAGCACTAGGTTATTCTCACAAATCTTTGTAACTTTTGCAGGTTTCATGTTTAATGTTTTGTGTTAACTTAGTTTAGTGACTATGCCTATGATTTATAGTTTAAAACTACAAAATTAAGGGCCTCATTTGGCAGTAACTTACTGTAGTTTAGAAAAGGAAGCTTTAGGAATGGGTGAATTTGAAGAGATGGATTCTGTAGATGGGGCTTTAATAATATGCAGAACACTCTAGTGCTTTACATAGTTTCAAGCATTTTCATCTTTAAGTTTAATTTACCATAGTTTTACATTTTTTTTTTGGTTTGCATTTCTAACTTTTTGTTTTCCCCCCTCCTTCCCTCAAATGTTTTGATGATTCTCCAGAACCAACGAAACGTATGCTTTCCTTCCAAGGGTTAGCTGAGTTGGCACATCGAGAATATCAGGCAGGAGATTTTGAGGCAGCTGAGAGACACTGCATGCAGCTCTGGAGACAAGAGCCTGACAATACTGGTGTCCTTTTATTACTTTCATCTATACACTTCCAGTGTCGAAGGCTGGACAGGTAGGAGATGTCGGGGTAACCTGCCTCTGGGTGCTGAACTTAAAAAGTGATTACTAAATATTTGCATTTCAGAGCTTTCCATTGCTGGGTTTCATCTGAGCCACCAACACACAGGTGCTCTTTTGCTCCCTTTTGACTTGCCTAGCTCCTAGTTTTTCTCCCCCGTTTTGTGGGGGTGAGCATATTATCAGCATGGCTAGATTTTTCTTCTCGATTTTATCATTTGGGGCTACTGCTTTATTAATTCTTTTCAGATAATTAGTCTTGGTATAAATTTGGGCATCTAGACCTGTCAGCTTGAGAAACTGGTAAGGAGGGGCATATGTAGTTCAAGTTAGAAATACCCTCACTAAATTGTTGCTTTTAGCTAATCAGTTGAATTAATGAAAAGAAGAATTTGTGCTTTAGATCTTTTAGTAAATTGTCATTTTGACACACTTAGGCATTGAAGATGTGTGTCATATTAACAACAAATGGAAAATGAGATTCATGTACATAGATTTTATTCTTGATCTTAATGATCACATTATACAATGTGGCAGTTTGGTAATAGAGTCTAATAAGAATTTTCTTATATATAAGAACCAACTTTCCTTTTTGAAATCTGGATATTCTCATCTTAGCAAAGTTTTAGTTTTCAAACTTTGCTGGTGTTTGCTGGTTAAAAGCTAATGTTCCATATCACAGGGTTTCAGGAACTGTTAACGGTTGCATATGAGCCATGCCTCCTTTTTTCTAACGTGCATATCCTCATGTGTCAACGCTTTCTACTATTCCAGATCTGCTCACTTTAGCACCTTGGCAATTAAACAGAATCCCCTCCTAGCAGAAGCCTATTCGAATTTGGGGAATGTGTACAAGGAAAGAGGGCAGTTGCAGGAAGCAATTGAGCATTATCGACATGCCTTGCGGCTCAAGCCTGATTTCATTGATGGTTATATTAACCTGGCAGCAGCATTGGTAGCAGCAGGTGACATGGAAGGAGCAGTACAAGCTTACGTCTCTGCTCTTCAGTACAATCCTGTAAGTAAAAGTTTATCAGTTGTTTTCCTTTTATAGCAATCCAGCAAACAAGCAAACATCGTTTGATACTTTAGACAATAGGTTTTTTTTAATGAAAGAAAGTCAATAGTTGAGATGTTTAATATGTTTATGCACTTGAAATGATGAAATTGGTTTTACTTGGTCTGCATAAAGGTCTGCCCTATTAAAAAAATTATTTAAATAGCATAAAATTATCCTTACCAAAAAACTCCCATCAATTCTTTTGGTAATACTAATAAAGCACAAGACACGTTTTTTTGTGTGCTATTTTAGTGAACTTTGGGAAAATTCTGATGGGTATTTATAACAATTCTTGATTTTCAAGGAATGATGGGTTAAAGATCTTAATCTGTAGTATAAAATGGTTTTTAAAAGTTGTTGCTAGTATATTAGTGACATGAAAACTAGAGTACAGAATGATCTCAATATAGCCCCTCCCTCGATCAAGTTAGAAATAGAATTAAGGCAATTGCATGTTCAGACTAGATTTTGCATTAGTTCTTTAATTCTTTGTTGATTTGAGTTGCATATGTTTTCAGGGAGCAAGTGTATCCTGGTTGACAGACATTAAGTTCATACTGTATTACAGTCTGGGAACGTTCAAAATGCAGAACAAAAAAATTTTAAGTAAAATACAGGGATGTAAAACATGCCCTGGAAACTGTTGATGTAATTAAGGGAAAGTGGCTATAAACTTTTAAGAGATAAGTGTTAGGGATGGGGTGGGTCTTGGCAGCATCAGCATATACTTGAGCTCCATCAACATTGACTTTGTAACCACCCTGGGGAAGCGCTTAATGATTAACTCCTGCAGTTGCCATTATCGAAAGTCTTCTATAGGCTCAGACACTGCTGCTTCAGATAAGTCTTTCTGAATCTTTACCATGATCCTTTTCACGAAGAGGACAGTGTTTCCAGTTTCACCAATATAAAAACCCCAACAGATTCAGGGTTATGTAATTTTCTTGAGATCACGTAGCTAGCAATGGCGAACTGGATGTTGAAACTTAAAGTTGAATTTTTTTTTTTTTTCGAGACAGGGTTTCTCTGTAGCTTTGGAGCCTGTCCTGGAACTAGCTCTTGTAGACCAGACTGGTCTTGAACTCACAGAGATCCGCCTGCCTCTGCCTCCTAAGTGCTGGGATTAAAGGCGTGCGCCACCACCGCCCGGCTTGAAGTTGAATTATTGAAGTAAATGTTGACATGAACAAGAAATGAAATCTGAAAAGGACCTTCTGTGGCCAAAGGCTGCCCTTGTGCACAGCCTGGAAATCATTTTGCATTATCTGCCTGGCTCTTAACTCCAGTTTTATAAAATAAGCAAATTGAAGCTTATTTTAGTAGTTTGCCAAAGCTTTCTAACTATTTTCCATCATAATATCTTTTAAACAGTCCCCCCCCCCCCAGACAGGGTTTTTCTATGTAACAGTCCTGGCTGTCCTGGAATTCCTGTGGACCAGGCTGGCCTTGAACTCACAGAGATCCATAGCCTCTGCCTCCTGAGTGCTCGGATTAAAGGAGTGTGCTAACACCACCCGGTTTAAACAATTTTAAAGTTAATTTTGAAAGTTTAAATTTTTCTTTTAGTTTTTAAAAAAGATTAAAAAAACCCACTATATGTAATGGCTGTTTTAATTGTTCATTTCGATGTATAGAGTTTGGATCTGGGCCAGTTGCTCATTGGAATGACTACCTTAGCTTAGCTACATGTTGCTTTTAATTTGTGAGTTTATTATAATAAATGATTTTTATTCATTCTACTTTTAATCTAGCGAGAAATTACATAGGCTTGTAGATAATGAAAGTAATTTCTTAGGGTTTATTTAACTTTTATTTTATGTGCATTGGTGTGAAGGTGTCAGATCCCCTGCAACTGGATCTTTAGATAGTTGTGAGCTGCCATGTGGGTGCTGGGAATTGAACCTGGGTCCTCTGGAAGAGCAGCCAGTGCTCTTAACCACTGAGCCATCTCTCTAACCCCATGAAAGTAATTTCTTACATATTCTTTCAGAGGTACTCAATGCATATTTGAAATTAAAGTGAAGCCAGGCGGTGGTAGTACATGCCTTTAATCTCAGCACTCAGGAGGTAGAGGCAGGTGGATCTTTGTGAGTTAAAATTCGAGGCCAGCCTGGTCTGCAGAGTGAGTTCCACACTAGGGCTGTTACACAGAGAAACCCTGTCTAAAAAACCAAAAAAAAAAAAAGAAGAAGAAGAAAAAAAGAAATTAGAGTGCATTTGTAATTTTTTATTGCAGTCCTATCTAGTTACTAACAGTTTTAGGCGGCTAACCTTGAAAGGTCTACCTGCAAGGCTTGAACTTGATTCTTTTAAGGGCCAGGATAGTACATTCTTTTCCTTCAGTAATTAGGGCTAGGTTTATCCTTTACTTGCTGACTTGTAAATTTAGCTTGTCTCTCTAGCATACTTGTAATCTTGGTTAATTTTGTTAATTTATTTTGACATTGGGTCTTGTGTAGCCTAGGCTGGCCTCTAACTCATTAAGTAGCTGAGGATGACCTTCAACTTCTGATTTTCCTGCCCCACTTTCCCAGTGCTGAGATTATATTATAGGATGTCCCACTTTGCCCAGTTTATGTAGTACTGTAGATAGAAACCAGACATTGTGCATGGTAGATAAGCACTCTTCACCTAAGCTAGATCCCCAGCCCTGGCTCAGGTTTTTAGTTGCTTGTATGTGTAGTAGGGCGTTACCTCTGCAGACAGTATATCACAGCATTATATTGTGAAAGGAAAATTAAAATGATAGACAAAGTCGTGCTACTATCTAAATATATACTGTGCATAGTTTGTATTGTTAAATGTCTAACCTATTAACAGGAAACTTAGCGTCATGTACTTTCAAAGCAAGATAGCACTAAAACAATGAATTTACTTCTTAATGACATTGGTGTGTTCCCACCTGGCTCTCTTTTTTGTAGGAGGAGGTGCTACTTTCTCTTTTTCTTTGGTTTTTCGAGATAGGGTTTCTCTGTCCTGGAACTTGCTCTTGTAGACCAGGCTGGCTTCAAATTCAGAGATCCACCTGCCTCTACCTCCCGAGTGCTGGGATAAAAGGCGTGCATCACCACTGCCCTGCCAGGAGTTTTGAGATAGAGCTACTTTATATTTTTCTATTTGGAGCTGCCTTCTGTAATGTTATATGGCTTAATACATTTGCTGAAACTTTAGCTTGTCATATTTTAAGGTGCTATTTCTTCTGGTGTTCTTTCTCATGTTGCTTGTTAGAATTACCCATACTTGGCAATCCCTTTACAAATTATGCATACAGTTCTCCTTTGTGTGATAGCCGTGAGCCTGAGTGCGAAAGTTGTTGAGAAGTTGTTTCTGCTTGAATGGTAGATAACACAGTGCTGAGAGTGGCTGACATCCCATCATGTGTTACTGTCATGTTGATTTTGTTGTTTTGAGAGTCCCAGATAGCTGAAGTATGAGAAAACCTTCCGTTTCTATCTACTTCTCTCCACTCTGCTTTTTGTTAAGGTTGTCTGGCAAGGGTCACATTTAAATATTCAAGTGCTTATTGTTGTGTCCAGTGCTTGGTGAGGAGATGGGGAATGTGTTCTGGAGGGGTTATCATGAGACAGACCTGATCCATAAAGGAAAAAGATGTAAGCTCCTCGGGTGATTATTGTTGGAGAGTATTAATCACAAGACTCCCTTGAGAGGGTGCTTAGGACCTCAGCATTCTGTAGGAAGGTAAACAGCAAGTAGACTTCCCAGACTGAAGTGGTGAGTCAAGTAGTAGTGAGGAATGAGTGGAGCAGGGCAGAGTCAATTGGAAGATTTCAGAAGAATAGAGGCTGTGGAGTTTGAAGTTAATTTGAGAGGCAGTTGAGAACCACTGTAGGTTTTTCTTGGCCTGATTTTCCTCAATGTGTGCATATGCAGAGTGATGTCAAGGGGGTCCAGAGGTGGAACATTAAGAGGAAAGTCGGGAAGCAGTTGTTAGACTAGGAGAGGAGGGATGGTTACATAGGAACAACTTTTGGTTCCTTTAACCGTACAGTGTTTTCCTTGTTTTTGATGCCCTATTCCTTTATTAAGTCTCTATTCATCTATGAAGGCCCAGCTTAAATCTGTCCTTTGAGTGTGTATGTCTAATTTATTTTTCTTGGTTTTAGGTCTATTATTAAGTTAATGTTTCCATAAATATTAATTAGGGATGAACAGAGGAGTAAGGTTTAAACAAAGTAATTCTCTTAGATACCATTTTGATTTGACATGAAGCAGAATTTGACACAAGGTTTTGAATGGACTTTTGTAGAATTGTAGTGTTCTTGTACTTTGTAGACATTTAAATAATCTTATGTGTATTCATGTGTGTGTAGATTTGGATCTCATGATTTTATTTTATTATTTTGGTGTTTTAAATGTCGCAGTGGGTTTTTGATCCTACTGCACGTACTGGCTTTGGGGGAGCCTAGGCAGTTTGGATGCTCACCTTACGAGACCTGGATAGAGGTGGGCGGTCCTTGGGCTTCCCACAGGTCAGGGAACCCTGATTGCTCTTCGAGCAGATGAGGGAGGGGGACTTGATCGGGGGAGGGGGAGGGAAATGGGAGGCGGTTGCGGGGAGGAGGCAGAAATCCTTAATAAAGAAATAAATTAAAAAAAAATAAATGTTGTTGTTATGTATCTGTGTTGTTGTATCTGTGGACATGGAGGCCCGGAGGAGGTGTCAGATCCCCTGGAGCTGAAGTTATAGACAGCTTACAGTACTAGGAATTGAACTCAAGTCCTCTAGAAGAGTAGCATGTGCTCTTAACCATTTCTCCAGCCCTATTTTGGCATTTTTGAGACTGAGTCTCACTTAGTCTAGGCTGACCTTGAACTGACTGAGTAGCTGAGAATGACCTTGAATTCTTGATTATCTTGCTCCCACCTCCCAAGTGGGAGCACTTGCCACCATGCCACTTGACACATGCCACCATGCCAGCTGAAAGTTGTTTCGTTTGTGTTTGTGGTACTAGGTACGCAAGGCCTTGTTGTATCCCGGGCAAGTGGAGCTCTACTTTCAGTCACTCTACTAGTCCACTTAATAGGATATGTTTTGCCTTTTCCTAAAGTGGACTAATTATTTCACTGTAATCTTGAAGGTATTTATATTATCATTTTCTGGAGATCAAACCTAGGGCTTTTGACATACTGGTTAATTTTTTTCTACCAACTGACCTACGTTGCCAGTCTATAAGATAATGATGAATCTAGATGATATGACTAAATATAGTCATGCATCTAAGAGTTCATGGAAACTAGCTGGTAAAATTATGTAATGATGGGTAAAAATATATAGGTGGGGCAGGAGAGATGGCTCAGCTCTTCCAGAGGACCCAATTTCAAATTCCAGTACCAATATCAGGCAGTTCACAGCCACCTGTAACTCCAGCTCCAGGAGAATGCAATAAGCCTCTAGGCTCTGAAGGTACCTGCACTGATGTGCACACCCCATATTTGAAATTAAAAATAATAAAACATATCTTTAAAAATGCAGCTTTTAGTCAGTTGTTGTGTTTCTGATTTTTTTGGCTTAGAACAGCCATAGAAATTGGTGAAGGTCTAAAGATACATACCACCCACTAAAAAATGGTAGAGGGAGCTTGGGGAAGCAGATTAGGTTTTTTAGACATAGCCCATCAGACAGAGGGCTACCTTGTTAAGGTTCAGAGGAGGAAACCTATACAAAGTAGATAGCAAGATTATAGAATTCATTATTTCTCAAAATACAAATAGTATTCCAAAGTACTTAGACTAATTACAGAAGGCGATTAGTCGGTAATAAGATTATTGGTACCTGTGAATTGTTTTTGTGTTTTGCTTTTTTATTTATTCATGCACTATTTATCTATCCATTCATTCATTCATTCATTCATCGTCAAGAGTCTTGATTCTGTAGTGCAGGTTGGTCTAGAACTCCCTATGATATAACTGGGGTGGGGGTGGGCACCTGAATTTAGGACCACCTTCCTGCCTCAGTTTCCCAGGTGCTAGGATTACAGGTGTGTGTTACTGTGCCTGCTACATGAGAGGCTTTGAGGATTACTATCAGCTTGTGCTTAAGGCCACTAGAAGATAACCATACTTTTCCAAAGCATCAGTCACTGATTGAGGGACAGCACTAACTCAAGTAGATCGTGGAATTGTCCCAGTTTAGCCAGTCATTACCTTATTGGCAGACCTTTCAGTTCATCCAGTGAATGCCAGTAAACAATACAGAGTCAGTTTATCAGTAAAACTAACTACTAATTCTGGAAACCAATATGCATGGTAATTCTTTGGAATATTTAATAAAATTTTACTTTGTAGGATTTAATTTAAGGTTCTTTCACCCACATAACAGTTTGGGATGATAAACGTAACTCATTGCCATTATCTCTGCTTGTTATTGACTGATAGATTCTTACTGTCTGTTGAGCATGTCCTCCTGCTGAACGGACTGGTGAGTCGGACTAGCAGCACAGTTGAGCTGCTAATAAAACGCAGAGTCAGCCGCTTTTCATTATTCGCCCACTCAGCTCTGATGGTACTTAATACTAATGAGTAATCTAGTGGCAGGTGCAGGACTGAGGCTATGGTTGGATGGTAATCCTTCTGCCTAGGCATGAAATGAAATCAAGGTTTCTAAATAAGCCTGAGAGCCAAAGGGTAGGTTTGTTGACAGGTAATCACTTGCTAAGTGCAGTGCTGTTTTTCCTGCTGTGGAAAATTTCTGGTCCTTGATAACAGGAATGATTCATCATAACCTTGAATAAAACAGTTGAATAAATATTCAATCATTTTTTCCTACGGGTGACATTTGGAGAGGAGAGAGGCTCTAGAAAGGTCTTGTAGTCTTGTGTTTGAAACTGATGAGGCCAAATGCATTTGAAAGAATGTTAGACAATAGTGTCACAGATCTCCCAGCCAGAACTGGAGCAGCAGCTGATAGCAAAACACATATTTGTGCAGCCAAAGATAGTATTCAGACTTAGGAAGAGCAATAAATTCTGTAAATATCTTATAAGTTCTGGTTGGATTTGTCCCCCTCAGGCTCCTTTTGTATTTTCTAGGAATTAGAATAGGAGGAGTTGGGAGCCTGTGCTTAAGTTTAAGTGCTGCATTAAACTGACAAGAAAATGGCAGCGCTAGATGTGTAGAAGTGATGTTGGGATTTTGTTTTTTTTTTGAGAAAACAATATAATTAATACTACTATCTCTGGGTTTATAGGATTTGTACTGTGTTCGTAGTGACCTGGGGAACCTGCTCAAAGCCCTGGGTCGCTTGGAAGAAGCCAAGGTAGGTGTTTGCTAGAACATACTTAAGCATTAGTTTTGAAAACCTGTACCTTTTGCCAAGTCTTCAACTCTTCATTAAGCTATCTTCATAAAATAGTCCTATGAAACTGAGGAAAACGTCAGCATGACTTGCCTCAGACTAGAGCAGGACCAGGCTTTGGCATATCTGTTCTAAATCTGGGGGTAAAGCAAGAACATGAGCATTGTGGAGCCTTCTGCTGAGCTAGATCATCTTTATAACAATGGGCTCCGTCATGACCTATGTGGGAATCAATAACATTCCTTCAAATCTGAGGCTTGCCTGCTAGTGATTTTTGGCTCAAGACGCCTATATAATGCAGGTGCCATTGAAAACGCTGCTCTTCTAAGTCCTTTGTGGCTTGTAAGTGGAGAAGAATTTCATCCAATGTTACCCTGTAATACTGGCATTTAAAATTCTTATTTAACCTTCCTCCCTTCATCTTCCTCACCCTTTTTACAGTGGAAGAAAGGCTGTTAAAATATTGCAAATTAATAATTGGAAACTCCTGCTCCTCTTGTCCCCACTTCCTCCCCAAATTCCTCCTTTTTCCCCAATCCTAGTTGTCTACCTTCTTTTTCTTCCTCACTTCCTTCTTTTATCCCTCCCCACCCACCTCCTTAAAAAAAATGAGAAGGACAAAGCTGGTTTGTTTGGAAATGGACTGATCGAAAGAAAACTTGCCAAAGTGGAAAGGTGGCTTTTAGCATTCTGTGTTTCCAAATAATGAATTTGAACTCTAGGTTGGGTTAATTAAAGCTTTTGGTATAATTTACAATTAAATTTATAAATGCAGTTGTCTTGTTACAAGCCACCTTACGCAATCGCGCTGCAGGGGTGAGGAGTGGGGAGAAACCAGAAGCTTCTGAAACTCCCACCTGTTGCTCTGAGCCCCACGCGCATGCTAATGCGTGGAGTGTATGCGCAGCGTAGCTGTCTGTTTGTTCATCCAGGGAGGGAGAAGGCTTTGCAGCACCACTTAATGTTAAAAGCACTAGTTTTAAGTGCAAAACTCATAAATTCTACCAACACTATGGATTAACCTTATGTAGGTTTCCAGCTGATTAACTATGTTGATTTCAATCTTAGCTGATAAAGCAATTGGTAATTTCTAGAACAAATATCTGATACGCTCCTATCAATTGTCACTCCACCAAGCGGACAGCTAACATGAATTGCACTTCACTGCAGCTTTAGACATCGGTTTAGGCTGAGACGTTGCGCCTGCCTTAGGTTGCTGACTTCTTTATTTCAGAGCTCTGGAGACACCTAGTTTGAAAAATGTCATTCTGGTTTTTTTTTTGTTTTTATTTTTGTTTTTATTTTTGTTTTTTGTTTTTTTTTTGTGAGAACTTAGTAAACCAGAAAATACTCTTGAGTGAAATGCAATGTGTTTCTTTTGTAATCAGTGCATTTGAAAATTCAAGCCAGCATACATTCCTAGTAGATGGCAGCAAAATTAAGTTGTCTTTGTAGAAAACGAAGAGCCTTTCTTCCAGCAAAAATCCCTGCTGTATGCAATAGCCCTGATTAACCCTCTCCCTTCTGCATGTTTCCCATGTTACAGACTTGAGACTGTCCTCATTCCCATATGTAATAGACATCCAAAGAATTTCAATTGCTTTGTTGAACTTTTACTAATGATCTTGTTTTTATTTTCTCTCTTGTTTTTGGTTTTTCACCATTGATATTGTATTTAGAAGGTTTCAGGTGGGTGAAACCTCCTATTCCATGCGTAAGGTGCCTCGCTGAAGGGAGCTCGAGGCCTGGATCTAGGGCAGACACACAACCTCCTCCTCCTCCTCTTCCAGCAAGGAACGCACCGAAAAGTCACATGATGAGAAATATGGTAACGGGTTTGTAACTGCCACAGCAAAACAATTTGCCTCCATGCCTGAATCTTCTGTCTTGTGGCTTCAGAAACAGCTTAAAATAATTTTATTTACAACAAGTTTTGTAAAAGAATGTTTTATACTATAGCCACAATTCTGTGAAAAATAAGTAAAACTTAATTAAGATATTAAAATTATTAGATAATTTACTAGTAAAAGCTTCTAACTCTTCTTGTTGTTCATTTTTTTTCCTTTTTCTTCTTTGTTTGGATTGCAGCATTCTGCTCTTCTGATGATGCGCTGTGACCCTGCAGTAGCGCAAAGGCTGCGCAGCGTTAATGCGCATTGCGTGCGAATGAGCCCCTGTGAACGGTTGACTAGATGAGTAATCTGATTGACTGGCTCTCTCAGTCCTATTCTGTAGCCTTTTTGGATAAAATTGGGTTTTAACATACCTCGAGTCCAACTAATCTCATTAAGCAAATATTCTCTACGGGCCTGTCTAGTAGATTAATGGATCTGGTTGGCCGTTTGCTGCGTCTAGGGGTGTTCCATGGAGCGCAGCAGTTCGCAGCGTTTGCGCAGTGCGATGCTGTTAGGTGGCGCCAGCGATGTTTGCGCTTGCATTACAGGGACCTCAACCTAGGTGCAATCCTGTCATGTGAGGTTTTATTTTCTTCCTCCTCAGAAGAGAGGCGTGTGTTGTGAGTCTGCAGATTCTGAAACTTGAAGTCTGAATGATGACTGACTTGGCAGAAACATTTTTGTATGGCTCAGTAGCTTAATTTTAATCTTAAGGAAAGAGAACATTATGTTGTGAGAAGCATTTCCCTCAACTCTTTTGGTTTTCTAATGCTTGATTAGAGGTTGAAGGCTTTGGGAAGTTCTCTAGGAAACTTTTTGTTGTTTGCTTTGTCTCCTCCCCCACCCTCCAACTCATTTTTTAGCTGAGGATGATCTCAAATTTATGATCTCCTGCCTCCATCTTCCGAGTGCTCAGATTACAGGCCTGTGCCCCCCATATCCAGTTTAAGAAACCTGTTTTCTATTTTCCTGTTATTTGATTATAAAATTGGGTGCCTTTTTTGGTGTTGCTTTTTTCTGTGATATGTCTTAGCATTTCACAGAACACATTTTGGGAAATGTGGGTTGGGGAAGCCTAGATTTCATGGTGCCCTGTCAAGTATCATCAGTCTCTAGAGCCTATAGGTGTTCAGATAAGAGGAGTATAGCGTTAGTGTTTAGCAGCACCCAACCTTCCAGATGAGTCCTATTATGAGGATTACTCTTTGGTTGGCAGAACTGAACATGGTGGTTTGCACTTGGGTTCTGGTGGCGCAGGCGCAGGAGCAGCCAGCTGTGGCAGCGCATTAGTTTTGGCGCAAGCGAGCCTATGCTGCAGGGTCACTTTTGGCTGGTCAGGGAAGAAATAATGATATCACCTTCTTCCCCCTCCCCAATCTTTTTTTTTTTCCCCTTTAAAATTTCCCCCTTTCCCCTTATCTCCTTCCCTTCTCGTCTTCTTTCATTAAACCCTCCTAAGGCATGTTATTTGAAAGCAATTGAGACGCAACCAAACTTTGCAGTAGCTTGGAGTAATCTCGGCTGTGTTTTCAATGCACAAGGGGAGATTTGGCTAGCAATTCATCACTTTGAAAAGGTTAGTTATTAATAATTGATATTTATAAAATGTTTATGTGTACAGAATGTTCTTACTAGAATAAAACAGTAGGCATTTGCTTAACCAGCTGTGTAATATTGTTTCCTTGATAGTATTGCAGCATTTGCAGGTGGCATATAATATGACAGGTTTTTGAGATTTATATTGAAAATGCTTTTTTATTTATTATAATTTTTTTCTTTTGAGAGTGGGTTTCACTCTGTATAGAATGGCTTGGAATTTACTTTGTGGCTCAGGTTGGCCTTTAACCTAGTGGCAGTTCTTAAGCCTCCTGAGTGCACAAGTGAACTACCACATCTGGCTTTAAAATGACTCTGTTTTTCCTCAGAGTGAAGCGATAGTACGGCTTATAGAGGGATGTTTGCCACATGAGGGAGAATACTGGAGGGTTCAGAGTATCCTGCTGAAAAAGCTGTTTCCAAGTCTAGAATAGGACACACTGCAGCATTGTCTGGAATAACTTGTCATACCAGAAGGCAAGGAAGTATCTATTCACTTATTCATACACTTGACTTTCTCTTTTTTTCCCGAGACAGGGTTTCTCCATGTAGCTTTGGAGCCTGTCCTGGAACTCACTCTGTAGACCAACCTGGCTTCCAACTCACAGAGATCTACCTGTCTCTGCTTCCCAAGTGCTGGGATTAAAGACATGTGCCACCACTACCCGGCTATCTTTATTTTTTTTTTTAAAAAGGTCTCAATAGCTAAGTAAAGCTTTCAGTTTAACTCTTTAAAGACTCATTTACTTTTATGTGTGTGAGTGGAAGTATGTCTGTCACCATGTGTGTGTGCACTGCAGAGGCACTAGAGCTGGAGTTACAGATTGTGATCCACCATGTGGGTGCTGTGAGCTGAAACAGGGTTGGTTTTTTTGGGGGGGCGGGTGTTTTGAGACAGGATTTCTCTGTAGCTTTGGAACCTGCCCTGGAACTATAGTCTTTGAGAGACCAACTTAATAGCTAAGGGGTTTAAGAGCATTAGCTGTTGTTCCAGAGGGTCCAGGTTCGATTATCAACACCCACATGGTAGTATATGACCTCTTGTAATTCCAGTTTCAGGGGATCTGAAGCCCTCTCTGGCTTCCGAGGGTACCAAGCACACATGTAAGTAGAAGAGATACATGCAGACAAAACACCCATACATATTAAAAAAAAAAGTTGAGCTGGTCTTAGTGGCACATGCCTTTAATCCTGCAGAGGCAGGCAGATTTCTATGAGTTCGAATCTACCCTAGTCTACATAGTGAGTTCCAGGACAACCAGAGTCACATAGTGAGACCCTGTCTCTATAAAACAAAAACAAGAAACGAACCAACTAACCAAAAAAAGTTTCTAGGATATGTATGGAACAGATAGACATGTTAAAAGATAGCTGAGGGGTTTCATCATCAAAAATGTCAACTATGAGCTGATAGGACACTGATCTGAGTTTTCTTTTCAGCAAGGTGCAGGACTAAAAGATTTAAATTAAATCTGGATGATTGAAAGAGATAGGTACTTCTTTTAGTACATTGCCTACTGCTCTTGTTACATTATTCTAAATAAAGTTGCTTTTATTCTTTTTTTGTTTTTTTTTTTTCTTTTGAGACAGGGTTTTTCTGTAGCTTTGCAGCCTGTCCTGGAACTTGCTTTGTAGACCAGGCTGGCCTTGAACTCACAGAGATCCACCTGTCTCAGCCTCCCAAGTACTGGGATCAAAGACCTGTGCTACCACCACCCAGCTTGCTGCTTTTTTGTTTTTACAATTTTTTTTTTTTTTTTGGTTTTTCGAGACAGGGTTTTTCTGCAGCTTTTGGCGCCTGTCCTGGAACTAGCTCTTATAGATTAGGCTGGTCTTGAACTCACAGAGATCCACCTGCCTCTGCCTCCCTAGTATTGGGGTTAAAGGTGTGCGCCACCACTGCCCGACAAAATTTTGGTTTTTTCGAGACAGGTTTTCACTGTAGCTTTGGAGCCTGTCCTGGAACTAGCTTTTGTAGACCAGGCTGGCCTCAAACTCAAAGAGATCCACCTGCCTCTGCCTCCCGAGTGCTGGGATTAAAGGTGTGCCTCCCCCCCCCACTGTCCGGCCTACAAAAAGATTCATTTGGCGATGTATTTGTGTACTTGCCTGCACATGTGTGCAGATAACTCATGGAGGCTAGACGAGGGTGTAGGATCCCCTGGCTGGAGTTAATAAGCTCTTGTGTGCCACCTGACATGGGTCATGGGAACCAAACTCAGTTCTCTGAAAGACCAACAAGCATCCTTAACCATTGACCTATCTCCCTGTGTTTTCTTTTTTGTAAGCATTTAAAAAAAATATCCAGGTGCCACATGACTTTAGTCCAAGCATTCAGAAGGCAGAGGCAATCATCTCTGTGAGTTCAGGTATATGTATAGTCCTGTCTTTAATCCCAGACAGAAATTTAAATTCCTCCAGAGAGGAATTTAAAATGGGAAGAGACAGCTCTCACACACAATCTCATTCTGAGATTCCTGGAGGCAGGATTGCCATTTTCAGACTGAGGTAGAGATGAATGCCAGTGGCTGGCTGTTTAGCTTTTCTTTTTTTTTTTTCCGCTTTTTCCTCTTTTTTTTTTTTAATGGTTTTTGGAGACAGGGTTTTCCTGTAGTTTTAGAGCCTGTCTTTGAACTAGCTCTTGTAGACAAGGCTGGCCTCGAACTCACAGAGATATGCCTGCCTCTGCCTCCCAAATGCTGGGATTAAAGGCGTGCGCCACCACCACCTGGCTCTGTTTTGCTTTTCTTTTTTTTAAAATATTTATTCATTTATTTATTTATTATATATACAATATTCTGCTTTGCGTGTATGCCTGCAGACCAGAAGAGGGCACCAGACCTCATTACAGATGGTTGTGAGCCACCATGTGGTTGCTGGGAATTGAACTCAGGACCTTTGGAAGAGCAGGCAGTGCTCTTAACCTCTGAGCCATCTCTTCAGCCCCCTCTGTTTTGCTTTTCTAACCTTCAGGGTGAACCCTATTAGCTCGCTCTCTCTCGCTCTCTCTCGCTCTCTCTCGCTCTCTCTCTCTCTCTCTCTCTCTTTTAAATTAATCATGCTGCAGACAGGGTTTCTTTGAGTAGTCTTGGCTATCCTAGAACTAAGTTCTGTCGACCAGGCTGGCCTCTGAGTACTGGCATTAAAGGCGTGCACCACCACTGCTTGGATTTACTTTTTAATTATGTGTTTGTGTGTGGTTGTGTGTTCGAATGTGCAGGTGCCATTGGAGGCCAGAAAAAAGTGTTGGGTTTCCTGAAGTTATAAGTGATTGTTGAGCCTCCTGCTAGAAATTTAAGAATTGAACTCTGGTCCTCTTAACTTCTGAGCTGTCTCTTCACCCCACCTACATGCCTGTCTCTGCCTCCTTTGTGCTGGTATTAAAGGCACTTGCCACCAAGTCCAGTTCATTTTTTAAGATAATGATAGTGTGGTATGTTTGAGTGAGAAAACATTCTTGTCACCTCCCTAGAATTTATAATTTTTTTTTTTCGAGACAGGGTTTCTCTGTAGCTTTGGTGCCTGTCCCGGAACTAGCTCTTGTAAACCAGCCTGGCCTCGAACTCCCAGAGATCCGCCTGCCTCTGCCTCCCGAGTGCTGGGATTAAAGGTGTGTGCCACCACCGCCCGGCTAGAATTTATAATTTTAAATGGGATGAGATGTTTGAGATTTGCTTCAAAATTATCTGGAGAAAAGGGGAGTAGATACATAATAAATGAAAGCCAGCATGATTGTTGAATTTATAAAGATGATGAGCCATGACATGTTTGTTGCCTACAAGAAATTTTTAAGAGGGCCAGGTGTGATTTATGCCTATTAATCTTAGCACTTGGGAGGCTGAGGCAGGAGGATTGTTGTGAGTTCTGGGCCACACTGGGCTACAAAGTAAATTCTAGGATAGTAATAGAGTTAGACCTTTCCTCAAAGCAAAAGTTAAAGTTTTCAGGCTAGATATCTATGACTGTAGATAATCTAAGCTAAGTGTGTCATGCCTTTATCTGATAAGAGACTTGTTTATTATCTATGTAAAGAAGTGTTTCTAGGAATTTTTAAAATATTTAAAATTATTATATTTATCTTTTCAGTGTTTTGGTTAAATTTACACTTACCATTCTAGAGGGATATCTTTCTAGAGCTCTTGGTATAGGTATACTAGGCTAGCATTCTACCAATGAGCACCAGACTATCATTTGCTTATTTGGAGAAAGTGTCTCATATAGCCCCAGGCTGCCTTCAGACTCACTTTGTAGTTGAAGATGACCTGAACGCCACATCTTCCTACTTCCACCTCCCAACTGCTTGGATTAGAGGCTGTGCCTTGCTTGGCTTAATGTTACAGCTCTAATTACATATCTTAGTAAGGACTTGCTGGGTCGTGTTTATGTAACAGAGTTACATACTTATGAGCTCATTGCTTGTTTCTGCTCCCGTCTTTTAGAAATGTTAGCCTGACTGACTGAATAAAATTGGGCCAATCATTAGAAATAGTCTGCTTGTATGCTGCTTCATTCCTTTAATTCCAGCGTTTGGGAGGCAGAGGCAGGTGGATCTCTGAGTTTGAGGCCAGCCTGGCCAGAGCTACATAGTGAAACCCTGTTTCAAAGAACAGATAGAAGGGGGCCAGGCCGTGGTGGCACGCTCACTCAGGAGGCAGAGGCAGGTGAATCCCTTGTGAGTTCGAGGCCAGCCTGGTCTACAAGAGCTAGTTCCAGGATAGCTAGGACTGTTACACAGAGAAGCCCTGTCTCGAAAAACCAACCAACCAACCAACCAACCAACCAACCAAACAAATAAACAGATAAAAGGAAGGAAGTACTGTGCTTAGTTAAGTTGGGTTTATTTTGCTCATGAGGTTTTCCTTTCTTGTGATGCAGGGAATGGAGCCTAGTAGGAAGTGCTTTGTCACTGGGCTACATGCCTAGCCCCTTTCTTCAGTTATTTTGATATTAAGGAGGCTTATTGATGAAAGGGAACTAAATGAGGACTGTTTTTAAAAACAAAATGAGTTTTCTAGAAAATGTAATTGGATATCTAAAATGACTTTAGAATAAAAGCTTAATGAGAAGTTAATCTGACAAAAGCCTATCTTTTTCTAAGTAACTGTCTTGTAATTTTTAGGCTGTCACCCTTGACCCAAATTTTCTGGATGCTTATATCAATTTAGGAAATGTCTTGAAAGAGGCACGCATTTTTGACAGGTGAGAATGTTCTGTTTGATGAATTTTCTTGTCTTTTCAGAGTTTGAACTAAAGTGTGACAACAGCTTCTTGAAGTACATTTTCCTAGAGTATAGTTTTTCCCTCCTGATAGCTGTTTTCTTCTGTTTTACTTATAGATGTTGTTGGCTGACTTTTCCTTGTTGGTTTTCCTGAATGCTTTTATCCTTCCACTTAGTTCTGTTGAAATTTCCTTTATTGTAAACTGCTAGAAATGATGATTACCTTTTGGGCTAAGTTTGTTTTGTTTGTGTTTTTTTTTGTTTGTTTTTGATTCAGAAAGCTAAGTAAAACTTGACTTTTAACTGTTTTGTTGAAGAAACTGCTTTTCTAATTGTGTGTGTTTGTGAGAGGGGCTATATGCACATTGGAGTCCACCCAGAAGACGACTTTGGGTATCCTTCTCAATCCTGTTATTTTGCCACCTTCTGCCTTTGAGGCAGTTTCTCCTGGAGCCTGGGGCTCACATCAGGGCTAGGTTTGCAGTCAGTAAGCCTCAGTGGTCCTTCTGCCACAGCCCCTCCACCCAGTGTTGAAGTTGCATATATGTACATGACCATTAAGCTTGGTAGATGGGGGCAGGAATCCAAACTCAGGTCCTCATAATTACACACCAAGCACTTTGATCACCGATCAGCTTCCCAGCCCTGTGATTTTAAAATTTTATGTATATGGGTGTTTTGCCTGCATGTATGTCTGTGAACTATGTGCAGAAGTTGGAAGAGGTATCAAATCCTCTAGAATTGGAGTTGCAGATGGCTGTTAGCTACCATTTGGGTTCTAGGATTCAAATCACAGTCTTCTGGAAGAGCTGCCAATGGTCTTGTCCTCTGAGCCATTTTTTCTAGCACTTGACTTTTAACTTTTTTTTTAAAAGATTTTATTTGTTGTGTATACAATGTTCTGCCTGCATGACAGAAGAGGACACCAGATCTTACAGGTAGTTGTGAGCCACCATGTGTTTGCTGGGAATTGAACTCAGGACCTCTGGAAGAAAAGCCAGTGCTCTTAACCTCTGAGTCATCTCTCCAGCCCCGACTTTTAACTTTTTTTTGTCAAAGGAAAATGTACATCTTGAGTGGGAATAGACAACTGTTTTCCTGTGAAAATGTTTTATAGCCTGGCACTTGGGAGTCTGAAGCAGAAGGACTGCTGTGTGTTCAAGGCCTGACTGGGGTATAGAGCAATACTTTCTCTTAAAAAACTTAACAGGGGCCTGCCTGGCTGTAGTTGCTTTCTCCTGTAATACCAGCTCTTGAGAGGCCAAGGGAAGAAGGGCTTGCTCAGACTTTCAAGCCAGCCTAAGCTATAGGGTAAAATCTTGTCTTAAAAACAAGTGGCTCAGCCGGGCGGTGGTGGCGCATGCCTTTAATCCCAGCACTCGGGAGGCAGAGGTAGGTGAATCTCTGTGAGTTCGAGGCCAGCCTGGTCTACAAGAGCTAGTTCCAGGACAACCTCTAAAGCTACAGAGAAACCCTGTCTCGAAAAACCAAAAAAAAAACAAAAAAACAAAAAAAAAAAAAAAAAAAACAAGTGGCTCTTGGTGGTACATGCCTTTAATCCCAGAGGCAGGTGGATCTCTGAGTTCAAGGCCAGCCTAGTCTATAGCTAGTTCCAGAACAGGTTCCAAAGCTATACAGAGAAACCCTGTCTCGAAAAACCAAACAACAACAAAAACAAACTGAACCACACACTCAAAAGTGGAGGGCCGAGAAATTTGCTCAGTGGTAGAGCCCTTATTTAGCATGCACGAGGCCCTAGGTTCAGTTCTTGGCACCTCAAAAAATATATTTTATAAAGGTGATATTTTTGTTATGCAGTAAAATATATCATAAGTTAATTGTTATTAGTTAATGGCATTTTTGGTATAGTGTATCTGGAACTAATTGTAACAAAATACACATTCAAGTTAGTTGGATTTGCGCAGGTGAGATGGTTCAGTGTGTAAAAGTGCCTGGCATGCAATCATATTGACCTGAATTTGATCCCTGGAACCCATAGTGGAAGGAAAGAACCAACTTCAGAAAGTTGTTTTCTGGCTTCCACATGTGTACCGTGGTTTTTGCCATTTACCAATCTGTTCATGTCACAGACAAACTTATAATAATAATATATTTAATATTAGTGGCATTTGTGTATATGTGTTTGTATGTTTTTGCTTTTCACAGAGCTGTAGCAGCTTATCTTCGTGCCTTAAGTTTGAGCCCAAATCATGCGGTGGTGCATGGCAACCTGGCTTGTGTGTACTACGAGCAAGGCCTAATAGACTTGGCCATCGATACCTACAGACGAGCTATAGAACTGCAGCCACATTTCCCAGATGCTTACTGCAACCTAGCAAATGCGCTCAAAGAGAAGGGCAGTGTAAGGATTTTCAGTCTATTTTTATTTCTTTGTTACATGGTAGAAAAGTCTTCATTGTACATATTAAGTAATATTGGTTTTCTTTGGAGTTTTGGTTGATGGGAAGGAGAATACTGGAAAGTATCCATTTTGTGGTGTATTTACCAGCCATTAGGCTCAATGATGCAGTTACTTAAATTACTAGAACATAAGTGGTTTCTCTGATTCTTCTCTGTAGTATCTGAATGATTTGTTTTATTTTCCAGGTTGCTGAAGCAGAAGATTGTTATAACACAGCTCTTCGTCTGTGTCCTACCCATGCAGACTCTTTGAATAACCTTGCCAATATCAAACGGGAACAGGGCAATATTGAAGAGGCGGTCCGCCTATATCGCAAAGCATTAGAAGTATGTTGAGTACTGTGACTGGGTGTCTAGCCTGTTTGACGGTAGAGGGAAAGCAATTAAGTTTGCCTGCTGTTCACCTCTTCATTACCTATGTAAGGTCCTATGACAATGCCAGACGTCCCTACATTGAGTTCATTACTTTGTGCATAGATGAGATCTGGACAAAGCCAATGACTAGTAAACTGAGTAAAGCTATTACAATGAAGGGCTCAGGTCAGTGTCTAGTGATTGGTAGGTGTGGTAGGAGTTTAGAAAAGAGGCTGCATTACTCAGTGTGAGTAACAGGAAGAGAGGCCTACTTCACATTTCAAATGAAGATAGGTATAAAATGGAGGAAGCAGTAGAATTTAAGCTACTAGACCTGAAGAATGAGTAAACTTGGAAAAAGAGTTGTGGGAGATAATTGGGAGATTCTGCTATTTAATGTCAGCCGTGATCGTGACTCTCTAGGTCTTCCCAGAGTTTGCTGCTGCACATTCCAACTTAGCAAGTGTACTGCAACAACAGGGGAAGCTGCAGGAAGCACTGATGCATTATAAGGAAGCCATACGGTAAGAAGTTTATAGCTTCTTTTTTCTATTTTCAGTTTTGAGATTATAGTATAATTACATCATTTCCCCTTCCCTTCCCTGCAAAACCTTCCCATATACTTCTCCTTGCTCTCAAATTCATGACCTCCTCTTCCATTAATTCTTGCGAGATGTGTGTGTGTGTGTGTGTGTGTATATATATATATATATGCAGATATGTTTCTAAACATAATTTGTTATGTATAATGTTACTCAGATGTATATTTTCAGGACTGACCATTTGGGATTGGATAACCAATTGATGTACTCTTCCCTGGGGAAGAATATTTCTCCTGCTCTCAGCATTCCTTAGATGCCCTGTAGTTCTTTGTGTTGGACTGAGGCTTGCCCTAATCCACTTCAGCATCCTATCCCCTCCCCTCTTCTCTTCTTCCTCCCCTCTTCTACCCCCTCCCCTTCCCTCCCCTCCCCTCCCCTCTGCTCTCTTTCTCTCCTCTCTTCTTTCCTCCCATCCCCCCTTTCCTCTTGTTTTTTGAGACAGGGTTTCTCTGTGTAACAGCCCTAGCTGTCCTGGAACTCACTCTGTAGACCAGGCTGGCCTTGAACTCATATCTGCCTGCCTCTGCCTCCCAAGTGCTGGGATTAAAGGTGTGCGCTGCCACCACCACTTGACAAAAGATTTATTTTGTGTATGTGAGTGCTCTGTTTGCATATCTGGCCTTATGCCAGAAGAGGGCATCAGATTCTACTATAGATGGTTGTGCGCCATCATGTGGTTGCTGGGAATTGAACTCAGGACCTCTGGAAGAGCAGCCAGTGCTCTTAACTCCTGAGCCATCTCTCCAGCCCCTCAGTGCCTGGTTTCTGTAGTACATGTAGATACCTGCTACAGAGGCTAGAAGAGGGCATTAGAAACCTTGGAGCTGGAGTAAAGGTAGTTGTGAGCTGTACTATGTAGGTTCTGAAAAAAAAAAAAACTCAGGTCCCCTGGAAGATCAGTCAGTGCTCTCAAGTGTTGAGCCACCTCTAGCCCTTTGTTATTTATTTATTCACTTAGTTATTTTTAATTTTTTTGAGACAGGGTCTCTACATAGCCCTGACTGTCCTAGAACTCACTCGTTCTGTAGATCAGGTTGGCCTAGAACTCACAGAAATCCTTCTACCTCTACCTCCCAAGTACTGGGATTAAAGGTGTGTATAATTTAATGTCCCTATTCATTCATGAATCCATATCCATTCATCTACCCATTGATTCCTATCTGTCTGTCTGTTTGTTTGTTTATTTATTTATTTATTTATTTTTGAGACAGGGTTTGTCCATGTAACAGCCCTGGCTGTCCTGGAACTAGCTCTTGTAGACCAGGCTGTTCTCAAACTCACAGAGATTTGCCTGCCTCTGCTTTCCAGGTGCTGGGATTAAAAGTGTGCCACCACCGCCTGGCTCCTGGTTTACATTATTTAATATATTTTATTTATTTTGTGATCATGGAAGCAATGTGGGCATATACTGTGGTACCCATGTGAAGGTCAGAGAACAATTTACTGGCATTGTTTCTATCCTTTGTTATAGGTTCTGGGGTTTGAACTCATGTCAGGCTTGATTGCAGGTATCTTTACCTGCTGAGCCATCTCTTTTGTGGTTTAAAATTTTATTGTCATCTTTGAAAAAGATTTGTTTTACTTTTTTGTTCTTTTGTTTTTTCAAGACGGGGTTTCTTCTGTGTATCCCTGGCTGTCCTAGAACTTACTCTGTGGGCTGGAGAGTTGGCTCAGCAGTTAAGAGCATTGCCTGCTCTTCCAAAGGTCCTGAGTTCAATTCCCAGCAACCCCATGGTGGTTCACAACCATCTGTAATGAGGTCTGGTCCCCTCTACTGGCCTACAGGCATATATGTAAACAGAAAATTATATACAAAATAAACAAATATTTAAAAAAAAATAACTTACTCTGTAAAGTAGGCTCACCTTGAACTCAGAGATCTGCCTGTCTCTGCTTTCTGAGTGCTGAGATTAGGCTTATCTTACTTTTAAGTATGTATATAAAATCCCTTCAGAATTCAGAAGGTGTTAGATTCTCTGTAGCTAGACATTGTTGTTGGGAAGAGAACTCAGTTCTAAAAGAATATTAAGAGCTCTTAACTGCTGAGTCTCAACTATTAAATAATTTATTGTTATTTAATAATTTATTCTTATTAATTAATAATTAAAGGTTGGCATTTGGCAGCTGCTGAAATGATTCCCTGCCTTTGGGATTCAAGCTAGGCCTCATGCTTGGTAGGCAAGTACTGTGCCACCAAACCACATTAACCCCCCTCCCTCCTCCAATGCTTTTAACAACAACAAGGATTTTACACGAGATAATCAAACCCTTGTCTTTTCCTTCAGAATCAGTCCTACATTTGCTGATGCTTACTCTAATATGGGAAACACTCTAAAGGAGATGCAGGATGTTCAGGGAGCCTTGCAGTGTTATACTCGTGCCATCCAGATTAATCCTGCCTTTGCAGATGCACACAGCAATCTGGCTTCCATTCACAAGGTAATGCTGCTTATTGTGACATGGGCACCTTAGCACTGAAGTTTCATTATAGGAAACTCCTTACAAGGTTGCTTTCTTTCCAGGATTCAGGGAATATCCCAGAAGCAATAGCTTCTTACCGCACAGCTCTGAAACTTAAGCCTGATTTTCCTGATGCCTATTGTAATTTGGCTCATTGCCTACAGGTAAGGAACAATAGTCTAGTGTTTTTCTTTCTGTATTGTTACCACTTTTTAATTTTTATGTGCCATAATAATGCAAGCCTGGCTGGAGATTGTTGTTTTTTAGCAAGTGGAGGTCAGAGGGCAGTTTTCAGGAGTCATTTCTCTCATAACACGTGGGTCCCAGGCATTAACTCCAATTGTCTGGCTTGCCTTTTATTCTTGTCTTTTATTCACTGAGCCAGCCCCAAGATCATATTTTTAGTAGGTTATCTAACACTTTTAGGAAGTCAAATATTTGCAAAATAAATCCTTTGGTAGGTTTTCTGGGTGATCATTTCTTTTTGCTTCCTCTAGATTGTCTGTGATTGGACAGACTATGATGAGCGAATGAAGAAATTGGTTAGTATTGTAGCTGAGCAGCTAGAGAAGAATAGGCTGCCTTCTGTGCATCCTCATCACAGCATGCTGTACCCTCTTTCTCATGGCTTCAGGAAGGCTATTGCAGAGAGGCATGGGAATCTCTGCTTGGATAAGGTGACTTGTCCTTTCATTTTTTCTGTTATAAACTCAAATGCAAATAAAAACATTGTACAAATCAAACGTATAGTATGGTTTTGCCAATCAGCATGTGGTCAACATCACCCAAGTTAAGAAATAAAGCTTTCTTAGCTATTCCAGAAGTCACTTTCTAATGTGTCCTGTCTTCAACTGAACTCCCTTCAATCCAAAGGATGGGGACTTTTATTTCTTCTTTTTCCCCCTGAAATAGGGTTTCTCTGTAGCTTTGAAGCTTGTCCTGGAACTATCTCTGTAGACCAGGTTGGTCTCGAACTCACAGAGATCCGCCTGCCTCTGCTTCCCAAGCGCTGGGATTAAAGGCATGTATCACCACTGCCTGGAGAGACTTTTTATTTCAAACTCTGAACAAGTTTAATAGTGGTATTTTTCTTAAGGTGAAACTCACAGCTACACATGATGATGCAAACCTATAATCCCAGTTGAGATTATAAATCTATAATCTCAACAAAAACCTCCCCCTAATACGAACATCTAAAAACCAAACTAAACGCAACAACAACAAAAGCCCCAATAGGGTTTAAATACAGAGTGTATGGTATTATATACTCAACTTTCAGAATTAGAATATGAATTGATAGAGTTTGGGTTCTGTTCTAGGAAACAGTGGTAAATTAAGATTTCTTTTTGTAAATATTTATTTATTATGTATACAATATTCTGCTTTGTGTGTATGCCCACATGCCAGAAGAGAGCACCAGACCTCATTACTGATGGTTGTGAGCCACCATGTGGTTGCTGGGAATTGAACTCAGGACCTTTGGAAGAGCATGCAATGCTCTTAACCGCTGAGCCATCTCACCAGCCCTCCTCCACCTCTGCCTCCTCCGCTTCCGCCGCCACCGCCTCCGCCGCAGCCACCTCCTCCTCCTCCTTTTTAAATACAAAAATGTTTCTTTGTCGAATTTCCTAAAATAATCATACTCTATTCATATTTCATGTTGGAGTCTGTTCAGGCATATTTTCTACACTTCAGGTCAGATACGAAGCATGAGCACTATGCAGCCACCATACACAGCTGTTTACCATTAAACTGGCCACATAAGTGAAGTTTGCTGTCTAAAGTTTTTGGTTTTTCGAGACAGGGTTTCTCTGTAGCTTTGGAGCCTATCCTGGCACTAGCTCTTGTAGACCAGGCTGGCCTTGAACTCAGAGAGATCCGCGTGCCTCCGCCTCCCGAGTGCTGGGACTAAAGGTGTGTGCCACCACTGCCCGGCCACTAAAGTTTTTTTCATAATTATGGGTCTATATGATTTTAGATTCTACTTTCATTTATTTTACTTAAAATTTTTTTTTTTTGAGACAGGTCTTATGTATATCAGGTTGGCCTTAAACTCTCTATGTAGATGGGGATTACCTTGAACTTCTGATCCCTTTTGCTTCCACCTCCCAATTGCAGGAGTCACAAGAGTGCACCAACATGTCCATTTATTTTTTGTTGTTTGTTTTGTTTTGATCACTATGTCAGACTGGCTTTCCTGTAACTCAGTGCATAGACCAGGCTGACTTCAAACTCAGCCTTCAAACTATGCCTCACTTCCTAATGGTTGGGATCATGCCTGTTCTTTATGTAGTTCTGGGGACAGAACCCTTAGGGCATTATACATGCTAGTCAAAACACACTACTAATCACAAGTCCCTGTTATCGGTTTTTTCTTTGAGATAAAAATTTGCACATGACTTGACTTTGTTAACGACCATTGTATTCTGTTGGTAGATTAATGTCCTTCATAAACCACCATATGAGCATCCAAAAGACTTGAAGCTCAGTGATGGCCGGTTGCGTGTAGGGTATGTGAGTTCTGACTTTGGGAATCACCCTACTTCTCACCTTATGCAGTCTATTCCAGGCATGCACAATCCTGATAAATTTGAGGTAAGAGTAGGTTCTGGTGACTTTCTTCTGTCATCTTTGATGTTAAGCCCAGTGTTTTGAGAGGCTTGGAGCCAAGGTTATTAAGTATGCCCTCCTCTGTCTTTTAGGTGTTCTGTTATGCCCTGAGCCCAGATGACGGTACAAACTTCCGAGTGAAGGTCATGGCAGAAGCCAATCATTTCATTGATCTTTCTCAGGTAGCCAAAACACAGATCCTTTTCTTCAGATTTAAGATTTCATAATTAAGTATATGTGTTTGGTATGGTATGTGGGGGTGTGCCTGTATGAAGACAGGTGCCCAAGGAGGCCAGAAGAGAGGGTGTCAGATCGCCCAGACATGGAGTTACAGGGGTGTCACGTGGGTGCTGGAGCAAATGCAGGTCCTCTGCAAGCACAGCAAGTGCCTTTATGTTTTAAATTTTGAGTAAATTTGAAAAAGAAAAACCCTTTTGGTACAAAGTGGGTTTTTTTTGTATTAGGAGTTGAATGGAGGGTCTCATGTTTATAGTTTTTGATGATGGGTATTAAAAGGAGTAACTACTGTATTTGGGCAATTTGCCCTTGTTTCCTTGGTCATTTACATTTATATTTGGCATGACTTTTAAGTTGTACATAAAATAGAAATGTGATATAGCTCTGTTTGATATATAACTTTTCTAGATACTTTTAATTCATACTGAACAAAATCAAGAAGGGTAAATGGCTAAATAGCTAGTTTAAGGACAGACTAGGCTATGTGAGACCCCCCATCTCATTTTTTTTTAAAGGAGGGGCTGCAGCAAAAAGCCCATCTATTTTTGAGTTTTTGCATTTGTGTGTGTGTGTGTATGGTCTTTTTGTTTTATTCTTTTGTAATTCACAAAGTGGGCCTTGAACTTTTGTTAATCCTCCTGCTTCAGCCACCATACCCTACTGGTTGTTTGTCTTTGTTTCTATTTTTTTTTTCCTCTGTAAATTTTATGATGAGTTAAAGTTGAAACCTATGGGAGAATTAAATTTGCTATGGGTTCTGTTAGTCACATATTTAGACATGAATATGAATAAGTATGTTTGCATGTAGACACACTTCTAAATGTAAATAATGGGATTGGGGACATAGCTCAGTTGGTACAGGGCTTGTCTATTATACACAAAACTCTGGGTTTGATTCTTAGTACTGTATAAACTGGGTGTTGTGACTCATACCTATAATCTCACCATTTTGGAGGTGGAGACAGAGACAGAAGGATCAGGGTGAAAGGTCATCCTTGGCTACGTAGAGTTCAAGGTCTGCCTGGGCTAGAGACCCTGTTTCAAAAACAAGGCTAGGGATGGTGTAGCTCCTAGCAGGTAGATCTGAGTTTGAGGCCAGCCTGATATACTTAGCAGTTCCCGGCCAGGCAGAGCTACATAGGGAGACCCTGTTTCAAATAACCAATAAATAACTAACTGAATGAGTAAATAATAGACATTTTCTTAGATGGGTTGGGAGAGTTATCTCATTTAATAAAGTTTGCATACCAGTATCTTTTGTAGCATGGTTACTACTTCAAAAATATGTCTGGTCTGCTTTTGATTTTTGAGACGGAGTCTCACGGTACCCCAGGCTGGCCTTCTTAATATGAGCAGTCTCATACACTTCTGGTACATACTAACTAGGGCAGTATTCTACCCAGTGAGCTGCATTTCCAGCTTTGATTTTTATCTTTCTGAGGCAGAACTTTAACTATGTGATCAGAACTGCCTGTAAACTCCCAGTGTAGCCTAGGCTAGCCTTGAACTCAGCCTTCTTAGTCCTAGAATTGCAAATGAGAGATATCTTGAACGACTCTTCCCTCATCTATCTGCCTGCCTGCCTGCCTGCCTGCCTATCTAATCAATCAATCTATCTATCTATCTATCTATCTATCTATCTATCTATCTATCTATCTATCTATCTATCTATCTATCTATCTATCTATCTATCTATCAAATTTATTTATCCATCTGGCCATCCAGCCATCTACTGATTGATTTGGCAGGCTCACTATGTGTCCCTGGTTGGTTTGGGACTATCTGTGTAGACCTCTGAAACTGTCCTGGAATTTACAGAGATCCTTGGGATTAAAGGAGTGAGCCACCACTACCTGGCTTTAAATGTTTTTGATAGATTTATCTATATGTGTGTTATGCTTGTTTATATGTGCACCATATATGTACATTATGTTTGTGCCTGGTGCTTTTGGAGGTCAAAAGGAGTTGGATGCCCTGGAGTTACAAATGGTTGTTAACCATGTAGGTGCTGAGTTCTACATGTAGTCAGTCCTTCAGTGCTCTTGAGCACTAAGCCATCTCTCTAGCCCTGTACCCCTTTTTTGCTATACGGTCTCACTAGGTAGTCAATCTAGTCTTCAGATGCTAGGATTATAGGCACCTGTCACTGTATTTTTTTTTCCATTTTTGGCATGTGTGTATGTGTATTGTGATTAGTGTACATGTAGGTGTACTTGCAGGTTCATATGTTGCTCAGAATAGGATGTTGGATAGCTTTGGCTTCTTTTCTTTTCTCTTTCTTTCTTTCTTTCTTTCTTTCTTTCTTTCTTTCTTTCTTTCTTTCCTCCTCCTCCTCCTCCTCTTCCTCCTCTTCTTCTTCTTCTTCTTTTTTTTTTTCTGAGACAGGGTATCTTCATAGCCCTGGCTGGCTGTTCTGAAGGTCAGCTAAACTCACTGTGTAGATTGGCCTCCAAGTAAGCTCTCTCTGCCTCCCAGATTGTGGGATTAAAGGTGTGTGCCTTCCTACCCAGCCAACTGTGGAGATCTTGCTCCTCCACTCTTGGCCTTATTTTCTCAAGACTGAAACTGACTCATCTTCCTGTCTCCAACCCCCACAGACCTGAGCTGAGGTTCCAGGTGCACATGTGTGGTCATATGTGGCTTTTTATGTGGATGCTGGAATCCAGACTTAGGTCCTCCTACTCACTGAGTCATCTCTCATCTTATTTATACTGTTTCCCATTGAGATTATAGAGTATCAAACATCTAGTAATTGTTGTGATTGATTTGAGACAGAATCTGTTTAGCTCTGGCTAGTGGAAACTCATGATTTTGTCTCAGGTTTCCTGAATCCTTGCCTTCAAGGCTTGTAACAATATGCTTAGCCTCTTGTTCATCTTTGAAGGCCCATTTAAAATACTCGCTCCCTTCTGTAACCCTGTTACTAATCCATCCAATTTAGAAGGAAAGTCTGCTTCCTTTATTGTTGAGACAGGGTCTCATGTAGCTGATGCTGTTGTTTAACTGATCTTTCTACTTCTACCTCCCAAGTGCTGGGATTATGAGAGTGAGCCACTATACCCAGTTTATTCACCTCTTTTGCATCTAGGTCTGAATTCTGTTTAATGCTATTAAAACCAATCGAATTAATCTTGGAATTCTACATAGTTCTTACTGTTTATCCTGTAGATTCCGTGCAATGGAAAAGCAGCTGACCGCATCCACCAAGATGGAATTCACATCCTTGTAAATATGAATGGGTATACCAAGGGGGCTCGAAATGAGCTCTTTGCTCTCAGACCAGCTCCTATTCAGGTAAGAGAATAATCATTCATAATGTTTATTGGACTAAAAAGACAGTGGTTTTTGGTTTTCTTCCATCTGGCTAACTACCCTTGAAAACAACAGGATAGACATTCTTGAGTGTTCTTGTATGTACTAGGATAGTTTTTTGGGTGTAGACCCAGTGCCCACAGGTAAAATGTCAATGGAGACTAGCATTTCATGGTTTTATAATAAATAGCTCCTTTGTCTAATATATTTGAAGAACACCTTACCACTTACAGGGTTAGTCTGAAAAGCTGCTGGATTGCTCTTGGTCAAAGAAGTCAGCCTCCTTTATTATATATATATATAAGTGATTTGGGAGCCTTTAGATGAAGATCCTCTTTTGAAAAACTGGAGTAATTTGGTGGGTTTACAGATGGATAAAAGTTCTTAGTTTTCGGTCTGATTGTTTTTTAGGCAATGTGGCTGGGATACCCTGGGACTAGTGGTGCACTGTTTATGGATTATATCATCACTGATCAGGAAACTTCCCCAGCTGAAGTTGCAGAACAGTATTCTGAGAAACTGGCTTACATGCCTCATACTTTTTTTATTGGTGATCATGCTAATATGTTCCCTCACCTGAAGGTAGGCAGAAAATAATGCTATGGGGTTAATTCATTTTTCCCCTTGGATTGTCCATATGCACCCTGACAGGCATGTCAACTTTTCTTCCATTAGAAAAAAGCAGTCATCGATTTTAAATCCAATGGGCACATTTACGACAATCGGATAGTTCTGAATGGCATCGATCTCAAAGCATTTCTTGATAGCCTACCAGATGTGAAGATTGTCAAGGTCAGAACCCAGTCGGCATTTGTTACTGAAATGAACTAAATTTGTTAATTTTTTCTTATAATGCATTTCTGTTTGGATTTTGTTTTCAGATGAAATGTCCTGATGGAGGTGACAATGTAGACAGCAGTAACACAGCTCTTAATATGCCTGTCATTCCCATGAATACAATTGCAGAAGCAGTTATTGAAATGATTAACAGAGGACAGATTCAGATAACAATTAATGGATTCAGTATTAGCAATGGACTGGCAACTACACAGGTGGGAAAGACCTTAACTATGTCCACCATCCATGCATCATTTCCTTGAAGCCTTGTAACCACTCTGTTCTACAGAGGAGGAAATAAGCTTCTTGGAAACTTGCTCTTGTAGCTATGTCTGGTCTTGAAAGTCATTCGGCTTCAACCATCAGGCTCCTTAGTGAGTGCCTACTGTGCTAATACTTGTTTTTGCCTGTCTGTGCCTTTATTCTCTTACCTCTAGGCACCATATGGTTGCTTGCTTCTGTAAACTCACCCTTTTCTTGGCCAAATCCTGCCTCGCCTTTCAGTTCAGATAGTTCTTATGGGAACCAGTTCCTGAACTGATCTTTTGCCTCTCTTTCCATACTCATTGGTACTTGTCTCCTGTGCTTCTGTTGTTTTGGGGTATATTGTTACATTCAGCATAGTGCAGTGTAATGTTTGTATTTGTATCCTTCAGCAAATGGAATTACTTTAGAACTCATGTCTTAGCCCCAATAATATAGTATGCATTTAGAGAGAGAGAGAGAGAGAGAGAGAGAGAGAGAGAGAGAGAGAGAGAGAGAGATATGCATACTGGAAGAGGCAAATACATAGGGCAAGAATCTTAGACTTCTTAGGTGCTGACAACTTTATTGAGATGTCCATACTCATGTAACAGCATAAGGCAGTCTTCAACAAGTATGGGATTTGCAAATAAAACTGTAGTTGAAGGAGTTGACCATCAGTGTAAGGGGGAGTCTTGAGTCTTGGGGAGAAGAGACCCTTTGGGGAGGAGTAATTGAAATTTGCCTTGGAGAGAGGATATGATTTGGAGAAGAGCATTTATTTCATCCATGAAGAACAGAGTAAAAAAAAGCAGAAGCTTTACTGTTGGTTATGGGGCTTTTAGTACTTGTTGTTGTTTTATGAGACAAGAGTTTTTCTTTGGAGCCCTGGCTGTCCTGGAACTCTATAGAATAAACTGACCCTGGGCTGAGAAATTTACCTGCCTCTGCCTTCTAAGTGCTGGCATTAAAGGCTAACACCACTAGCCATGTCTGGTTATTTTTGAAACAGGATCTGGCTATGTAACCCAGGCTGTTCTCAAACTTGGAAGCCCCCCCCCTTTTTTTTTGGTTTTTCAAGACAGGGTTTCTGCATAGTTTTTGGAGCCTGTCCTGGAACTAGCTTGTGTAGACCAGGCTGGCCTCGAACTCACAGAGATCTGCCTGCTCTGCTTCCTGAGTGCTGGGATTAAAGGTGTGCGCCACCACTGCCCGGCCTGGCCTCTTTTCATAAGGCAGTTACTCTTTTTTTTTTTTTTTAAATATTTATTATGTATACAGTGTTCTTCCTCCATGTATGCCCACACGCCAGAAGAGGGCACCAGATCTCATTACAGATGGTTGTGAACCACCATGTGGTTGCTGGGAATTGAACTCAGGACCTCTGGAAGAGCAGCCAGTGCTCTTAACCTCTGAGCCATCTCTCCAGCCCCAAGGCAGTTACTCTTAAGTCAAAGTAATGGTGTAACTTTTTATGTCTTAAAAGTAAACTATAGGGCTGGAGAGATGGCTCAGTGGTTAAGAGCACCGCCTACTCGTCTAAAGGTCCTAAGCTCAATTCCCAGCAACAACATAATGGCTTACAATCATCTGTAATGAAATCTGGTGCCCCTTCTGGTCTGCAGGCATACATGTAGGCAGAATACTGTATACACAATAAGTAAATAAATAAATAAATCTTTTTTTTTAAAAAAGTAAACTATATAAAAATATTTTCTCATTACAGTTCGGGGACAGAAGTTAAAATCTTTATACCATTTTATATATTTTGAATTGATTTTTTTTCTAAAAAAAAATATTTTATGTGTATGGATATTGCCTGAACGTATGTCTGTACTATGTGCGTGCCTTGTGCCTAGGGAGGCCAGAAGACAGCACCAGGTCTTCTGGAACTAGAATTATAGATGCTTGCGAGCTGCCCACCATATGGGTGCTGAAGCTCCAACCTAGGTCCTCTGGAAGAACAGCTAGTGTTCTTACAGAACTGAGCCATCTCTAGCTAGCTCACTGACTCATGGCACTCTTTTTATTCTCTCTCTCTGCATCTGTCTCTCACTATGTTGCCCTGGCTAGCCATGGATTATGTTAAACCAGGCTGTCCTCAGAGTCATAAGAAATCTGTCTACCTACAAATTTGATGCCAGCCTGGTCTACATAGCAAGTTCCAGGTCAGCCAAAGCTACATAGTGAGACCCTGTCTTAAACAAACAAACAAAACAAAAACAAAAAAAACAGGCCAGGCATAGGGACACACACAACACTCTAATCTTAGCATTTGGGAAGTCTTACTGTTGACTGAAGCCTGTACATAGTGTGAGGCCTTCTTGGACGTTGTGTGTGTGTGTGTGTGTGTGTGTGTGTGTGTGTGTGTGTGTGTGTGTGTGTGTGTTGGATGAAACCCCAGGACCTTGTGCATTCCAGATAAACACTCTGCCATGTAGATATACTCCCATTTCTTGGCTTGTCGGGGTAGGGCTTTCATATAGCCCAGGCTAGCCTTCTTCTGAGCCTTCTTCCCCCATCTCCTGAGTACTAGAATTATAATTGGGTACTGCTGTGCCTTGGTTTATGCAACACTTGAATCAAAACCAGAGCTTCTTACATCTTGACCAGCTGAACCACATCTGCAATTCCCTTTGGCCAGTGCTAACTCTAAATTTAATCATGTTCTTTTTGTTATTCTAGATCAATAATAAAGCTGCAACTGGAGAGGAGGTTCCCCGTACCATTATTGTGACCACCCGTTCCCAGTACGGGCTACCAGAAGATGCCATTGTGTACTGTAACTTTAATCAGTTATATAAAATCGACCCTTCTACCCTGCAGATGTGGGCAAATGTGAGTATGTGTAGATTTGTTATTAATTAATGCCTATTGATGAGTAAAGATTATGTATTTGGGCTACCTTGCTGAAGCTTCTTTCATTTATGGACTATTATGCTCATTTCTTAGCTCCAAAAGTTGTGACATTTTCAGCTGTTTTAAATCATTTTTATTTTTTGAGATTATAATAGAACCAATATAATTCCCCCCCTTTCTTCTCTCCCAAGTTCCCCAGGTCCAGTCCCTTTTCTCTTTTTCAAATTCACAGCTTTCTTTTCCTTAGTTGTTGTTTGCTTATTTGTCTGTCTGTCTTTCTTTCTTTCTTTCTTTCTTTCTTTCTTTCTTTCTTTCTTTCTTTCTTTCTTTCTTTCTTTCGAGAGGTTTCTCTGTAGCAGCCCTAACTGTCCTGGAACTTGTTTTTTTTATTTATTGTTTTTTTTAAATTAATTTATTTATTAAAGATTTCTGCCCCCTCCCCGCCACCGCCTCCCATTTCCCTCCCCCTCCCCCGATCAAGTCCCCCTCTCTCATCAGCCCGAAGAGCAATCAGGGTTCCCTGATCTGTGGGAAGTCCAAGGACCACCCACCTCCATCCAGGTCTAGTAAGGTGGGCATCCCAACTTCCTAGGCTCCCACAAAGCCAGTACGTGCAGTAGGATCAAAAACCTATTGTCATTGTTCTTGAGTTCTCAGTAGTCCTCATTGCTGGAACTAGTTCTTGTAGACCAGACTGGCCTCGAACTCAAGAGATCCACCTGCCTCTGCCTTCTGAGTGCTGGGATTAAAGGCGTGCACCACCACCGCCCAGTGTTTCTTTTTTTAGTAGTAGTAATTGTTAATGGTGTGTGTATTCATGTGTATTCCTAAATATATAAATGAAATCCACTCATTCTGTATAATGCTACTTGTATTGTTTTTGAGATGAGGTCTCAATGTATCCCAGGCTGGCCTTGTTACATAGCAGAGAATAATACTGAACTTCTGTTCATTCTTATACTTCCCAAGTACGGGGATAACACAGGTTTGCCACCACATCTGGTTATGTGGTGCTAGAAAGTAATCCAGGGCTGCCTTCATGCTAGACAAATAACTCTACCAGCTGAGCTATGTCCACAGTCATCTTCAGTTTTGATTTTATCTACTGTTGTTGTATTTTCCTCCAGTGTGTGGGGATCAAGGTCAGGGTGTGATACACAGTAGGCAAGCTCTGTACCAGTGAGCTGTATCCCCAGTCTTTTGGTGTATTTATTTTCATTTTTGAAGACAGTGTCTCTATATAGCCCTGAATGTTCTAGAACTCACTATGTAGTCCAGGCTGGCTTCAAACTTAGATCACCTGCTCTGCCTCTTGAGTTCTAGGTTTAAAGTTGTGTACCACCAAGCCTGGTTTCAGTCTTGTGTTTTTTTTTTTAAATTTCATGCAATAAACATTTATTTGTTTATTCAAAGTGTTTTATCCAAACCTGATGTCAGCGAACTTTTTCTTCTTAAAGAGTTAGTAAATGAAATTTTCAGTTTTTTAATAAGTAATCTAGTCATCTCTCCTTTTTATTTATAGTATATATAATGAAAACACTTATATAAATTAACCCATGGCTTAGCATATCAAATTTTATTTCTAAACACTGGCTGTATGCCATACTTGGTTTACAGGCCATAGTTTCCTAACCCCTGGCCTGAACTGATAGCAAAACTTGCTGTGTGGACATCCATATTTAACATCCTTGCAATTCTATGACATTAACCAGGAAAGAATTGGTCAATAGCCCTATTTTGCAATCAGCTCGTGAGCCTGGTTTGTAGAAGTACAATACTGAGTGTATGCGGCCAGCTGGCCCTGAGTTTGTATAACTGTGAAATGCTATATTTTACCTTAATGTTGTTAGAAAGAAATCATTCCTTGCTTGATCCCCCCCTCCCCATATCTGTTCTATTTGTTTGAAAGGGAAGGGTAATGTAGAAAGAGAGGAAGTGGATGAGTAAGCCTCTATTTTCCCTGAATCCTCGCTTTAGCCAAAACTTACCTAACAGTAGGCTAGTTTTACTTTTTAAAAAATTCTGCTTATGAATATTCCTGTATCTCAATATAGAGATACTAATGTGTTTAAAAAAAACAAGGAGTTGCTTCAAGAGTGTTAGATAAATGTATGTACATTGTACGTTTAAAAATGTGAAATAGTCTGAATTTGGAAATTTGTCTATTCTCAAATTTTTCAGAGAAGGAAGTGTGAAGTTCTGTGATATGTTGAATAAATGCACTTCTGAATCAGGAGTAGGTAAACTGGTCTGGAGGCCAAATCCACTGCTTGGCTCGTTGCTTGGTACTTTTTGATGCTGGGGTGGAACCCAGGTCCTTGCACATGCTAAGCAAGTACTCTTACCGTTGAGGTACATTACCAGCCTCTCATTGCTTATTTTTATAAATAAAACTTTGACACATGGCCACATACACGTGTTTATACACTTACTATCTATGGCTGCTTTCAAGCTACAAAACAGGCAGTGACTAAAAAGCCAGTACTGTTTTCTCCCTGGTCATTTATAGAAGTTTATGCTGCCTTCTGGTCGACATTAGGCAATTTGGGCAAATTTTTAAGTTACTCTTCTAATGTGGTGAGGTGGGGGATTTAAAATTTGAAGTACTGTGTATGGTAAAATGTGCCGGTACTTCAAGCTACTCTGGAGGCTGAGATATGAGAGTTGCTAGAGTCTATGAGTTTGTGGCCAGCCTGGAAAACTTAATGAGACCCTGTTCCTTAAAAACAAAAATAGGGGTAGAGGCTTACAGAGCCTCAGCGCTCCCTGGTGGCTACTTGCAGAGGGAGAGTTCTTTTCTGTGGTGGGCATTTGCCCATCCTCCAGTAACTCACCTCACCCATTTTCATGCAAGCAATCCCAATTAATTTCAGTGGATCATAAACACAAAATAACAACGGTAAAGGTGAAGGTAAGAGGGGTTCAGTAAAAATGGAAGGGGTGAATAGTGGAGGGTAGAAATGACTCTTTCCAAAAATATATAATGGAATTGTCAAAAGATTTTTTTTTAAGAAATGTAAGTTAAAAAAGCAAACATAAAGACACCCATATTCCCATCTTTAACAAAGACCACTTCCTATATTAGTTCCTGCCAGATATTGTTGCCTCAGATTGTACCTGTTAGTAACTTGACTTTTGTCTTCTAATTCTTTTCTCTGTCCTCAAACTCTCTGGGGACAGCTAAGAGAAAAGAAGTAACTCAGATGATTTAATTCATCTTTTTAAAGAAAAGACCTAGGTCCCAAACAGGCTTCTTCACTTGTTTATGGCAGAGTCTTCTTGAATTTAGAAACCTCCTGCTTCAGTTCTGCCAGGATCATAGGTGTGTGCCACAATGCCCAGTGGTGTTGGGGGTCAGTCGCACTTTCTGAGTGGTTTTGGGAAAGGGCAGATGTGCTATTAATCTTTTCTTTTTCCTTTCCTCTTTTTTTTTTTTTTTTAGATTCTGAAACGTGTACCTAATAGCGTGCTTTGGCTGTTGCGTTTTCCAGCAGTAGGAGAACCCAATATTCAACAATATGCACAAAATATGGGTCTTCCCCAGAACCGTATCATTTTTTCACCTGTGGCTCCGAAAGAGGAGCATGTCAGAAGAGGTCAGCTGGCTGATGTCTGTCTGGACACTCCCTTATGTAATGGACACACCACAGGAATGGATGTTCTCTGGGCAGGAACACCCATGGTGACTATGCCAGGTAAGTGGCTGACAAATCACTGAATCCTTCTTTATTCATTAACATTTTTCTTTTGGGTCGAGGGGTACTTGAAGGTGAAAAATTTTTTTTTGAAGGTGAAATTATATGTATTAGAAGTAATTAAGGCAGGATAATAGAAAATGGGACTTACTCAAGCCTGAATACTTGACCATCCTCCTCGTCTTGTACTGTGTGGATACTTAAATGCAATTACCAATGACGACTATGTGACCTATAGTTCTAAGATGAGCAATTACTATTTTTACCTTCTAGGAGAGACTCTTGCCTCTCGAGTTGCGGCTTCTCAGCTCACTTGTCTAGGATGTCTTGAGCTCATTGCTAAAAGCAGACAAGAATATGAAGACATAGCTGTGAAACTAGGAACTGATCTAGAATAGTAAGTAAACTGCCAGGAACAAACTATATGTGAAAATGTGACAAAATAAAGTCATAAATTAAGGATGATATAAAATAGATGAATTAAATTGTATGCTCTATGGATAGAAGGGGACATAATCTAAACTCTCAAGTAATCACTAGACTTTAATAAAGAACTTTCAAAGCATCAGATGTTTTAGCCTAGTATCCATTTCTTCATAGTATTTTAAAAAAACACCACCAACAACAAAAATCACAAAAAAAAGCTTAGTTGACTGAAAATGAGTGGAAATTAGAGGGATCATGCTAAGGTAAATGGAGCCTCTCCCATTCAATGAAATAGTGTTTCTAATTTGTCCCTTTGTTTTATGGTGTTTGTTTAAAGCATTAATTTTCTTTTCTGTGTGGTATAGGTGCATGCCTTTAGTCCTAACACTTGGGAGGAAGAGGCACGCGATCTCTCTGAGTTCAAGGCCAGCTGTTGTCCTCTGGACTTTACATGCACACACAAACACAAGCATATATACCCAAATACACATAGTCCATAGGGTCTTTTTGTTTTGTTTTTTTGAAAGGAAGCATTGATATTACTATGAATACATTTGAGTTGAGCCTAATCAATGGACAGCCAACTTTCACTTTCAATATATTTCCTTTTTTGGTTTGTTTATTTGCTTTTTGTTTTTTGTGACAGCTCTAGCTGTCCTGGAACTAGCTCTTGTAGAGCAGATTGGCCTCAAACTCACAGAGATCCACCTGCCTCTGCCTCCCAAATTCGGGGATTAAAGGCGTGTGCCACCACCCAGCTCAGTATATTTCTGATGATATGTTAAAATCCATGACCGAAATCAACTTGGAGAGGAAAGGGTTTATTTGCCTTACATATCCATATCACAGTTCATCATGAATGGATGCCATGACAAGAACCTGGAAGCAAGAATTGAAGTGCAGAAATGGAGGAACACTGCTTGTTGGCTTGATCCCCCTAGTTTGCTAGAGGTGGTACTGGCCATATTGGCCTGGGTCATTAATCAAGAATCAAGAAAATGACCTACAGACATGCCCATAGACCATTCTTATGAATACTTGAGGTTCCCTCTTCCCAGATATGTGTGTCAAGTTGCTAGGCCAAGCAGAAAATTTTTTTTTATATTATTATGCCATAAAAATGACTATAGAGTCTAGTTCTGAGTTTTTGTTCTGATTTGTAAAATAGGTTCTCTTTGTTTTTATTACCTAGCCTGAAGAAAATTCGTGGCAAAGTCTGGAAACAGAGAATATCTAGTCCTCTGTTCAACACCAAACAGTACACAATGGAATTAGAGCGGCTCTATCTGCAGATGTGGGAGCATTATGCAGCCGGCAACAAACCTGACCACATGATTAAGCCTGTTGAAGTCACTGAGTCAGCCTGAATAAAAGACTGCGCACGGGAGAATTACCCCTATACCTGAGCCTCAACCTTCTGGGGGAAAGGGAACTAGATAACATGCTTTGTACTTATCTGTACAGTACCTTGTTGCAGATGGATGATATATAACGATAATAGAATAGCACAGCCAGACTTGCTTCCTGCATGATAGGGAGATACAAGAGATAAGAAACTGCTACTCCACAAGGAATCTCTGCAGAGTTTTGCAGTAAGCAGGTGGTGCAGAGGTCTGGAAGGTCTGGTCTCCCTTGGTCTTCCATGGGATGCTTAATGTTGGAGGGAGATAGAGATTGACCAGCCATTTCGTGATTCCATGGATAGATTGAGTCTTCTGATCCTTTTTTCCTTTATATTTTGGGTATTGGAGCTTTTAAAAATGTTTGCTTTCAGGTATTTTTACTTACGTGAAGTGATCTTGATTCTTCTGAGATAAGGTTTTAAACTAAAATGTTGCTTCCTGTTTTAGTGTCTGAACTCTGACAGGGTGACAGGGACCGTGCTGGTGTAGTCTTTTTATAGGTTTTATAAACCACTTGAGCCTATATCAGTCGTTTTAGTGTCTGACCTAATGCTTGGTACTGTCAGTGCTTTGTTGATTTAGACAGTGACTTAGGATTTTTTCAGCCTCTTTCCCATTTCTTTCCCCCCACTTCCTTTCAATTCTCCTGTGACTGCTAACAAAACTAAGTCTTGTTTCAAACATCCCAGAGTGTTTCTCTTAAACATGCCATCTGGTGCCAAATGAAAATTCTTAAGGAGTGAATATTAATCATGAAGGGCACAGTTGTGGTACTGTTATTGATAATAATGTAGATTTTTTTTGCCTAATTTTTAGCTATTTCACCAGTGTTTAAGCCCTTGACTGCCCCTCCTATGCTGCTTCCAAAAGTGTTAGTGTGTGATGAGATTTTTACTTTCCTTTCTAAAGTTTGTTTTTTAAAGTGAGTCCTGTTCTTCCTATTTCTTTCAGCAGAAATGAAATTCCAGGTAAGTATAAGTATTCAAATATTTGATTAGTAAGTTGCAGTTATTTCTGTATATTAAATATTGTTCACTGACAGATTTCGAGGTAAAAGCTCTGAAAGGACCATCTCTATACAAGCAGTTATTTTTCAGACTGTGTGTGTATCTTCTTGACTTAGTCTCTAAGTTTGTGGATTCAGCCTTGATAGTAGTGAATTTGTGTCACTACTTGGTTTAGAGGACAAGTTAGACATTCATTTGCCCTCCTGGAGCTTGAGTTCTTGGTAATAAAGGACAGTTGCATTTCAATAAAAGGGTAGAGGGCTTGAGGCTTAAACAGGCGGCCCTAGGACTCTGTGCTGCTCCCCTGCACTCAGACTCCAGCCACTGACCAGTTTTGTCTGTTAGCGCTCTAGATTATGTCTTTCCAAAGCACCTAGGCAGTGCACCTATTCTGTAGTTGCAGCTGTTGCCTGAATGTACCTTAGCTGACAAGTTGTTGATAATAAAGAACTTGAATTTGTGATTTTTTTTACTGCTAGTTAAAACCTAAGCAAGGAGTCTCGCGTGTAATTCTGAAGCAGAATTACATTGTAATGAACTGTGTACCTTTAGTAATGTAAATCAAGGAAAACAGTTAAGGGATTTCTTAATTTATTTTTTAACTGAATAAATCTCAGTTAAAGGTTGCCAGCATGGTTACAGGTAAACTGACTTTGAAAAACCACTGAACTGCTAAATGTGGGATTGGATGATAGACGTCCAGGGCCGCTGAGGTTGTGATCTGTGGCCATTTTACATAGCACATCATTCCTCCTATAGGGATGAACTTTTTCCTGGCACGAAAAGTAGCCGCTCTGGTTGAAGCTTTGCATATTGTAACAGGCTTTTCTTTCCAGGTAACATGTCTGTGGAAGACTTAATTCTGATAGAGTTATAGATATTACTGGAAACTAATTTGTTTTTTTCTATTATACTCTGCTTTATTGAAAAAGTAAAGCACTTAAATTGTGCTCCAGAAATTCAGATGATGTCTTGCAATCTTTAAACAATAAATGGATGATTTCCCCTTAATGTGGCTTGATGTATTTTGTCTCATTATGTTAAGTATTACTGGCGAAGCCTATGCTTGAATAGCTCAAAACAGCATGACCAGGAAGTGTTTCCTTACTTTAGGTGTGATGTTAAGAATTAACTTTGTGGGCTGGAGAGATAGCTCAGTGGTTAAGAGCACTGGCAGCTCTTCCAAAGGTCCTGAGTTCAATTCCCAGCAACCACATGGTGGCTCACAATCATCTGTAATGAGATCTGGTGCCCTCTTCTGGCATGCGGGCATACATGGAGGAAGAATGTTGTATACATAATAAATAAATAAATAAATCTTTTTTAAAAAAAAATTAACTTTGTTTTCTTTGCCAAGACTGATGGGAGGATTGGAGATATTAAATAATTCTTTAAGGGATCAGCAGAGCCCCAAATACCTGTATATACTTTTGTGTGTGGGTCATTCTTTGTTTACATTCCATTCTGGGGACTAAGCAGAGTGCCCTATGCATGTCAAGTACATAAATACTGAGCTACAGGTACAGCCCATATAATCTCATTTTTTAATATGGTACTTACAGTTTTTTTTTCCCCTTCACTCTGGACAATGGTTGAACTCAGTCACAAGTTTGGCTTTCAGTTTTTTCAGAGATAAAAGGGAAATGTTTGGGGTTGGAGATGTCTCAGTAGTTGAGAATTTTGGGTGCACTTTCCAGAGGCTTCAGGTTCGATTCCCAACACCTACTTGGTAATCTGTAACTCTCTGTTCCAGGGGATCCGATACCCTCTTTTGACCTTTTTGGGTACCAGGTATGCACGTGGTGCACAGATTGGATATACATACAGGCAAAACACTTAAAAATTAAAAATATATATATTAACATGGTGCATAGACATACATGCAGGCAAAACCCATACACATAAGATACTTTAACTGTTCAAATAATATTAAGTAAATTTTCATATAATTAACAATGTTATTGTACCTCCAAAGACCTAATGAGACTTATGTTTGTTGGAATCTGAATACTTTGGGTCATAATGATTAATAGTATTAGAGTGTGTGTTCTGACTCAGAGCTGTAAATCCTAGCACTGGTAGGCTGAGACAGAATTGGTAGGCACTAGAGATTCAAGGGCATCCCAGGCTATCTAGTGAAGCCCTGTCTCAAACAAAAAAGATGGTATGGGAAAAAGGTTGGCCTCACCACTCTGTAGTGTGGGATGAAGTCAACTAGTCGTAAGTCTGTCTTTCACCCTCATTGTTAAGATTGTTTCATTTATCTCCTTTGGTGGCTCCTGCATTCAGTCTAAATTCCTTGAACAGACTAAATAAATTTGTGTAATTGCTGAACAGCCTGAATTTTAACTTCTTTTGCAGTTTTAGAGAGGATTTTGTGTAGCCAAGGCTAGCCTTGAACTTCAGGTTTTACTGCTTTTGCTTCCCGGGTGCTGATGTTAAAGAGATTATAAGCATGTGCCTTCTTATCCTACTGGTATTTTGTATTTGACAAGATATCACTAAGTACTGACTGGCTTCAAATTTGTCTTCACATTTATCCTTTTGCCTCAGCTTCCTGATCTGGAATTACAGGTATGTGTCTTTGTCCCTGGCTGAACTGTTTGAAGGTTTAATTTGAATTCTAACTTTTTTTTGAAGCTTTTTGTTGTTGAGGTAATTTCACAACATTTCTCAGGCTGGCCTTGAACCTCTCCTCCCCCTCTCAAGTGCTGGGAGTATAGCGTGTACAGACACTCTTGGCTTATGTTTCTTATACCTAGCATTTAGATTCTTGACCTATACTTCTAATCCACATCGTTAAGCAATCTTCATTTTTTGTGGAGGAGAGTTACTATTATTCTTACTGTTTTTCCGTTCAAGGAGCCTGCTTGTTTGTATTCATTTACTCATCTACCTAGTATCTATCTATCTATCTATCTATCTATCTATCTATCTATCTATCTATCTATCTATCTATCGTGCACTTTGGAACTAACTAGAGCTGTTACAATTGAGTTCTAGCTATGCCACTTTCTAGTTGTTTGGCCTCTTAAAATAAGAGTGTTAACATTGAATTTTAATATTTCTTTTTAGGTCTTGTATGGGTACTTTGCTTGTATGTTCGTGAGGTGACAGAGCCCAGAAGAGGGTGTTGAATCTCCTGGAATTGGAGTTACAGATGATTGCATGCCGCCATGCCGGTGCTGGGAATTGAACCTGGGTCCTCTGGAAGAGCAGCCAGTGCTCTTAACAGTTAAGCCACCTCTCCAGCCCCATATTTTTATTTTTAAAAATTTGGGTGTGTAATATATGTTTGTTTCTGTATGGATGTCAGTTTTTTCTCTCTCTGGGATGCTCCATCTTATTTCTAGTTCACTATTTCCATCTTCCATCCCTTACTTACCTGGCCCTATCTCCAAGCCCTGAGATTAAAGAGACACCTGTACTCTATGTTCATGCTGGTCCAGCATGCGTTTTGCTTACTCGACCATCTTCCTGGACCCTAACGTTGAATTTTTAATTATTTAGAGACAATAGTTTCCTTTTGTTGTTTAGGTACGCTCATGGGTTCCCCAAAGTGTTCTTCGGTCTCACTTCCTGAGTAGCTGTGACGAGGGTGTGGCATGCCAGTGTCTAGGAGGCTTATGTACACATTTTTTTTAGATTTTAATTTTTTATATTTATAATTTCTTTTACATGTATGAGGTTTTGCTTGCATGTATTGCAGTGTACCATATGTGTGCACTGGTGCCTGAGGAGGTCAGAAGAGAGCCTTAAATTCTCTGGAATTGGAGTTAATGGGTGGTTGTGAGCCGCTGTATTGGTGCTAGGAATTAAACCCAGATCCTCTGCAAGAATAGTGCTCTTAACCACCGAAGCAACCATCTCTCCAGCCCTTTTCAGGACATGGTATCACTATATGGCTGTTCTGGATCTCACTCTGTAGACCAGGCTGTCTTTGAACTCAACAGAGATCTGCCTGCCTCTGCTTCCCATGGGCTGGGGTTAAAGGTGTTTACCACTGTACCTGGCCCCTTCGTGTACTTTTTGTTTGATTTTTTTTGTTTGTTTGTTGTTTGCTTTATTTATTTTATTTTCAGGATAGTATTTCTCTGTGTAGCTTTGGAGCACTTGTTTTTCTTGTTGCATTTTGAATGGGTACTGAAAAGCTTAAAGTAACTGTACTCCATTTTTTTTTCTCCAGGGTCTGACAATTCTGGATGCCAGCACCACAGATCTCTGTTGCTAGATGTTTTTGCGTTGCTCCCTCTTGCTTTTATTGAGGGGACTAGATGGTCCTTTCTGCCAGCCAGCGCTCAGAGTAGTAGGAAGACCAACCAGGTAGATAAACGTTTAAAAGATTTGGGCAACCCGGTAGTGGTGGCGCATTTAATCCCAGCATTCGGGAGGCGGAGGCAATGAGTTAGAGGGCAGCGAGTTCGGGTACAGCTGGGACTATACAGAGAAACCTTCTCTCAAACAACCAAAAAAAAAATATTTTTTTTGGCAATTTAAGCAAGGTAAGTAGAACCAGCCTTCAAATTCTCACTTTTTAAAGAATTAAGTTTGGTTTTTCTTAGCACTCAGAAAGTTATTAGAATTCAGGCATGGTAGCTATATATCTGTAATTTCATTACTCTAGCCCGTACTACATAGATCAGATCGCAAAAACAAAATGGGGGCAAAAAAAAAAAAATGGGGGCAGTGAGAATTGTTCCAAAATGGATGGTGCACATATACGACAAGTGCTACTTGGTCACAAGTGCTATCTCGGTCACAAGTGCTATCTCGGTCACAAGCACTGACTCGATCGCAGTACCGGATTCCATTCTGGAAGCTGGTATGCGGATTCCATAGTAACATGCAAATTCGCTCAATGATGAGCTGTGATAGGTGGGCACAGGAAGGCGGGAAAACGTCAGTTCCTGTGGGGGGAGGGTTGTCCCTTATAAGAGGCACTGTGCCTGGCAGCCGTTTCAAACCCACTCCGCGGCGCGGGAGCGCCTCCGGAGCCGTTGGTGGTGGCTGTGACGTGCGCCGGAGCCATTGGTGGAGCCATTGGTGGCTGTGACGTGTGCTGGAGCCATTGGTTGTGGCTGTGACGTGCGCAGGAGCCGTTAGTGGTGGCTGTGTCAGTGCTGGCGGCCATTTCATCAGGACCGGACCATTGCTTTGAGGGTCTGCTGTGAGGTGCGCCAGACACCGCGGGAGCCGGAGCCAGACACCGCAGGAGCCGGAGCCAGACACCGCAGGAGCCGGAGCCAGACACCGCAGGAGCCGGAGCCAGACACCGCTGGAGCCAGACACCGCTGGAGCCAGACATCGCTGGAGCCAGACACCGCCGGAGCAGGTACGGAGAAGGCGGACTAGGTGGGTCAGCGGCTTCATTTAGTGTGGTGGATTGTTAAAAGCGCCACCGCGACTGTTCACCTCGGCTTCTGTGTGTGAACACGGGAACTATGGAACTGAAGTTCCCTTAGACCCTTTTTCCCCCAGAAAAAGGGCAGAGGGGTCGAGTGGGCGGGAATGTAGCTGAGTACCATCCCTGGCACTGCCATAAAGGTCCTCCGGTCCCCCCTCCCCTTAAAGCTGTTACCAGCATGGCGGTGGGGCTGGGGTGCCGAGACCTCGACCGAAACCTCTGAGGGGGTTTGAGGAGAAGGTCTCGGGGTGGGAGGATGGAGGGACAAGTGGGACAAGTGAGTAGTGGGAAGAGGGCCGTTCTGGCTCCAAACAGGTGCCATGGTGGCCGGTTCAGGAGGTAGGAGGTCGGGTCTGGGACAGGTGGGACAACGGCGGCATAGAGAGTTTTTATGCTGTGGAAGAAATGGCGCAGCTCTGTCTGCACATAGTGTTATGGCCGCACACCCACTTGGAGGTATCCAAGTGGGTATGGGATTGTTGGTGAGCTGAGGGGAGATGTTTGAGGATCATGGACAGTAGACCAGTGGCCTAGCAGGTGGGGAAAAGAAGGAGGGGGTCGAAGAAGTCTCATTGGAAGTTTCTAGAACTAGAAGAGTGCCAATTCTGTTTCTAGAATTTTCCACAAAACTTGGGCAGGCCATTGGGTGGATTGGGGGGAGGAGCCTGAGAGAGCCCCTGTCTGCTCAGCCAATGGGAAGCTATTGTGTTTCTAGAATTTTCCACAAATACTAGGCAGGCCATTGGGTGGGTTAGGGGGAGGAGCCTGAGAGAGAGCCTCCGGCTGCTCAGCCAATGGGAAGCTATTTCTAGAATTTTCCACTAATACTAGGCAGGCCATTGGGTGGGTTGGGGGGAGGAGCCTGAGAGAGCCTCTGGCTGCTCAGCCAATGGGAAGCTATTTCTAGAATTTTCCACTAATACTAGGCAGGCCGGTCGGAGGGTTGGGGGGAGGAGCCTGAGAGAATCCCTGCCTGCTCAGCCAATGGGAAGCTATTGTGTTAATTTTTTTCAAAAAACAGGCCCGTGGGCTGGTTGGGGGAGGAGCCTGAAAGAACCCCTATCTGTGCAGCCAATAGGAAGCTGCGGAAGCCCGGGGACATTGAGTGGCAGATGCTGGCGGGAATGGGAGGGGACTAACGGGACTGCACTGGAGATGGGGTGGGAATCAGTTGGCGGACCCGAGTGGGGACAGGGCAGGGTCCAATAGTGGCGGAGGCGACCCGGACCGAGCGGGGCGTGGTCGACTTATGCCAACTACAGCGGATGGGGGGACGAGGGCACAGGCATTGGAGGGAGGAGGCTGGACTGGTTGGTGGCAACGCAGCAGGGTTAGAGTTAGGGCTGAGCGCAGGAGCAGAGTTAGGGCTGAGTGCGTGGGCTGCGTGGGCCGCCAGGGACTGCAAGGGGGGGGTGGCTGGAGGGACCTGAGCTATGTAAGAGAGGGGCAAGCGGGGGTGGGGCTGGAGGGACTGAAGCTGGATTGCTGCAAGGGGAGGGGGAGCGGGGGCGGGGCTGGCTGGTAAGGCACGGGGGCGGGGCTGGAGGGACCAAAGCCGATTGCTGCGAGGGGAGGGGGAGCGGGGGCGGGGCTGGCTGGTAAGGCACGGGGGCGGGGCTGGAGGGACCAAAGCCGATTGCTGCGAGGGGAGGGGGAGCGGGGGCGGGGCTGGCTGGTAAGGCACGGGGGCGGGGCTGGAGGGACCAAAGCCGATCTCTGCAATGGGGGGGGTGAGCGGGGGCGGGGCTGGCTGGTGAGGCACGGGGACTGGAGGCACCAAAGCAGGGGTGGGGGCTGCTGGCTGCGCGTTTCCTGCAAGGGGAGGGAGTATTGGGGGCAGGGCTGGCCGGGGGGAGGGCCCCCCCCTCGAGAGGGCGCAACACCAGAAGAGGGGGCGGTGGCGGGAGTGGGGAGCGGATGGCGGGGATGGGACTCGCGACCTGAGGGAGTGGGTGGGCAGGGGCGAATAGCGGGGAACAGAGTGACTGATGGGGGGGGGTGGCAGGAGCGCCTGGCCTGGGTGGGAGGGGCCGGTGGGAGCAGGAGCGACCCTGTGGCCTCCTGTCGTGAGACCTGGTATGGCTCACTTCTCAGGATCAGACTAGTGAGGACTAGGAAGTCTCTTAGCCAGAGCCGCAGGGGGAGTTCTGCCCCTGCGAATGTGAGGCCATGACAGCAGCTTATGAGAGACTAAGGGTTGAGAAATTGATAATTAAAGACGACCCGTATTGAAATAAAACTAGGTTAAATTGAGGTTTGTCTTCCTCTTTATGCCTCATTAAAGTGGCACTTGAAGTAGATTAAGGGTTAACTACTACATGCCTTTGGCTTTTTAAATTTATTTTTTCTAGATAAGGTTTCCCTGTGTAGTTCAGGGTTTCATTGAAACTTACTCTGTAGACCAGGCCAGATATTGGCCTGCTTCTGCCTTCTGAATTATTTATTTATTGGTTTTTGAGGCAAGGCCTCACTAGCCCTGTATGTCCTGAAACTCAACAGTGTAGACCAGGCTGGGATTAATGGTGTGTGCCTACCCTGGCTTTTTTTATTTTTTATTTTGGACTGTGTGGGGTTTTTGTTTGTGTTTTTTTTGTCTTGTTTTGTTTTTTTCAAGACAAGGTTTCTCTGTGTAACCCTGGCTGTCCTGGAACTTGCTCTGTAGACCAGGCTGACCTTTACCTTGGGATCTTTATGTCTTTTCATGTCTTTTCCTCCTGAGTACTGAGGTTGCAGGTTTGAGTCACCATACCCTACTATCTCAATATTTTGAATTTTTATTTTATTTTTTGTTTGACGCAGGGTTTCACTGCTTGCTAGCCCTGGCTGTGCCAGAACTCACTCTGCAGATCCTCCTGCCTCTGCCTCCCAGTGGTGGAATTAAAGGTGTGTGCTACCACCTAACCACTCAGTTAATCTTCTTAAAAACTTGCATTTATTTATTTTTGTGTAGATGTGCATGTGCAATGGTGGATGTATGGAGAGCAGAAGATAGACAACTTAGAGGAGTTCGTTTTCTTCTATGTAGGCCCCTAGGATTAAATTCAGGTTGTTAAATTTCGTGGTAAGCACCATTTATTGCTGGGCCATTTCACTTGCCTGGACTTGGTTGGTCTTAAAATTGTAAAGAAATAAGAATCTTGGGTTCTATAATTCCAGAGTTTTACATATCTTTGTCAGTGGCCAGAAACTCATAATTCTATGAAGCATGCAACAGTTTATATATTTTTGAGGCCGGCTTTCTCTGGCTTTGGAGCCTGTCCTGGAACTAGCTCTTATAGACCAGGCTGGCCCCGAACTCAGAGAGATCCACCTATCTCTGCCTCCCAAGTGCTGGGATTAAAGGTGTGGGCCACCACTGCCCAGGTCATACAACATATTATTGAGTATGAATAATTCCTGCAAAGTCACTCTGAAATTCATATCTAATGTTGTTTGATTTTTTTCACTCCATTGTTGATAGTGCTGCCCCCAGAGAGACTCAGGAAAAATGATTTTCATCATGATCACAGGGGTGTTTAAAATAGCTATGTCTCTTCAGCATTCTTTGAATGCTCTTATTTGAAATACTGCAGTATGTCAGTCCGTGGAGATAAAATATGGAGGGAGGTACAGAGCAGAGTGGTGGGAAATAGATAAAATACAAAGAAAGTTTAGTTCATGGTGAAAATGATATTTGAAAGGAGTGGAGGCAGTAGATAAGTCAGCAGGCAATTTGATAGTCAATGAACTGTTTGGGGAAAAAAAACAAATTAGAACATATTCAAGGCCCTAGGTTTAATCACTAGCGTTAGAAAAACAAAGCAACTCAAAAAAGTTGGAATTGGGGAATTAGTCCTGCTAACTTGAAGTTTACACACTCATGCTTTTTCAAGCAACCCTAACTAAATACAGTGCCCCCAAAAGATGTGGAAGTAGGAGAGGAAAAGAAGGGGTTCTGTGTGAGGAGGACGGAGATGAGAGGAGATAATGGAGGGGAATGTGGTCTAAGTGCATTACATTTCTGTGTATGAAGTTGTCAAAAAAGTTGCAATTCTTACTTGATTCACTCCTTATACCAAAATAAGTTTCACACAGATATTAAAAAACAAACAACAAAAACCCTAAAACTTAAAGGAAATGGGTATGGTGTAATTCCTAGCACTGGGAAGGCTATGTTGATGGGAAGCTTGTTAAAGTAGTTGAAGCCAGTCTGACTTACACAGGGAGTTCCGGCCAGCCTGGAACTTGTGTGAGACCTTGACTTAAAAGAAAAATTTAAAGATAGTTGAATTTTGCACTATATATTATAATAGGCTATTTTCCTAAAATACAAAAACTTTTAAAATCAATAATTTGGGGAATTTTGTTTTGGAGAATTTTAACTCTGTAGCCCAGGTTAGACCTAAGAGTCTCATTATGTAGTCTATAGCCATAGAATTGAGTGGAATATAAACTGAGCTTTCTAGAGGATAGTTCAGCAGTTCCAGTATTTTAAATACCCATACCTCTACCCAAGTTTTGGTACAGGATCTCACTATGTAGAGCTGGATGGTCCGGAACTCTCAGGCCTCAACACAGATATCTACCTGCCTTTGCCTCCTTATTTCTACTATTAATGATCAGGGCCACCATACCCCACTTTAAATATTCACAATCTTCTTCAGCAATTTCACTACTAGTTCTTTTTCTTTAACTCAAAAAGCTATTTTATCTCGTTTCTTTTTTTACTTTTAAAAATTTGTATTTATGCTGGGCTGTGATGGTGCACGCCTTTAATCCCAGCACTTGGGAGGCAGAATCAGGTGGATCTCTGTGAGTTTGAGGCCAGCCTGGTCTATAGAGCAAGTTCCAGGGGTCAGCCTCCAAAAAGCTACAGAGAAACCCTGGGTTTGTTTTTTTTTTTGTGTGTGTGTGTGTGTGTGTGTGTGTGTGTGTTTGTATTTTTGGGACAGGGTCTCACTGGCTGGCCTGGAACTCACTCTATAGGCTACACTGACCTCAAACTTAGAGAAATCTGCCTACTTCTGCCTGAGTGCTGGGATAGGTTCAACTTGTTCTATTTTTTGCCATGGTCTCTGTATAGCCTGGCTATCTTGGAATTTACTACTTAGATTACACTGACCTCAAACTGAGTTCTTGGCTCAGTTTCCTGAGTGCTAAGATGAAAGGTGTGTGCTACCACACCAGGCATACCTCCAGCATTTGATGACGATTGAGGATCTGGGTTTCTGAAGTGAGAAGTGCAAAGATTCACCTGGAGAAAATTGAGTACTCAGTAGAATCTAGTAGGCAAAGATTCTCAGGGATAGAGAGATGGTTCAGTGGCTAAGGGTGCTTGCTACTTTTTCAGTTACAACCCCAGAATTGGGTAGCCCATAACCACTTTAACTCCAGCCCCAGGGAATCCAACCTGTTCTTTTGGCCTTTGTGGGTAAACTGTGCCATAGGCAAACAGTGACATAAATAAAAATTTAAAAACCTTGAAAGTAACCTTTCAAACCTTGAGGTTTTGTGATGAAGATTAGAAGATCATAAATAAAAAGGGGGATCACTTTTATTTTTCTTTTTAGACTTTAAAAATTTTTAATCACTTTTTTAAAAAAAAGTTTTAAATCCAAAAAAAAAGTATTAAGTTTTTTTTGTTGTTGTTGTTTTTGTTTTTTTTTTCATTCCATAGCTAAAGGCTGACCTGGAACTTGTGACAATATTCTTTCTCCATAACTAAAAATGACCTGGAATTCTCTGATGGCTGTGACTGGGCTGGAACTTGTGACAGTCTCCTCCTTAAGCCTCCCAAGTGTTGAGACTATATACATGAGCCACCTGATTTTAGAACCACTCCTTGATATTGATGCATCAGTTATTCTGACTTTGTAGTGACCAAAAGTAAACACATAATACTTCCTAATTATGTTGCTTCCCGTTTAGGGTAGCAGATTGATACGTATATAAGCATTTACAGTGAATTGTGGTAAGAAAATGTGATGGGCAGAAGTGGTAGTACCATAGGGGTAGAGAAGAGAGAGGACAGCCATTTTCTGGTTTACTTTTTACAGTAGTCCTATGAAAGAAACAGTTCTTTTATAACTACTGCTCAAGAGCCTGTCTTGTGAAAGTCTAGGTGAGCTGGCTTACAGCAGACTGTTATTAGCATAGTTGGAGAGGTCTGAATCAAGTTATTTCACCGTTCAGTTCTGAAATATCTCCATATTTCTGAAATTTGCACATCTTACATTTGATGACAGTTATATATACATATAGGGACTTGAGAAGGATGTTGTAGCAGTTAGAAGTGCCTGTTGCTCTTTAAAGGATCCCAAATTTGGTTGCCAGAACTCAGTGTTGGATGGCTTCCAACCACCTGTAACTCAAGCTCTAGAGGGTTCTAATATCTCTGGTCACTACAGGCACTTGCAGTCACATATAGGCAGACAGACAGATACAATTAAAAAATAAAAATCTTTTTAAAAAGAAGTGCATATAGGGGCTGTGATCTAGCTCAGTTGGTATTTACCTTAGCATGCATGTAACTCTGGGTTCAGTCACCAGCATTGCATAAACTTGAGCATGGCAGGCATACTACTGTAATCCCAATCCTCAAGAGGGAGGAGGCAGGAGGATAAAAACTTCAAGGTCTTGTTCTATATTACATGGGGTTTAATGCCACCTCAGTATCTAATGTAATAGATTATTATTTTGCTATTGAAGCCAACCTGGACACATGAAAGCTTTTTTTTTTGTTTTTGTTTGTTTGTTTTTTTTTTTTTTTTGAGACAGTAAACTATGGAGCCAGTCCTGAAACTTGCTCTATAGATCAGGCTGGCCTCAAACTCAGAGATCTGTCTGCCTCTGCCTCCCGAGTGCTGGGATTAAAGGTGTGGACCACCACCATCCAGTGCACATAAACTCTTAAAAGTATTTTATGCCCTTGCATTTCAGAAGTTGCTTGTTTTTAGCATTTATTGGAGAGTTTTGATATTATATGGCCTGTGCTATTGGTAGCCCTCATTTTATTTTTTTCTTTTTTTTGCCGAAGATTAGGTTCAGGGTTTTTATATTTATTTATTTTTGTTTTTCTAGACAGGGTTTCTCTGTGGTTTTGGAGCCTGTCCTGGAACTAGCTCTTGTAGACCAGGCTGGTCTCGAGCTCACAGAGATCCTCCTGCTTCTGCCTCCCTAGCCCTCACTGTAAAAGCCTCTTTTTCCCCAGTTATATTCTTAACATGGATTCAAGCAGCAGCAGCAGTGGCAGCGGCAGTGGCAGTGGCAGCAGCAGCAGCGGCAGTGGCAGCAGCAGCAGCAGCAGTAGCAGTAGCGCCAGCGGCAGCAGCAGCAACAGCAGCAGCAGTAGCAGCAGCGCCAGCAGCAGCAGCAAAACCTGTAAGTAGCCCGCTCTTTCCACAGTAATGCACATCGAGCATCTTTGTAGATGACTGAAATGAGGTTTGGGATACTTAGCTTGATTTGGTCCTAGGCTTGTTCTCTTTGGGTTGTTGAAGTTATTTCCCTGGTGTCAAGAGTAGATCTTCGTGTTTGTGTGTGTGTTTAATGTGTTGTTTACTCCTTTTTGGTTCCTGGGTCATCTTTTATTTCCTCTCAGTCTTTCTTGGGGGTATAAATTCTTTTATTTTTTTCTATTTTCCTCCCCCTCTTCCTTTCTTTGACCTTCTTTCCATTGCTGGACAAAGAGCCCAAGGTGTAGTAGGCAAATGTTCTACCACTGACCTATGTCCCCAGTTTTGGGAAAATGTAAATTTTACTAGCTCTAATTTATAAATTGTTTTTCAGGAATAAAAGACATGAGCTATTTAGGTTTTATCATGCTTCTTAATGCTTTTTCTTTTTTTGATTTATAGCTGTGACTAAATTGCCACAGAAAGGAGCCAGGTAAGGAGAATTGTTGAAACATGATCGATCGATCTATCTATCTATCTATCTATCTATCTATCTATCTATCTATCTATCAGAAGTATCCACTATTCTGGGTAAGAAAATTTAAGAGTAAACATTTCATTTTCTCTGAGAATAAACACTATATGGTACTTACAGAATCACGATGGTTGTTTGAGTTTATAACCAGTTTTAAAGTATCTGATTCTAGTCTTGGGCCATTTTTTAACTGTTTAGCTGTTTGTTGCTTTTATTTATTTATAGTTTTTAGCTTATTTAAGACTTGATCTCACTATGTAGCCCTGGTTTTCCAGAAACACTATGTAGACCAGGCTGGCTTTTAACTCATAGAGATCTGCCTGCCTCTGCCTCCTGAGTGCTGGGATTAAAGACATGCATCACCACACATGGCTAGTTTTTGGCTTTTTGAGACAGGGTCTCACTATGTAGCCCTGGCTAACCTGGAACTTACTATGTAGATAAGGTTGACTTTGAACTTGTGGCCTCTGCTTCCTAAGTGCTAGGATTAAATGCATGCTCAGTTAGTTTGATTTTTAAAATGTCTTTGAACCATGATTTTTTAGTCTCCATCAGTCAAAAAGACGTTTTGTCTGTGATCTAGTCTGCATCTTGCCTCTAGGTGAATATGCTGAGTGTACTGAAATTATATTGATGCCCAATTCAAATAGCTCATCATATAAAAATCAAGGTTTTTAACCTAGCAGTTAGAGCTTTCAATGATCTGGCCCAGTAAATTGTAGCAAAAGAAGTGAGTAAGGAATGCAAAGAAATCGGGTGAGAACCAAAGGATGACATTGTGCTAGAAATTAAGAGAAGCCATTTAGTTTTTAGTTTTTTTTTTTTGAGACAGTCTATGTATCTCTGACTGTCCTATAATTCACTATGTAGACCAGACTGACATCAAACTGAGATCCACCTGTCTCTGCCTTTTGAATTCTGGGATTAAAGATGTGCCACCATGCCCAGGAAAAAGACTCTAAAAAGAAAAAATACTTATCTTTATGTGTATAAACATTTGCCTGTTGTTATGTATGTGTGCCTTGTACCCATGAAGGCAAGAGGAGGGTTGTTGGACCCTCTGGAACCAGAATTACAACCAGTTACAGGCTACCACGTGAGTGCCTGCTTCTGACTCCGGAGTACTGGAATTGAAGGCATGTGCACCACCCAGCCTCAAAGAAAGGTTCTTTAAGGTTAGAGTAGTAAATAGGATAGCAAAGGCCCATCAACTTGGCAGCATAAAAGAGATCGTGTACAGCTGGGCGGTGGTGGCACACGCCTTTAATCCCAGCACTCTGGGAGTTCGAGGCCAGCCTGATCTACAAGAGCTAGTTCCGGGCCGGGCACCAAAGCTACAGAGAAACCCTGTCTCGAAAAACCAAAAAAAAAAAAAAAAGAGAGAGAGAGAGAGATCATGTACAGTAGAAATAGATTAGCCTTGGTATCTATAATGGATACAAAAAAATATAGTAACAGGTATTTGGAGTGCTTTTCATTCATCACAAAAATGTTTCATGTTCAGGAGATGGATCACTGTGTTAAGTAAGGTACTTGCCACAGAAGCCTGATGACTTGAGTTTGATCGTCAGAATCCATGTAAAGGTGAAAGAGAAGTGACTTCACAAAGTTGTCCTGTAACCTCCAATTGTGTTCTGTGGTACATGCACACACCCACACACACTATATACTTCCCCTACAATGATGACTTTTTAAAAAGTATATCATACAGAGGGTTTGTGGCTATAATCAGAGCCCTTGGAAGGCTGAGGCAGAGTTTCTCTGAGTTCCAGTATATCTTGGGCTAAAGAGTATGTGCTAGCTAATTTTATGTCAGCTTGACACAGGCTAGAATCATTTGAGAGGAGGGAACCTCAACTAAGAAAATGCCTTCATAAGATTGGGCAGCAGGCAAGCCTGTAGGACATTTCTTGGTGATTGATGTGGCAGGGCACAGCTCATTGTGGGTGGTGCCATCCCTGGGCTGTTGGTTCTATGTTCTATAAAAAAGGAGGCTGAGAAAAAACATGATGAGCAAGCCAGTAAGTAGCACTCCTCCATGTCCTCTGCATTAGCTCCTGCCTCCAGGACTCCAAACTCCTTTGACTTTTTGTCCTGACTTTTCGTTGATGTGGAAGTATAGACCAAATCAACCATTTCCTCCCCAAGTTGCTTTGGTTATGGTGCTTCATCACAGCAATAAGACAGAAATTGGTGCCAGGGTAGGGCATTGCTATGACAGACCTGACCATGTCATTTGGGGGTCGATTGTGAAAGTACTTTGGAACTTCGGGGCCAGAAAATTCATTGAGTGTTCAAGCCTAGTGAAATGTTCTATGGGAACTTGGAAGATTAGTGTTGAGAGAAATGCAGATGATGGAGGTGTGGTTTTTGAAGTTCCAGAGGGAAGATTGGAAATCACTTAAAGACTCTCATTAGGGCTGTTAAACGTATCTTCTGTTAAGAATCTGTGTGTGGAAGAATTGGTTGTGATTATCAAGATACCAAAACCACTAAAGTGAAAAAAAACCTTTGCTTTTTTTTTGGGATAATTGATGCTGGACAACTAGAGCTGAGAAATGAGCAGTGATTAAGAACACACCATTGTTGAGGTGAAATCTTGTGGGAAGTGTTTTCTCAGAATTAGCACACACAAGTGGTACTCCAGAGGTGACCTAGGTTGTACCTTGTGTTGGCAGCAGAACCTGGTAGTGTATAAGAGTCACCCAGGTGGTACTGGTTTTGAAGTTATGAAGGTATCGTGGAGAGCAGCTGAGACTTGGCACTGTGTGGCAGGGCTGAAGTCCCTGAAGAGAGCCCAGGAGAAGCTATTGGTGAAAGTACAGTTGCAGCAAGAGACCTCCGCATTTTGGAGATGCCAGTACCATAGGACAACTACCAAGAACAACAGTAGTGGAGTGAAGTCGTCCTGATCTTAGGAGACAATCTGTGTGGGCTATAGTGGGTGGAGCCAGAAAAGTGGTCCTTTAGAGAAGCCCAGAAGATCGTGACTTGAACCCAGATATTGGACATTGAATTATTTACACAGTTGGAGTTTGGTTTTGCTTTATTTAGATTGTGACTGTGCCCTCTTCAAGGTTCTTCCCTCTTGAAGTAAGATAGTGCTTAGTTTTGATTTTTACAGAAGGCCACAGTTGAGAGACTTTGAACTTTGTAAAGAGATTTTGAAAATTTACAAAGACTTCGGATTTTAAGAGATTTGATATGTTAAAGATACTAAAATTTTTTTAAGTGTTTGGAATTTTAAATACTGCGGGACTTGTAAATTTTGTAATGTTTATATTGTAATGTTTATTAATGTGTGATCTTGATGATGAACAAGAAAGGAAAGGTTTTATCTTACCAGTGATATCTTTGTGTCAAGTTGACAAGGGGTCAGTGAGAACCTTTGCTCTTTGGCTCTCTTACACAAATTCATCTCAGAGTTGAAGAATGATAAGCTCCCAATGAATTTTTCCCTGCCACCAAAACTATTTTGAGTACTTGCACTCTAACAAGACCCAGTTTACTTTTCGTAGCTGACAGACGCCTCCTTTGGGAAGTTTGTAAGAAAGGGGAAAGGTGTATAGAGTAATTGGAATAATTGAAAGGTTGTAGTTCCAATAAAGGGGAATAGCGTTAGTGTAGTAGGAAACAACCAAAACTTAACAAGTAATCCTGCTTATTGTAGAAAATATGGAAACTGCCCAGAAGGAAAGAATATTTATGCTCATATTTTTCTTTTGTTTTTTTCCACCTTATCACTTAGCTGTGTGGTGATTGACTCAGACTCTGACTCTCTCTATGAGGAAAAGAGATCTAAGATCTGTGAAATAAGCAGTGAAGGCAAGTATCATCTTTGCTTAGAGAAATAACTGCTCTGAAGCCTTGGCACAAGTGGCAGTTTTAGGATCTGACTCTGCACATTTTTAAGTTTATAATGACCTTGAGGCCAGTGCCCCCCTTTCTTTTTTCATTATGTGCTGGATGTCATATGGCTGGCTTCCTTCTTCTTTCTTTTCTTTTCTTTCTTTTTTTTTTTTTTTGAGACAGGGTTTCTCTGTATAACAGTCCTGGCTGGCTTCAAACTCACAGAGATACACCTGCCTCTGTCTCTCAAGTGCTGAGATTAAAGGCCTGAGCCACCACTGCCCAACTATGGCTGGGTTCCTCACCTTGATCTGTTTCCTAACACAGCTGCAACTCTTCTGCTGCCTTAGGGTTCTATTTGCCTAGACTCCACTCCTCCATCTTCCTCTCCTTCCATCCTTTATAGGTGGGTATGACAAGGAAGAGGAGAGGGTGAGAGGCATGGCTCAGTCCTCTTTCCAGCTTGGTGGAGACTGGAGCTGGGGGAGGTGCCAACTACTATCTACTCTATACACTATTTGTATAAGGTAGAAATCACCAAAAGTCCAGCTACGTCATAGGACTAAATAAAGAAGTTTTTTAAGCTAGAGAACTTTAGCTTGATATAAATGAAATACCACTTTATTGATGTAATTGCCCACATTTTGCTGTGAACCACAAGGCAGCAGGTTTGTGTTTAGGAACAACTGAGCAAGTACTTCATGTTGTTTAGACAATGTGATTTTAAAGTGGGCATAGCATACATAATACTTTCATTGCTAATCTATCTGTCATTACTCTTAGTAAAACACAAAATACAGGGAAAACAATCTATAAGTATAATTTTTAACTGTGATTCAGAATGTCCAAACACTCAGTTTTTTTAATTTGTGCTCAATAACCTGCTGATGTCTGTATATATACAGAGTGGGTTGGATAGAAGGAGTATATTTATAGATGTCTCTTGAATTTCAGATGAGTCTTCTGACGAGTCTTCTTCTGATGAGTCTTCTAACGTTAAGGGCTCCAGCGATCAGAAGTCTCAAGTAATTGTTATCGATGATGAAGATGACAGTCTCAATTTAAAGGGTTCTGAGCAGAAAAAAGATGTTTCTAGTGATGAGTGCCAAATGCCTGTTCTCGAAAAAGAAATTGATTGTGTTGTTCTTGGGGCTACTTCATCTGCTGATGTTTGTGAAATAGGGGCCCCTGGAAAAAGTTCCAAACAACCACCACTGGAGCCTGAGCCGGAGCCCGAGAGGGAGCCTGAGTCTGAGCTAGAGCGGGATCCCCCCGAGCCTGAGCCCGAGCCCGAGCCTGAGCCCGAGCCAGAGCAGGAGCCTGAGCCTGAGCCTGAGCCTGAGCCCGAGCCCGAACGGGATCCAGAGCCAGAACCAGAGGGGGATCTCGAGCCAGGGGGGGATCTCGAGCCAGAGGGGGATCTCGAGCCAGAGGGGGATATCGAGCCAGAGGGGGATCTCGAGCCAGAGGGGGATCTCGAGCCAGAGGGGGATCTCGAGCCAGAGGGGGATCTCGAGCCAGAGGGGGATCTCGAGCCAGAGGGGGATATCGAGCCAGTGGGGGATCTCGAGCCAGTGGGGGATCTCGAGCCAGTGGGGGATCTCGAGCCAGAGGGGGATCTCGAGCCAGAGGGGGATATCGAGCCAGAGGGGGATATCGAGCCAGAGGGGGATCTCGAGCCAGAGGGGGATCTCGAGCCAGAGGGGGATCTCGAGCCAGAGGGGGATCTCGAGCCAGAGGGGGATCCCGAGCCAGAGCCAGAGGGAGATCTCGAGCCAGAGCCAGAGGGAGATCTCGAGCCAGAGCCAGAGGGAGATCTCGAGCCAGAGCCAGAGGGAGATCTCGAGCCAGAGCAGGATCCCGAGCCTGGGCCCGAGCCGGAGCCCGAACCTGGGCCCGAGCCGGAGCCCGAGCTGGAGCCTGAGCCTGAGCCCGAGCTGGAGCCAGAGCTCCAGCAAATTGTTACAGCCCAAGAGTCCAAGGAGAGAAAGGCGGCCGCTCTGCTGGCCCAACAAAGGAGAAAGAAAAGAAAGAATAGATTTATATGCATGGCTCCACCTAAATCACGTAGGAAACGGCGTCGGGTAGTCTCACAGGATGTGCCCAGTCTGCCAAGTGCCTCTGCAGAGTCTAGTCCCCCTGATGAGCCCACATCATCAGACCAACCTGCCAAATGCATGCCATTAAAGAAACGCAGAGGCAAAAGGGCACATACACACGAGTAAAAAGGATCTTTCTGCAAATGGGGGTGGGGGCTCCCATGTCCATCTTATGCTCCAATATGTTAACATTTACAGTTCAGTCCCCATGGAGTGCTTTTCCCCTGAATTCCTGTCCCTATGATATCTTGGGTCATCATCCTTGACATGCCCCCACTACTCGAATTGTCAAGTCCTCTATGCAGCCACAAGTTAACTCCTCCATCCTGCGTTCCCAGTTTTGGAGTTTTTCTCGTGTTGTAACATGTTGCCAAATTTGTCCTCTTGGTAGTTTGTTCATAAGAGGACTCTTAATGATTTATTCTCTAGAGCCTTGTGAGTGGCATGTAACAGATGTTTAATAAATTTGTTAAATAAAATGAGTGAAGTCTCTGGCTGGAGTTACTGGTGCCGTGCGTGGGTTCTGGAAGAAGGCAAAAGGCAAGGTTAGACATGCAAATTAGGTGAAGGTGCTGCTGGGGATATATATGGGGTACACCATACAGGCATCATAGCTGCTTGTGCAACCTAGCCTCTGTGAACTAGCTCTTGTAGACCAGGCTGGCCTCGAACTCAGAGATCCGCCTGCTTCTGCCTCCCGAGTGCTGGGATTAAAGGCGTGCACCACCACCGCCCAGCTTAGAAGAGCTCTTTTTGAGCTTCTCTTTCTGCTTGATGGTACTGATGTTCAGGGTACAATCAACTATTTATTTTTTTAACTGATAGTGGACAAAAAAATTGGGGGCCTTACAGAAGAAACCCATTGCAGCAAAAGTTGAAAGTTGCAAAGACTGGATATGTGCACTGCTAAAGTACTCACTTGCATGGGATTTGATTCCAGTATCCAGGAGATACTAGAGACTCCAAGGGAATGAACAGGAGTCTGGTTAGATGAAAGTTTCTGACCCTAAGTGGGCATGTACATACAGAGTGATGAGGTCATCTTCTGGTCCTGTATGTTGTCATGGTATACCCCTCTACCCCCAGCCATCCAGCCAAAGGACCAGGCCTGTGTGCTCTACTTAAATTCTAGCAGTTACCTGGCAGAGTGTGCTTCCTTCATCCTCACAGCAGCTCTGGCCTCTAAAGTTTCATTCGTCCTTAAAATCAGGACAAAGATGGATATCTAGCCAAAATATGTATTAGGCTGGACACAGCCTGATGGTCATCAGTTTGTAGTTAATAAGCCAATACAGTTGATGTGATGGCACATTAATACCAGCACTTGGCAGGCAGAGGCAGGACAATTAGGAGTTCTAGGCCACCCTCTACAAATCGAGTTCAAGGCCAGACTGAAGCTACCTGATACTCTTATCTCAAAAAGCAACGAAGAAAGTAATTACAGTGGAGAAAGCCTACTTTTTGATTTGAGTTCGAAGAGAAGGTAGTTAAAAATGACTTCCAGGTTTCTCCATGAACACATTTCCCCTTTTGTGTGTATTCTTCGGTTTTGTTTTGTTAGACAGGATTGGGGTTAGAGTCCTTAGATTTGAGCATGCTGTGAAGCACTGTGTCACTGAGCTGCATCAATGCTATCCTGTGAATTTTCAAAGCGTCCTTGACTCAGAGAAAAAGGTTAGGGTGAAGTAGATTATTTAGAGTTTTTTGTTTTTGTTGTTGTTTTTCTTCGAGACAGGGTTTCTCTGTAGCTTTGGAGCCTGTCCTGAAACTAGCTCTTGTAGACCAGGCTGGCCTCAACTCACAAAGATCCACCTGCCTCTGCCTCCTGAGTGCTGGGTTTAAAGGCATGCGCCACCACTGCCCAGTTTATTTGGAGTTCTTTAAGAGTCACAGGAAGCCCTTAAAAACAAGTGATTGTATGAGTCAAAGACATGTTAATACTTAAGCTAGAAGTTGTTACATTTTCTCATTTCTATTCTTAAAATCTCACTTTCCCCCTCAAAATAGGATTTTCAATTTTTATCTCCTGCTTTACTTCCATTCAGGGGTAATGCACACTTATATCTGAATTATCTTTTGTTTTTGTTTTTCAAGACAGGCTTTCTTTGTGTAGCTCTGGCTGTCCTGGAACTCACTCTGTGGGCCAGGCTGGTCAAACTCATAGGTCTGCCTGTCTCTGCCTCCTGAGTGCTGGGATTAAAGGTGTGCACCACCACTGCCTGGCTACAGCTGAATTATTTTTAAGAGAAGGAACGCAGATCTCTGAGTTCAAAGCCAGCCTGGTCTATAGAGAGTTCCAGGTCAGCCAAAGCCACACACAGAAACCCTGTCTTGGTGGAATAAAAAAGAAAAAAGAGAGAAAGTATATCTGAAGAAGCATCTGTGTGTGTGTGTGTGTGTGTGTAAGCATTTTGATTTTTTGTGGGTTTTTTGTTTTGTGGTGCTTGGGGATGAACTGACTACTTCAGCTTGGTGATACTCTTAAGCTTATATTTTGGGAGAAAAATTGTCTTCAGGGAGGGGAAGGGGGAAAGGTATGCCAGGCATTGGGTAGGGGAGGTCAGTTTAGATCTGAGAAAAAAGACTGTGTCCCTGTGCTTTTGGGTAGCTGAGATGATTGAGACAGTTTACCGTGTGCTCTTGGATCCCCTATCAACAAGGCTTCATCTCTGGATTCTATATGCTTTTTTTTGCAGGGGAGGGGGGAGCATTTGAGACAGGGTTTCTCTGTAGTTTTGGAACTTGTCCTGTAACTGTAGACCAGGCTGGTCTTGAACTCACAGAAGTCTGCCTGCCTCTGCTTCCCAAGTGCTGGGATTAAAGGCATGCATGCATCACCACACTCAGTTTCTATGTATGCGTTTAAGCTGCTTTGTCTGTAGGGATGCTTGTTTTGATAAGAGCCAGGTTGCTTTGCTAGAGACTGACAGAAGAAAGGAGAAGCTGCCTCTTGGTGTCCTGTCACTACCCTATCTGAAGGTGACTAGCCTGTTTGAATTTTTACCACTATCTTCCTGTACTCCATCTCTCTGAGAGCCTCCTGCACTGCTGCCCGGAGCTCTTGTCTCGGCTGCTTGTTGTTAGTTTGGATGTGGGGTGCACAAACTTTGAGGAAAAGTTTGCTAATAAGTCTAAAGGCTAGCTTTCTCTGAGTAGACACGGAGGTCCCATTCTCTGCTGCATCTGACAGATGGTAGTGGTTGTCATCTGCCTTTGCTGATACATATCTAGTGTTAAAGCAAAAATGTGAGCTTGTGAAGCCAAACTCACTGTGTTGGCAGTTCATTTTTCTAGCTCTGTGGGCTTCTCTATCTGGTTGTGGTTTGTTCTAGCCATAATTTTTTAAAAGCCTCCTCCAGGTATAATGGCACATATGGTAAATACTAGCAATTAGAAGGAAAAGGCAGAATGATTCCCACGAGTTTGGCTCCAGCCTTGCCTATGTGACAAGAGCCTATCTCCTAAAAAAAAAAACACTTCCAGAGGGAGGAAGGAGGAAGGGTTGTAGACACCAGAGGGGTCAAGGACATCACAAGAAAACTCACAAAAACAACTTACCTGGGCTCATAGGGACTCACAGAATCTGAACTGACAACCAGGAAGCCTGTATGGGACTGACCTAGGCACTCTACATATATGTTACAGTTGTGTAGTATAGATGGAGTTTCCTGTCTCATAGCTGTTTCCCAAATAACTGATGCAGAGACTCAATATTAGTTGGAAACCCTTGGCCAATAGCTCAGAGTTGTTACCAGCTAACTATTAACATTTAAATTAACCTGTATTTCTTATCTCCGCTCTGCCACATGGCTTGGTACCTTTTCTCAGTATGGCATGCTCATGTTGTTTCTTTGTCTCTGCTGAAGACTCCAGGCTCTCCCCTTCTTCCTCCCAGCAGTCTCCTAGTCTGGCTCTCTAGCCCAATCTCTTTCTGCCCAGCTATTGGCCAGTCAGCTTCCTTATTAAATCAATCACAGTGACATATATTCACACAGTGTAAAGGCATATTCCACAGCAGTGTAGCTTGCTTTACTTCTGGGACTCCTAACAATGGGAGCAGGACCTGTCCCTAACACTTTGGCCAGCTCTTGGGAGCCTGTTCTTCATACTTCATACAAGGAAAGGTGCTTAGTCTTACCTTACCTTGATATGCCATGATTTGTTGATACCCATGGGAGTCCTGCCCCTTTCTGAACATAAATAGAGGAGAAGTGGATTGGGGCAGAGGAGAAGAGGGAGGGGAAACTTCAGTCGCGATGTAAAATAAATTTTAAAAAAGCACTAAAAAGCCAGGCGGTGGTGGCACATGCAGAGGCAGGCGGATCTCTGTGAGTTCGAGGCCAGCCTGGTTTACAAGAGCTGGTGCCAGGACAGGCTCCAAAACTACAGAGAAACCCTGTCTCAAAAAACCAAAAAAAAAAAAAAAAAGCTGGGCGGTGGTGGTGCACACCTTTAATCGCAGCACTCGGGAGGCAGAGGCAGGCGGATCTCTGTGAGTTCGAGACCAGCCTGGTCTACAAGAGCTAGTTCCAGGATAGGCTCGAAAAACCAAAAAAAAAAAAAAAAAAAAAAAAAGAAAGAAAGAAAGAAAAAAGAAAAAAACCCAAACAAACCAAACACTAAAAAGCAAATTAAAAAAACCCACTTCTATTTACATCAGTAGTAATTGAGCATTGGCCCAATCATGGTTTAATGGAAAGACTGAGGATTTGGGTCAGAAGATCCATTGTCTCTGACTTTTGGGTCAGACACCTGAGCTTTAGTATCCTCATTTGCAAGATAGAGATGGGAACAAACAATGATATGATGCAAAGAGAGGTTCTTTGCAAATACTAAAATGCCACTGGTGGTTCTCAGGAAAGGCAGAGATGGGTCACTCTGTATCACGGGAAAGAGTTGATGCCGCAGCACAACAATGGGAAATCCCCATTCACTCCAGCGAATGTTTGAGCTGCCCACTTTGAGCAGAGTAGAAACAGTGGCTAGAATCACATTGACTCAGGCCTTGAATACCAGGCCAGCTGGTCAAGGAAAAGCCAGAAGGAAACAAAATGAATCTGGAGGTGAGTGGGTACTGGGTTAGAATGAAAAGAGCCTGGTAGTTAGAGAGTGCTGTTGTATGAAGGGGAAGGCAGGACTTGATGAGAGAGGTGAACCTGAGTTGCAAAGCAGATGCTGTCCGGGAGAGCCCACAGTCAGAAGATAGCAGTTCACATCCCAGTTGAACACAGGGTAAGGGAAAATGCATTCAAAATGCCTCCAAGGTTTTCTGTCAGTTGTGACAGAATTTTCATTATGGAGCCTGTTAGGCTAAAGATAGACTCATAAATCTGTTGGGAATTTACATTGAATAAATGAAAAATCAGAAACATCAGAGACTGAAGCTGTAGGTGTGGTTATTAGCCTTGAGGTTGAAACCTGGCCTCATACGTTTGAGAATGTGTGCCAAAAGTAAAGAGAAACACTGAATGGAGCCTGGGAAATAAATGTTAATATATGATGAGCCGGAAGGAAAGAACAGCAAGTTTTTAGACCTTTATGCATGTCTTCTCTTATTTCTTTAGCCATGAAAAATTCACTTGAATTTACCTTTGTAGGAAACGTATGTGCAAAATTCCTGGATGTTTCTTGAATAACATTGAGAAGTTAAAAGAGTATTCTGGAAGGAATTTCAAGCACAATAAGGAAGAACTGGCTCAGAAAATCTACGCACTACTTAACCACACTGTCTTTGATGGAAAGGTAGAAACAACGACTAAGTTTCTATTGAATACCTCTTGTACACCAGCATGCTTGGCTGCTGTACTAAGCATGTCTACTTCATGTCTTGGAGCTGTGCTAGTTTGAGTAGACCTGGACCACTCCATGGGTAGAAAAGAAAGACTTATTGGGGGCCAAACTGCCAAGGCTCTCTCTCAGAGGGGCAGAGAGAAGCAAAACAGTGGGAAAGCAAGCAGATTTTATGATAGTCAGCAGGTAGTGGTCTTTGTGCTGATATAAGCTGTTCAGATTAATCAGGAACTAGATGCTCTTACCCAATAATCGTCTGTTTACCCAGTTAGAGTCCTTCTGTTTAGGACATGGTCACCAGCGCTGCCGTATTTGGGGGGGGGCACTTTGGACTTAGCAAACATGAGAGAGAATGCTTGTGTGAGAGAGAACTTGTTTGGGTTGTATATATGAGCAGATGGCTATTACAGTAGGAGATTAGCACAGGGAGAATGACTGAAAAGTCTGAGAAGTCAGAAAATAGGATTTCCTGAAAGACATGAGGCTCCTGCTCCTTAAAAAATGGTTTGTACTGAGAACGGCAGCAGGGAAAGGACATGTGGTAAGGTAAAGAAGATGATGAGAAGGAGCTGGACGAGTTGCTTAGCCTCATTTTACCCATGTCTCTTGTAAAATGAGGCCAATAATAGTGCAGTCATCTTTGTGTGCCTGCAGGGAACGGGTTCTGGTACCCCTCAACAAATGGCAAAATCTACAGGTGCTCAAATCCCTTATATAAAATGTCCTCTGCTCGTCCTCTGTGTATATTTCTAGCAGATGCATGTTTTGTCATTTTTTATTATCTGACAGTTTTGTACATTTATGTAATAAATTGTAGTCATTTTTGATCTGCAGTTTGTTGAATCCATGGTACAGAACTCAGGCCCATTCTACTTACTACCTCAGAGTTACTATTAGACTGCAATATTTCCATAATCATAAAGTGCTTAGAACAGGGCCTAGGCACAGCAAGCTCTTGTTGTCTGGTCTTCGATGGCCTTGGCAAGTAGGTTAGGAGAAGTTAAGTTTAAATTGGTAGGAACCAGTGCACAGGAATGTGTGACAGGAAGCTACTGCTGAATGACATCCATCTGTCAATAGCTTGGTGGTATGGACTGGATTAGAAAATGCAGAGGTAGAGACCTTCTGGCCACTTGTTTTGCCTGTTTGTTTTGGGCTCTTTTATTTGTTACCATGCTTCCTGCATGTGAGGAAAGCACCCTACCCCTGAGCTGTACCATCACCGGTAGATTGTTTGTTGTTGTTTAATCCAGTGTTACAGTCTTCTGCTGAAGAGGCTTTGTGGAGGGAATTCTTATATCCTGAAGGTTCTGTAGCCTTTGGTACCCTCCCTCGTGCCAGCAATGTTGTAGCACATGAGTGGAACCCAAAAGCATTCTGAGTTGAGCAGCTGCTTGCCTACCTCAATAGGCTTGTACTTCTCTCCTTGACTGCCCCCTTCTTGGATCCATGAATCTGTGCACAAAATCCTTACATTTGTGTGGCCTTAAAAAATCTCCTTCCTTGTGTCCTGATTAACCTATTAATTGTCATTCCCAGGACTTCAATGTTTAGATTTGTTTTTTATTTGCATAAATTTTTCTTCAGCAACTCATGTACTCAGAGCCAAGAATGTAGGAGACAGTTCCTCTTACTTTGTTTTTATTTTTTGAGAATTTCATATGTGACTACTATCTTTGTGTCATTTCTACCACCCCTGTTCTTCCTATATCTCCACTTCTCAAATTAATGACCTCTTTGTGTGTGTGTGTGTGTGTGTGTGTGTGTGTGTGTAGTATGTGTAAAACCTTTTTTTTTTTCTTTTTCTTTTTGGTTTTTCGAGGCAGGGTTTCTCTGTGGTTTTGGAGCCTGTCCTGGAACTAGCTCTTGTAGACCAGGCTGGTCTCGAACTCACAGAGATCCGCCTGCCTCTGCCTCCCAAGTGCTGGGATTAAAGGTGTGCGCTACCACCGCCTGGCTATGTGTAAAACCTACTGAGTCCATTTAGTGTTGTTCCTATGTGTTTAGAGCAGACCTCTTGGGATTGTATAGCCAATAAGAGTTCATCACTGGAAAACTGATTATTTCTGTAGGGCAGTTATTGCCTGTGGCGTTTCATCTAGGGGTGGCGCCTTGTGAAATTTCCCTCGTCCACATTGGCATGTCCTCTTACTTTTTCTCAGAGGGAGAAAAACTCTTATTCTTATTTTCTGATATGAGTTGTTTCTAGGGAGATAGCTTAGCAGTTAAGAGCACTTAATGCTCTGGCAACAGACCCAGGTTTGGTTCCCAGCATGCACTTGGAAGCTTGCAACTGCTCTATAACTCCAGATCCAGGGAACCTGACACTCTCTTCTGGTACACATGTGGTACATATAAACTCAGGCTTATACACATACACATACATTTTTTAAAAAAAGTAAACCTTTAGAACTGCTTTCTGATACTTTTGTTTGCTTTTCATTTTCAGTTGCCAGAGAAAATAGAAATCATTTGGAATAAAAAGATGCTGCGGACTGCTGGTTTATGCACTACCCATGAGATACAACAACCCAAGAGGCAGCGCTATGCTAAGATTTCAATTTCTCCGAAAGTCTGCGACTCTGCAGGTGATTCCAGGACTATGGTGGATTTACCCTAGCACCCTGTCCTTCTGATCTGTTAAATTACTCATCCCCGGCAACCTATGTCACAGCTTTGAACTGTCATTTCCATGTGGGTAGGCATTCTGTATGTTGCTTAGAGGACATCATTATTAGATGGCTCACCTTTCCTAGGAATTCAACGTAGTTTCCAGGCCCATCTGCACATTTCCTTTGCCAAAGCCAGGTCTCCATTCTCTCAATTGCCAAGGGTCAAGATGCCCGCTCTAGCCAGACAGTTTTTCATTTGTCAAAGTCTGGTGACTTATCCCCTCCTTCTGTTCCCTCAGTTTGTGTGTGTGTGCTACTATGTTGCTTTCCTGCTCAGAGCCTGGTTTTCAAGGCCATGGTAGTCTGCTCCTGCTTCATGTGGTTTATCTGGCTTCTCACTGCTCGCTGCTAGCCCATGGTTTATCCATTCTTTGCCCATTGGCTCTCAAAAGGCAGCCCGTGGTTTTGTAGATCCAATCATTACTTACATTTTGTTTGACTTCTCCCGAATGCTCCCACCATATTGGAGACTATAGCCTCACACATGCCGTGTAAGTAGTATGCCATCGAATAGCAGCGACAACAGATTTTTAGAATCAAGTGTTTTGTCTTGTTTCTGATATGGTGTCTTGCTATGTTGTCCAGGCTGGTCTTGAACCCCTGGACTCAAGCAGACCTCTCGTCTCAGCTTTTTGAGTAACTGGAACTACATACAGGTGTCTGCCCCCCAACTCAGCTTTGAATGGTCGCCTTTTGGTAGGGAGGGTGAGGGTACAGGTTAGTGTAGCCTTGGCTGGCCTCATACTATATAGCTCAAGATGACCCTGAACTTGTAGAGTCCTCTTGCCTCAGCCTTTCAGTGCTGGGATTACAGAAGTGGGCTGCTGGTTTTTTTGTTTTTAATTAAAAAATATTTTTATACAATGTATTTTGATCATGTTCTTTCCCCTCCCCCAACTCTTCCCACCTACCTTTATGTATGTTTGCCTGTGTTCTCTCTCTCTCAAAAAAAAAAAAAACAAGAAAACAAAAAACTAAAATCAAAACAAAGAAACAAAAAAAATCAGTAAGAAAAAAATACTTAAACAAAGCAAAGTTGTTTTGAGATAGGATCTTGCCATATAATGCTAACTGATCTCTAACCCAGGGTCATCCACCTGTTTCATCCTCTCAAGTGCTAGGGTTAAAGGTCATGTATGGACTTAAATAGCCTTTCTAATTCTAAATTTAGTCAGCTGTTAAGAGTCTAGCTCCCGGGTGTGTGGGAGGGGGGTGAGAAGGCTCAGGGCCATCCAGCCTGCTGATCTGAGTTTCTTCTCCAGGACTTACATAGTCGAAGGGAAGAGCTGGCTTCCACAAGTTGTCCTCTGGTCCCCACATGCATGCGCATGTATGTGCACGCACACACACACACACACAATAAATAAATGTAATTAATTTTTTCATAAAAGAACCCAGCTCAGATCTCTCTCTTACCCCAAACTTCTGCTCACCAAATCTCATGGCCATACATACCTGTGAGCCCACCTTTGTCCCAAGTGTGAAGAAAGCAAGCCTCGTCCAGGTACATTTCGAGCAATGTCCCACAAAAGGATGAACATGCTGGAGCTGCTCCCCAAAGACCTGACCACTTAAGAAGCAGTCAAAACCAAAACTAGCTTGTATGTGAGTAGAAATTTGACTCTCCGAATCCTGGGAAGGCAACAATTGCAGCTGACTGTGCTTCTGTGAGACAGCCTTGTGTGTGGTAGGGGTGAAAGTCAAGGGCTTATGGGATAGTAGATCAGAAGAAAATTCATTTTAGTGCTGACAGTTTCTTTTCATTTCTCTCTCAAGATCGAATCCGGGACACCTTGATCCATGAACTATGCCATGCAGCCTCCTGGCTGCTTGATGGCATCCGGGATTCTCATGGTATCTCATGGCAATATTATGCTAAAAAATGCAATTCCGTACACCCAGAACTGCCTAAGGTCACCCGTTGCCATAACTACACAATTCACTACAAGATCTATTATGAATGCATGCTGTGCAAATACAGGTAAGGCCTTTTCAGATTTTTCCCAATTCTTTTGTTATTCCAGCCTCCAATAGCTGTTTGTTTTCTTTTTCTGGTACTGGGAATTGAGCTAAGGGACTCATGGCTGCCAGGCAAACACTACATGGCTCCCCTGCCTGAGCCATATCATCAGCCAGCCCTCTTTTCTTCCTTCCTTCCTTCCTTCCTTCCTTCCTTCCTTCCTTCCTTCCTTCCTCCCTCCCTCCCTCCCTCCCTCCCTTCCTTCCTTCCTTCCTTTTTTTTTTTTTTTTTTTGGTTTTTTGAGACAGGGTTTCTCTGTGGCTTTGGAGTCTGTCCTGGAACTAGCTCTGTAGACCAGGCTGGTTTCGAACTCACAGATATCCGCCTGCCTCTGCCTCCTGAGTGCTGGGATTAAAGGCGTGTGCCACCATCACCCGGCCCTTCCTTCCTTCCTTCCTTCCTTCCTTCCTTCCTTCCTTCCTCCCTCCCTCCCTCCCTCCCTCCCTCCCTCCCTCCCTCTCTCTCTCTCTCTCTCTCTTTCTCTCTCTCTCTCTTTCTTTTTTGTTTTGTTTTTTGTTTTGAGACAGGGTGTGGAACCTGTCCTGGAACTAGCTCTTGTAGACCAGGCTGGCCTTGAACTCACAGAGATCCGCCTGCCTCTGCCTCCCGAGTGCTGGGGTTAAAGGCTACCACTGCCTGGCCAGCCCTCTTTCTTATGATTTTTGTTTTTGTCTTTTTGAAACAGGCTCCTGGCAAGTTTTATATGCTAGTCTTTTTTTTTTTTTTTTTTTTTTTGGTTTTTCAAGAAAGGGTTTCTCTGTGGTTTTGGAGCCTGTCCTGGAACTAGCTCTTGTAGACCAGGCTAGTCTCAAACTCACAGAGATCCGCGTGCCTCTGCCTCCCGAGTGCTGGGATTAAAGGCATGCACCACCACCGCCCGGCCTATATGCTAGTCTTGAGCTAGCTTTGTAGCCTTGAACTATGGCAGGACCAAATCAATCTTTAGTAAGTCTATGGACCAATTTAAGGAGTCAAGCTCACTATTTCTGCGTTCTCTTTCTCCATTATCTCCCTGAATTTGAGCTGGCCTGACTCTGCTGCTGCCTGGGGCTCCTCAGAACTCACAGAAAATTGCTTTGAGCATAAAGCTGAGGAGTTGGAGCTGCTGTTGAGGGGTCGTGATTAATTTGTTATTGTGCTGTGGTATCTCCTTTCTCCCCAGGATTGGCCGCTACACCAGATCGCTGAACACTAAACGCTTCATCTGTGCCAGATGCAAAGGGCATCTGGTCTTGCTGCCATTGTTTCGCAAGGATGGAACCCCCATGGTGCCCTATGTGAGACCATTTGCCAAATATGTGCAGGAGAATTATAGAGCCGTGTTTAACGGCACGGCAGGAATCAGCCATGGGAATGTGATGAAAAGACTCAGCAAGGATTATTTTGCCAGTAAACAAAAGGCAAATCCTTAAGGTTTGCCTGGAATATAGTTATGTGAGCCAAATCCTTTACTGGCAAGAAGTTCTAGAAAACTATTTCTGTAAGGTTTTATGTATTGGGGTTTAAATGTGTTTTCTGATTTGTTATTATTGATGATTGTTCTTAATAAAGAGTTCTTTTGCTAACCATACAGCTCTTGACAATACTCGAAGCCCTTTGGATCCACATTGGGTTTTAACTTGGAATGAGTCAGAAGAAAAGGCTGTTTCTTGGGAGGGAGAGCAGTGAGAACAACAGAGTAAGTGGCTCGTAGTGAGTACTCTGCTAGCTTGTTATGCCTCCTCGGGTGTGAGGAGCCAGCCTGCTTCATGAATTCCAGCTGCTCATGGATTTGAGTGAAGCATGCAATCATTCAGAAAATAAATGTTTCCATCTCACATTCCAGCTCTCCTATTCAAGTGCTCGAGCAGACTGCCTATCTCTGGGAGCTATTGAGGGTGTGGATAGGACCCAACATTGTTTTAGTGTATGTACTCCTGTGAATGCCACAGAAAATGCCCACCAACTTGTGGCTTAGAGCAGCACGGATATTCTATTATATTATAATAAGGTCAAGAATCTAGGATGAGTCACCTAGATTATGATTAAGGTGTTGATGGGAACTTCTGGAAATCCATTTCTTTTCCAGTACCTAGAGGCCTTCCACAACCCGTTTCAAGGTTTCTGTTAGGAATTTTTCCTAATGTGAGCTCTCTGCCAATGCAAAAATCTCAATCAAGCCAAATCACAACAAGCCAAATTAAAAATATCCAGGTTTAATGGGATTCCAGCATTCGCAGGTGGCCACGGGGGGGGGGGGTCGACCGGGAGACCGTGAACATGACCACGGTGTGTGGGGGAGAGACCACCAGGGGACCTTCTGAGGAAGCAGTTTAAGTAGACTGGAAGAGTGGTCAAGATTTTGGCAGGCTGTCTTGACACTCCTCCAGGGAGGGGTCAAGGCTTGGTGGGCACAAGGACAGGGTCTCCAAAGATGGAGGCCAGAGACCGGGACTTGGGACTTACAGTTTCTTTGAGACAAAACATCTTTTTTACTTTCTGTTCACTTCTAGAGACTTGGGGTCCACTTAGAGAATTCTTCTCTCTCTCTCTCTCTCTCTCTCTCTCTCTCTCTCTCTCTCTCTCTCTCTCTCTGTGTGTGTGTGTGTGTGTGTGTGTGTGTGTGTGCGCGCGCGCGCGCTTTTCTTGGAACACATGTGTACATGTGTATATGCACGTGGAAGCCAGTGACAAACCTTTGGTTTCATTTCCAAGAGCTGTCCACCTTGTTTTTTGAGACAGTGTCTCATGTGGTTGTAGTGCTTTCCAATTCGGCTAGGCTGGCTGACCAGCAAGCTACTGTGTTCTTCCTGTCACCACCCACCCAGGACTGGGGTTATAAGTGCACACCACCATGCTTAACTTTTTATGTGGTTGCTAAGACCAAATTCAGCTCCTTGTACATACATGATTAGTACTTCACAAATTGAGCCCTCTCTCAAGCCCATTATTATCATTATTATTTTTATTATTTATTACTATTTTTGATAGGTCTCATATAGCCTAGGCTGCCCTTGAATTCTTTAAAAAAATTTTATTACATTTATTGTGGGGGAGGGGCCATGTTTGTGTCATAGCACACATATAAAGTCAGAGGACAAATTTTGGAAGTCAGTACTCTTCTATCTTGTGGATCCCAGGGATTGAACTCAGGTTGTCAGACTTGGTGACAAGTAACTTCATCTGCTTACCCACCTGGCTCAGCTCTGACCTTGGACGCTATGTAGCCTAGGTAGGTCATTAACTCCCAGTTCTGTCTCTGCCTGCCTTCCAAATACTGGGGATTATAGCATGCACCACTATGACCTGCCAAAATCTAATTTTAAAATCAGTTGGGTCACAGATTAGCGACCTCAGTTCCCCTTTGCCATGTTTGTTGGCTTTTTTTTTTTTTGAGACGGTGTTGTAGCCCTGACTGGTCTGGAAATTACTAGGTAGATCAGGCTGACTTCAGACTCACAGACATCCTCTTGCTTCTGCCTCTTAAAGCTACGATTGCAGGTATATACTACCACACGCTTCTGTTTGGTTGTTGAGACAGGACTTTCCTTATGTCACCCCAGGCTAGTCTCAAACCCACTATGTCTCCCAGGCTAGCTTTGTATTGTTGCTCTTCCTGCCCCAAGTACTTGGATTACAGACATGTACCACAGTGCACAGCTAGTCCCTTTTACCATGTAAAGTGACCTGATCGCATGTTCTGGGGATTAGAGCACGGATGTCTTGAGGGGTCCAGTTTTTGAGGCCTGCTACAAATAATGCTTATCTTTATCAGTGTACCATTACTGATACTTTAATAAGCAGGGTATATTATTTTAACATTTTCCTCTTGCTTTTCATTTTGTAGAAGGATGGAGTAGTCTTTGGAGCACCGAGACTAGATGTGACTGTAGGCATATATAGCGTAGGACAAACTTCCCCAGCTAACTGCTTCCATTCCTTTTCTCCTGGGCTCTAGCATATCTGCAGCTTCAAACAAAGTCCAGCCTGTCACAGAGGGTCATGGCACATCTGTGACTTGACTGGGAGGACTGATGTGCAGTGGGTAGCCCTGTCACCTGCCATTCTGGAAAGCTCTGGTTATTTTTTTCAATTGTTTTTAATGAGCTATACATTTTTCTCTGCTCCCCTCCCTCTTCTCACCTACCCCTCAACCGTCTCCCATGGTCCCCATGCTCCCAATTTACTCAGGAGAGCTTGTCTTTTTCTACTTCCCATGTAGATTAGATCTATGTAAGTCTTTCTTGGGGTCCTCATTGTTGTCTAGGTTCTCTGGGATTGTGGTTTGTGGGCTGGTTTTCTTTGCTTTATGTTTAAAAACCACCTATGAGTAATATGATATTTGTCTTTCTGGGTCTGGGTTACCTCGTTCAATATGATGTTTCTTTCTTTCTTTTTTTTTTTTTTTTGATTTTCGAGACAGGGTTTCTCTGTAGCTTTTTTGGTTCCTGTCCTGGAACTAGCTCTGTAGACCAGGCTGGCCTCGAACTCACAGAGATCTGCCTGCCTCTGCCTCCCAAATGCTGGGATTAAAGGCCTGCGCCACCACCGCCCATCAATATGATGTTTCTAGATACATCCATTTGCCTGCAAATTTCAAGATGTCATTATTTTTTTCTGTTGTGTAGTACTCCGCTGTGTAAATGTACCACATTTTCCTTATCCATTGCTCTGGTTATTTTTTCCACTTCGCTTTAGACATGGAAAATGCTCCTATTGACCATTTCTTCTTGGTGGCTATGTGCTAACTACTGCTAGCAAACCATCAGGCTCTGTTGCTGGTGTGTGTGTGTGTGTGTGTGTACATGTGTACACGTATGTGAAGGTCAGAGGAGCATATTGGGTGTGCTCTATTGCTCTCCACCGTATTTCTTCATGAACCCGGAGCTTATATCTTCCCCCAACTCCAGGCCCGCAGGCAGCCAACCTACCCCACAGTGTTGGGGTTACAGGCACACTTGGTCATGCCCAGCTTTTTCAAAGGTGTTGGTGGTCTGAACTTGGGTCTTCGTGTTTGCTCGGCAAGCATTCTTCCCAACTGAACCATCTCCTCAGCCCCATTTTCCCCACCTTTTTCCCAAGCCTATTTCTCCCCAGTAAGATCCGGTATTACCCAAATAAGCAATACAAGGTTCTCTGACTGGCCTATGATCCCATTGCCTTATCCCAGGCTATCCTACAGCCTCATCACCATCAGTCCTGTGTAGCTCTGGCTTGCCTGGAACTTTCTCTATAGACCAGGCTGGCCTTGAATTCATGGAGATCCACCTGCTTCTGACTCCCAAACACTGTTCTGTACCACCACATCTGGCGTAGCTAAACCACTTATCAACTCCCCAAAGCATTGCTGTTTTCAGCCTCTCTGCCTCTGCTGCTGCCCTCTCTTCTGCCAGACAGCTCTTGCCACTAAGCTCAGTCATGGACTCAGCGTGTGCCACCCCTTTGCTTTGTAGCATAGATTTATTGGCATTTGTTCATTTTTACTGCGCCTTCCCTGCTGGCCGGAGCTGCTGGGACTCAGGAGTTATGGCTTATTGATGTCTAGTAGCCCCAAAGTGTCCCTAGACTTATTCACTGCCATCACCCAAGCCCATGAGGGTGTCTAGCAGCTTTACTAAGACAACAGGGGGTCCAGCAGAGGGCACAGCAGAGCCTAGGAGGGCAAAAAGGTAGACTCTAGGTCAGGCAGGATGAGGCAGGAAGTGCACTCCTGAGCCCAGTCAGACCCCGCCCAAATGATGACTGGCAATACACCCTGGTCCTCATTATCTCGTTTATTGCAAGTTGAAGCAGAGTTTTAGGCATAAAAGTGCGCGGATATTGACATGCAGGGGACCACAGGCACATTCAGTGGCGAGCAAGGGCTGGCCCTCTCCGTGCATCACCTCTCACTCCCCTCACACAGGGAAGGCTGAGTTCTACTTGCCGAATTCGAATTCAAAGGGTAGTGGTGCTCCAGGCAGCTAGCTCTGAAATAGCAGGATGGGCGCGTGGCAGCTGAGGCAGCTGGGAGAGTAGTTCTCGGGAGACCTGGAGGTGCTGGGCTGCCAGTGGGTCCCAGCAGCGACGTTCTGTGTGAGTCAGAGCTAGCCCAGCCACAAGGAGGAGAAGAACCTGCATGGGTTAGGACCTGGGTGGCACAGGCTACAGTTTCACTCCAGAGTTACAAGCCCAAGTAGGAGGCCTCTGTCGTCTCAGACCATGAAGATTCCCGCCGTGAAGATGATGGCTGACGTTGGAGCCCTCTCTGGTCAGAGCGGCCCAGGCGTATGAGCAGCATCCACATTTGTTCTCTGAACTTCACCCCCACAAAGGCATAGAGCAGTGGGTTGAGGCAGCAGTGCAAGTAGCCCATGCCCGAGGTGACTGACTTGGCCACGTCCACGTGGCTTTCTCGACCACAGTTTCGGGCCAAAACTCCCAGGTCCATGAGGATATCCACCAACACCACCAGGTGATAGGGGGTCCAGCAGACAGCAAAGGCCACCACCACCACCACCACTAGCCTTATGGCTCGTAAGCGCCTCTGGCCTCTGGAGACCAGCAGCACAGCCAGGATATGGGCATAGCAGTAGGCCATGACTACAAGGGGCAGCAGGAAACCGGCCACCAGCTGCAGGATACGCAGAGCCGTGTGACCCACCTGGGGAAAGTTGTACTGGCAGCGAGTGGCATTGAGGCGCTGATCATAGCTGGCTGACAGGAAGATGAAGTCTGGGAGGGCAAAGAGCAGACAGAGTCCCCAGACAACTATGCAGGTGAGGGCTACGCGTAGCCAGGGGTCCCTGCGGTAGATCTGGGTGGCATGCACTATGCTCAGATAGCGGTCAAAGCTTATGCAGGCCAGCAGGAAGGCCCCTGCGTAGAAGTTGATGTTAAAGAGGGCACCTGCCACTTTGCAGAGGCCAGAGCCAAAAACCCACTGGACAGCAGCGTCTACTGCCCATAGCGGCAGGGTCAATACCAGCAGTGCATCGGCCACAGCCAGGTGGAGCAGGAAGGTGTCTGTGCTGCTCAGGGCAGTGCGCTGGCTCAGTAGCACAGCAGCCACAGCCCCATTGCCTAGCAGCCCCAGCAAAAAGAGGAGGCTATAGAGGGCTGGCAGGAAGGCTCTGTCAAAGTTCAGACTGAAGTCCTGTGTGCAGGGCGGGGAGTCAAAGACGCTCTCGTTTTCCCCGTAATCATAAGGAGAGGTACTGTTCTCCAGAAGAAAGGCAAAGTCCGAGGCATCTAGCACTTGACGTTCACTAACCTGCCCAAGGAAGGGGAAAGAGGGAAGGGAGGCCATTCTCTGTAAAGGCCTGGCAACTGTCTTGCCCCTTTGTGCCTTGTCATTTATTCTGATGAGTGTTTCCCTTAGCAATAGCTCTGTCAGGGTCAGACCCTGAGCTGTCACTTTCTTTCTCCCGGGCCCACTCCTCCTTAACTCCACCTACTGGAACAGTGACTTGTAGTCTCAAAGGCTGGCGACCCCCAGACCCTTTCTGGATGATCACACAAGCCAGGTGTCCTTTGCAGCAGGAGGAATGTCCTTCCAGGTCTGGAGCCTTCTATTCTCTTTCCCTTCCCTCTTGTGGCTTGTCTGCCTCAATATTGTGGCCACACCGGGATCAAAACCACCTGCCTCCCCAGGTGATCCCTCCCCACTTCATCTTCAGGTCCCTGGCCCTCCTTTCCCCCCTCAGCCCTTATCTGGAGACCCCAGCTTCCTGGACTCACAGAAGGCTTTCCTACAAACCCCTGTGCACCCTACGCACACCATGCACACATGTACACTCCCCGTCCCCTACCCAGAGGCTTGTGCAGCTATGTCGGCACCCACTGAGCTCCCCAGTAGGAAGGTCTCCCCAGGCTTATTTCAACCTCTTGGGCTCAAGTGAGCTTTCTGCCTCTGCCTCCTAGGTAGCTAGAACAATGTGGGTATTCCACTTCCCTGGATAGCCCGAATCCTCTTCACCCTTCACCTCATCCCAAACTGTCTCCGAGCTAGAGATCACCAAGGTTGAGTCTCTCCAATGTGACATTTGCTGGTGAGGCATCCAAGCCACAGAGGCAGGAGACATGCCTGTGGTTAGTGGCCAGGCTGGGTTCCTAAATCCCAGTAATGCACTCATTCCATGTGGCTTCCTCAACTCTCTGGTGTCCCTGCCTGGGCTGTGGGCCAGTCCAGACTTGTCCCTGGCACAGAAGCTTGGCCACTTGGTACTGTAACGTAGCTGAGCTGAGCAGCAGAACTTACCTCAAGGTACATGGTTAGGCTGGCGCTCTGGCTGCGGCTGCTGGGGTCAGGTCGCGTGCTGCCTGCTTCTCTGCTTTGGCACTTGTGGTTGGGAACTTACAGTGAACAGAGGAAGTGAAGACTTCACGGCTCAGCACAGCCTCTTCCAAAGGGTTATCTATCTACATCAGCCCTCCACCGGGTCCCTCTGCTGCTACTCCTGTGGCCAGGTGAACACATCTGGAAGGAGTTAGCCAGGAACCTCAGACTGCTACCAAGTCTGCAGTTCTGGTCCTTCTCAATACCATGCACCAACAACTAAGCATGTCTAGGAGCAGGCAGGAAGTGTGATTTGATGGCAGTGACTGGAGAGGGGAAGCCCACCTTCCGAGGGTACCTTCTCTCCAGCAAGTCTGGGATTGGAGGCTCACTAGGACTGGGTTAGAGTGGGTGTGTTGGGAATACTACTGTCATCACTGCATGGGAAGGGAGGAGGTCTCCAGGAGCAGCATGCCACCTCTTCCTGATTTGGGGATGGCTGCCTCTGACCTGGCATGGGTGGACACATATAAAACTGTCATGGATTATAATAAGCTGCGTCATCCAGAATGCCCTATAGTGTCCGGATCAGGTGGAGGCGGTCAGAGCACACTCGGGAACTGGGAAATACATGATAACGTAGTGGGTCACAGCTGGAACTGCGCGGTGCAGACCAGCGGTGCAGCTGACAGGGCTACAGGCTGTCAGAAACATTGGCGTTCCATCTGGTGACAGAGCAAGAAAGGCTGGGCCCCAGGGAAGGGTCTGGGGTGGCTGGGTGGGGGGAGGCTCTTGGAGGAGAGAGGAGAGGTCTGAAGCCACACAATGGGGAAGTGGAGGGCAGCCCTGGGGCCAGGTGCAGGGACTGCTTCTGCATCACGCTTCTCGCTCATTGCTCAACAGCTTAGCCCATGTGTTGGTCGGTCTGGGGTTGTGCCCTCTCTTTCAGACCTATCTCAAAGTGGGTGCTCTGAGAAGGACGTGAGAACTCATAGAATTGTTGGTGTTTTGGTTCCTTTGCGACAGCCTCAGTCTGTAGCCCAGCCTGGCTTTGAACTCACAGCAGTCTTCCTGGCTCAGCCTACGCTGGGACTATTGGTGTGCACCATGGCACGCAGCATTTGGCAGGAGGGTGGGGTAGTTCACTGTCTTGTAAAAGGATAAACTGATGTATTCATCCAGCTGCAAACAAGTGGCGATCCACGTAGCTGTCACGAGGCTAAATGCAGAAGAACCAGTTCCTACATGGTAGAAGAGGCAAGTCAGAGAATAGTGTCTATACTTGGGTACTGGTTGTGTTCATTGTTGAAATCGTCACACAAAGCAACAGTCCGCATGTGTCAGTGCTGGGTAATGGAAGCCAGGACTGTAGAATTTTTTTCAGGGTCTTTGTGACACTGGCTGAACTCAACAGGCTAGCCTCAAGCTCAGAGATCCACCTACCCCTGCCTCCTGCGTGCTGGGATTAAAGTTGTGAGCTACCATGTCTGGCTTAATGTAATTTTTTTTGAGAAAAGAACTGCGATGTAGCCCAGGCTAGCTTTGAGTTCATGACCCTCCTGTGTTAGCCTCCCGAATACTGAGATTACAGGTGTGAACCACCACACTGTGTTGACAGTTTTCAAGCAAACCGCTCCACCAATTCAGTCCAAGTGTATGGACATGGCATGGCACCTGTCAAGAATCAATGCCTGTTCTCTTCCTGTGGACAGACAAGACACTTCTCTGAACTAGCCTGTCACCGGCAGGGCTCAAGTCAAAGGGAACTGAGGTCATAGAGGAGGTCATGAGCTGTGTGAACGGAGGGGACTAGGGGGATTCCTGAGGCCAGGACAGTGAGGATGTATAGGACTCCAGCATTTGACTACCTGTAGGGGCAGAGCAGACAGAAGCCTGGCAAACACCACAAAATCCCTTGTGTGCCCACAAGGACCACAGTTTTCCCATGCCTGTTTGTGACTTACACAGAAGAGAAACATAACTGCAAAGATTATATATATTTTCTTTCTTTCTTTTTTGCTTTTTTTTTTTTTGAGGCAGGGTTTCGCTGCGTATCCCTGGCTGTTCCAGAACTCATTCTATAGACCAGGCTGGTCTCGAACTCACAGAGATCTGCCCGCCTCTGCCTCCTGAGAACTGGGATAAAAGGTGTGCACCCCCACTGCCCCGCTACTTGTTCATTTTCAAGGACTTAGTCTGCCATTGTGTTCCCTGTCCCAGTTTTGGCATTAAAGGGGACTTTTGCTTTATGAAGGAAGTGGTGGTGGAAATAGATGGTCATTTTAGAAATACCTTTTGTTGGCAGAAGCTGGCAGTCCAGTGTGCTGGTGTGTGGAAGTGCAAAGGGTCTAGGGAGCCCTGGTCTCCTTCCTGAACCTCAGTCTCATTTGTCTAGGGGAAGATGATCCTCATCCCAGGGTGCTGGGAGGGATGCCAGACTGACAGTCAGGTGTGGAGAGCCTTCCTTTCTGAGGCCCGACTACCAGGCATCGGGATCAGGCCCTGATAGACCAGCTGGGGCCCTCGCTATTCTTGAGAGACCTGCGCAACTGCTGTGCAATGGGCAGAAGACTGAAGTTGTCTGGATTCCAGGCCCCATCCCACTGCTGTGACCTTGGAGAGATCAGAACAAAACCCAGGCAGTGCCCTCAGCAGAGTTGCTCTAAGATTAGCTGAGGTAACCACAGGCTTGCGCAGCTAGGCCTTTAGCGCTGGGAGGGCTTAGTACAGGTCCGGCTGAGAGCTCCACGTGAATACCAGAGCCGCCTGGAACCTTCCATACCAAGAGAGCCCATGATAGAGGGTAGTAGCTTATGAGGCATGTAAGTGTGGCTTGGGCCAGGGCCAGAGGGCTAGTCCTCCATAAAAGTGGTCCTTGGCCTTGATTGACAGAGGGGGCCCTGCCAGTTCCAGCCAGATTCCCTGGCTGTCCAGCTGTGCAATTCCGGGAAAGCGGTTCATCTTTCTGCTTCAGTTTCTTTGTCTGAAGAGTGGGTCTAAGGATAGCATCCGTTTGGTGGGGCTTTCCTGTGAACTGTACACCCTATGCGTGGAAAGTTTGTGCCAAAGGTGGATGCCCAGTTAGGAGCTCGCTCCTATGCTTCTGGTGTCAAACCAACTTCCAAGCCTCAAAATTGCAGAGCTGGGGGCTTTGTCCATTGTTTGCAGCTTAGATAGTCTGGAAGATTCCTGTGTCACAGAACTGAACCAAGCCCTCACCTGGCCCCAAGACTAGGTCAGAGCCAGCTACCTAGCCAAAAGCTCACAGCCTGTGTTCTGGTCTCTGGGCCCTCCCTCTTCTGCAGCAGGGAGGGCCGAGGAGGAAGTTAGTCAGAGCGAAGCTGCCTGGGGCCTCAGCAGTGGTCAAGGTGTGAAATGTGCACCTGGCTCGTCTTTGCCTCCCCTCCCCCTGTTGTTTTCATTCTTTCACACCTCTGAGCTGTGGTTTGGGGAGCTAGGAGGTTGGGAGATAAGACACCCTTGTGCCCAGTCCCTCACAGGAAAGAGGGCCCCTACACTAGGAACAAGGGCCATTTCCTTCTGTCCTCCAGCCTCCTGCTTCACCGCCTCCTGAGGTCCTCATAACAGACCCCTAGCCAAGCTCCCAAAAGCTTCCTAGCAGCCGCAGCTGCCAGCCCCAAGCCGCCATGAGAGTCTGCCTAGGCAAGACCAGAGATTGTTGAAATGTCTGGGCACTTTTATCTCACACTCCTAGGTCTTGAGGCTTTCTTCCCTTGGCCCCAAATTTCCCAAGGGAAGGAACACTCAAGTCACAAGGAGGCCCAGGGACAAGGCCCAGGGTGGAGTGTGTGCCAGGTCCTTTCCTCTGCCCATAGTAGCGCAGGGCCCAGGGACTGCGTGGGTCAGGCATTTGGCAGCTGTGCCAAGGCTGATTCTACCTTGGGAGCTAGATGAACCCCAGAAGGGTGATATGAATATGTGACGTTTGTTGATAATTTTCTCTCAGGGTCTGTGCTAAGTGCTTTGCTATTGTTATTGTGTTAGGTTTGACATAAAGTCTATGTAGCCCAGGCTGGCTTCGCACCACTGTTAGGTCTCAAACCCTCCAAAATGGCACTGATTGTGTCCCCAAATAGCAGTCTGGGTTCAGCTCAGGCTGGACTCTGACAGGGTAAACAGAAGAATTTCTAGTGGGTAGTCAAAAGCTTGGACTCAGCATTCCTCGGAGAACCATTCCTGTTGTCAGGAGGAGCCATTATATCGCCTTTCTCTGGCAACCTCTGCAAATGGGGTATCTGAGTCCCTGTTACCACACACCTGTAGCTCACGCGGGTCCTTATTACCACACACCTGTAGCACATGTGAGTCCCTGTTACCACACACCTGTAGCACATGTAAGTCCCTGTTACCACACACCTGTAGCACACGTGAGTCCCTGAAACCACACACCTGTAGCACACGCGATTCCCTATTACCACACACCTGTAGCACACATGATACCCTATTACTACACACCTGTAGCACATGTGATTCCCTATTACCACACACCTGTAGCACACATGAGTCCCTGAAACCACACACCTGTAGCACACGTGAGTCCCTGAAACCACACACCTGTAGCACACGTGAGTCCCTGAAACCACACACCTGTAGCACACATGATACCCTATTACTACACACCTGTAGCACATGTGATTCCCTATTACCACACACCTGTAGCACACGTGAGTCCCTGAAACCACACACCTGTAGCACACGTGAGTCCCTGAAACCACACACCTGTAGCACACGTGATTCCCTATTACCACACACCTGTAGCACATGTGATAACCTATTACCACACACCTGTAGCACACGTGAATCCCTGAAACCACACACCTGTAGCACACGTGATTCCCTATTACCACACACCTGTAGCACACGTGATAACCTATTACCACACACCTGTAGCACACGTGAATCCCTGAAACCACACACCTGTAGCACACGTGATTCCCTATTACCACACACCTGTAGCACACGTGATTCCCTATTACCACACACCTGTAGCACACGTGATACCCTATTACCACACACCTGTAGCACATGTGATTCCCTATTACCACACACCTGTAGCACACGTAAGTCCCTGAAACCACACACCTGTAGCATATGTGATTCCCTATTACCACACACCTGTAGCACATGTGATACCCTATTACTACACACCCGTAGCACACGTGATTCCCTATTACCACACACCTGTAGCACATGTGATTCCCTATTACCACACACCTGTAGCACAGTGAGTCCCTGAAACCACACACCTGTAGCACACGTGATTCCCTATTACCACACACCTGTAGCACATGTGATACCCTATTACTACACACCTGTAGCACACGTAAGTCCCTGAAACCACACACCTGTAGTACATGTGATTCCCTATTACCACACACCTGTAGCATATGTGAATCCCTATTATCACACACCTGTAGCACACGTGATTCCCTATTACCACACACCTGTAGCACATGTGATACCCTATTACTACACACCTGTAGCACACGTAAGTCCCTGAAACCACACACCTGTAGTACATGTGATTCCCTATTACCACACACCTGTAGCATATGTGAATCCCTATTACCACACACCTGTAGCATATGTGAATCCCTATTATCACACACCTGTAGCATATGTGAATCCCTATTATCACACACCTGTAGCACACATGAAAGCCCCATGCTAGCTTCCTGACTCTTCTCACCTCCCCCAAACTGCTCTAAATTTCTTGGCTGTTCTAGCTTGCACACCTCCCTCCAAGCAGCTACTCACCCTTTATAACTGGCAAGGCTGTCCCCACCTTTTTGCTGCTTTCCCTGTCCCTAAAAGGTAGCCATGTAACTTTGGACCTGCCCCCCTCAACTGCCTTTGGTTATTCTCTTCTCCCAAGAAGTAGCCATGTAGCTTTGGACACCCCTAATGCCTTTGGCTAGTCTTTTTCCCATGAGAGGTAGCCATGGCTGCTTTGGACTTCCTCAAGCACCCTTTCTTTTTCCCACTCATGGAGTGGTTCCGTTCAGTGGTTTCATCGCATACAACCACCTAGCTGGCTCAAGGCATATGTTTTTGCCGAAAACTTGGTTTGTAGTCCTGCATGTGAGATTTTCTTTTTCTCACCAGTGGTGAGGGACTCATTTTCCTTACGTCTTTTCAATCTTCCCTGTCTTTCTAGTCTGTCTCATCTGAACTCTCTAAACTGCTGGAAAATGACTCAACTAATGAAAGCTAATTTCCTACAATTCTAGCAGAGCGTGGTATTAGCCTCGGGGGCTCTGTGCATGGAGCTGCCGCACCAGCTCTGCATCTAGCACAATTGAGCTCATATTTCTCCATCCAGGTGGAAATCATCTGCATAGGCACAGACATCAGGGCTGTCTCTGCCAGAGCCCAGCTGTCCCTGTGGGGCAGTGTGGTAGGTATATGGTAAGTAGGCCCACGGATTCGGAATCAGGCGGAGTTGTCTTACTGGCTCTCCCATTTACTAGCTGCATAACCACGCATAGGAGATTTTGCCTCCCTGTGTCTTATTTTTTCCCTCTGGGTTGAAAAAGAAAAATATACTGTCTGTCTGTATAAAGGTACTCGGGACAGTTGCCTGGCAGTCGGTCCCAGGCTCCTCACCTGGTTGTGGCTGCTCAGCTTCCTACCAGAACTGAACACAGCCAAGAAAACAGCTTCATTTGCCTTGAGTCGCCACATGCTAAAGAATCAAAGCCTAGGTCTTCTATGAGTTTGGAAGTGTGAAGGACTTTGACCTTGGGGCCTGAGTGCCGTCTTGAATCCTCACACTCAAGTTTATAGGTGATGGGTGGGCGGTCCCTCCAGACAGGGTGCCTGACAGATGTCAGGTCAGCTAGATGCCAAGTGCAGTAAAGGCAAAGCCCAGAAACTGGGCCTTGCCCCTGGACTCAGGACTAAAATGGAACTTGAGGGAAAGCCCAGGAGACCTCAACTCTAGATAAAGAACTACAGGGCAACCAAGGAATACCAAGTGTGGGAGACATCAGAGCTCACCAACTGGTTATCCAATACTAACTGGTCAGCCCTGAAACCATAACATGAAAGTAACATTACATCAAGTAGGTTGTACTTATATATTTGGGAATATATGCACACACACACACACACACACACACACACACACACACACACACACACACACGTCTTCAGAAAAGCTCAATATATGTTCTGTTCTTTAGAGACAGGAAACAAGCTCCAAAGATTCAGTTAAGTTGCAGGGTCCACAGCAAATAAATCTCAGGACCAGGATTTCAAGCCAGGCTGGCTTCAAAATCCACCCCTACCCAGCCTTTCCGGCTCTGATCAGGGAACACACTTCATCTGGTGAGCACTTGCTTTGAAATCCAACAGGGTTTGAAAGGCCTTTTATGTGAATTTAGGATGAGTAGAGAGCCCTGAGTGCCCTGCCTGGCATGGGGTGCTGGGTGGGGCATTACTGCTCACCATACAAATCCCCAACGGGGGCCTGGGCCACAGCCAAAGCAGTCCCCTTCTGGAATCAGGAGAGCTCCTCCTGACTGCCACACTCACAGAGAGGATAGAATAGGAAGAACAAGAGACGCTGGAGTGGGAACCGGAGGTGGTTACCAAGGAAACCAGCAATGTGGTGAAGCTCAAAACTGAGCCTGGCTGGTTGGGGGAGGGGGCGGAAAAGAAAAAGGAAATTATATTATTTAAAATTCAAGTTGCTTTGGAGGATGGCTTAGGACAGCTCCCCCTGCCCCCACCCGCACACCTGGTGGCTCTCAGATTAATTTTCAGCTATTTGCTAGTGAATAGAACAGTGATTTCACGTAATTACCCCGAATATTATAAATCACAATGGCTTCTGCTCTAGCTGAGAAAGGGCTCACATGGGAAGACGAGTAGGAAGGCAGGGCATGCTGGTATGCTAGCATGCCTGCAGTCCCAGCACTTGGGAGGTGGCAGGAGGCTCAGGAATTCAAAGGCACCCTCAGCTACATAGTAAGTTTGAGGCTAGCCTGGGATCCATGAGACCCTATGTCAGAAATTTAAAAAAAAGGAAATGAAAGAAGGGTGATTAAAAAGCAGGGAGTGAGCGAGAGAAAAGGGGTCAGTAAGAAACGTGAGTTGGGTGTAGTGGTGTACACTCAAGAGGCTGAGGTAGGACGATTTCAAGTTCTAGGCCAGCCTGGGTTACATGGCCCAGCTTGGAAGAAGGTAGGGCTAGGAAGGTGAGTTTTGGGGGTGTTAGCTGAATCAAGAGCAGAAGGGAAGGAAGAGAAGCTGACTTAGGGATGAATCCGCGGGATGGTGATTGACCCCGGCCACGCTCTGCCCTTAGCCGTCTCCAGGCACACTTGCCATCCCCTGCGGTGGTCCATGATTTTGCTCTTACAGTGAAGCAAACTAAGACACAGAGAGCATCCTTTTTAGATTTAAGCACGGGCATTTGGAGCTAGAGACAACAGAGAGTGATGCTTCTGTGTCTTCACAATGGCTCTTCATGTGGCTTTCTAAGTTACATTACTCAAAGGATGCGATTTTTAAGGGTTATGCATGAAGCAAAATTGAAAGGTTAAGTAAAAGTACATGGTTTACTAGGGGCCCAGAGAGATAACTCAGTGTTTAAGAATGCAAAGGACCTGAGTTTGATTCCCAGCATCCATGTCTGACAGCTCATAGCTGTCTGCAACTCCAGCTCCAGGGGATCTGAAACTCTCCTCTGGCCTCCTAGGGCATAAACTTGCACATGACACACACATATAATTCAAAATAAAATAAATCCTTTCAAATGGATGTAGTTTACTTATTTCACTCACCTTAAAACATTTCCACCCAGGTGATGGTGGCACATACTTTTAATCCCAGCACTTGGGAGGCAGAGATAAGTGGAGTTCGAGGCCAGCCTGGTCTACAAAGCCAGTTCTAGGACAGCTATGGCTGTTAGATAAATTCTGTCTTGAACCCCCCCCCCCAAAAAAAACAACCAAAAAATAAAAACAGCCATTTCCTTGAGGCTGCTGTAGGAAGTTCTGAGTGTGTGAGGTACTGACTGTGTGCTGTTGATAAGGACATGACCACGACCAGGACCCTGGCCTCCGATCCAGATGGAAATGGCAAAAGCTTCCTCTGGATCACGTGTGGATTTTCTGTTGTTGTTTTTCGAGATAAGTTTTTTTTTTTTTCAAGACAGGGTTTCCTTGTGTGTAGTGCTGGCTGTTCTGTAGACCAGGCTGGCCTTGAACTCAGATCTGCCTGCCTCTGACTCTGCCTCCGGAGTGCTGGGATTACAGGTGTGCCATTACTGCTGGGTTCCATGTGCCCATGTTAATAGTGTGTGCAGAAAATGTCCAGAGTAGCTTTCTCCCCACAGAGATGTTTATGGCCTGAAGACAGCTCGCCTACAGAGCCTGTTCCTACTGAGATTGATTAGCTAATCCTACCCCTTGATCCAGCCGGCTACCACAAAACCCGCCTCCTTGTTTATCTGTATGCAATAACCTGTCTCTTTGTTTAACTGCCTATAATAAACACCACATGCTTGGTGAGGTTTCTCTGAGAACCCAGACCACATAATCTTAGCTGTCTGTCAGAGTGTCCTTCTGTGTCTTTTCTTCATTCCCTTGCCATCCCTGTCAGGTCTGTCCCTGGAGCCTTGCTGGACTCCGAAGACTGGGAATGGAGCTCAGTTGATACAAGAGCTCTTGCGTAACAGGCTTGAAGCCCTGGCTTCAGTCAGGACAGTAGAAACTGGGTCTGGTGGTACAGGCCTGTAATCCTAGAGCTGGATGCAAAGGCAAGAGGATCAAAAGTTCAAGATCATCTTCTAGTTCGTCACAAACTCAAGGCTAGCCTGGGCTATTAGAGACCCTGTCTCAACAACAGCAACGATTCTTTTTCTTTTGTAAATGAAATTGTAAGGTTTTTTGTTTGTTTTATTTTGTTTTTTGAGACAGGGTTTCTCTGTGGCTTTGGAGCCTGTCCTGGAACTAGCTCTTGTAGACCAGGCTGGTCTCGAACTCACAGAGATCCACCTGCTTCTGCCTTCCAAGTGCTGGGATTAAAGGCATGCACCACCACCACTGGCTTGTAAGGTGGTTTTATGAGGTTCTTTGTTTAGGTTTTGGTGTGAGAGGACTTAAATTAGTAGAAACCACAGTCCTTTTATTGTTCTGAATATCCCTTTGTGATGCTGTCCAAGTTTAATTTGCTGTGATGAAATACCTTGCCATAAGCAATGAAGGGGAGAAAGGAATTTAGTTTTAGCTCCTAACTCCAGTTTATATAAGTCCATCCTAACAGGGAGTCACAGGAGCTTGAAGCAGGGAGAATGAATGCAAGCATGCTCGCTAGTACTCAGCTCGCTTTCTCCGCTTTTATACAACCCAGAAGAAGCCAAAGCTAGGGAATGGCACCACCCACAATGGACTGGATCTTCCCACATCAATTAAGACAGTAATCAAGACATTTCCCGCCCCCAGAAACACCCACAGACCAACCTTATCTAGAGAATGGTTCATTGAGAGACTCTTCAGTGTGACTCTAGAGTGTGTCAAGTTGACAATTAAAACTGATTGCCACAGATGTCTTTAGGAAAGTATACATCTCTGGAGTGGACAAATTTGCCTTTGTCAGTTCTGTTGAAGTCAACTCATACCAGCAGAAATGCAAGCTAGATGGGCTGGAAAGATGACTCACTCAATGGTTAAGAGCACACATTGTTCTTGCACGGGACACGTAGGATGGTTTGATAAACCAGCATGCATCAGTCAGCTCACAACTACCTGTAACTCCGGTTCCCGAGGATCCGATGTCCCTCTGACTTCCTCCTCATACACTGACATACACATAGTATACATAAATAAATAATAATTTTTTAATGCAAACTAGATCCCAGGACCGAGGGCCTTTCTTTTATTTTGGTTTGTCTCTTCCCCCACCCCCATTCTCACAACAGTCTCACATACCCCGGGCTGGCTTCAAACTCCCTGTAGCAGGAATAATAAAAACTCAGAGACAGATATTAGGGTTCAATCTAAAGATCAGAAAAGCAAAGTAGCCAACCACTGGCTCTTATCTCTACCTTAGACCAAAATGGGCGATCCTGCCTCCATGAATACTCAGTCTGAGATTGAGAGCTGTCTCCTCCCATTTTATATTGCTCTCTAGTGCTGGGATTAAAGGTGTGCACAACTACCCACCCCCCAACCTCTATGGCTAACTAGTGTGGCTGCTGGGATTAAAGGTGTGTGCCACCACTGCCTGGCCTGTACAACTGACTAGTGTGGCTGCTTTGCACTCTGATCTTCAGGCAAGCTTTGTTTATTAAAGCACAAATAATATACCACTATAATTCCTGATGTAGCCAAAGATGACCTTGAATTTCTGATGTTCTTGCCCCCACTTTCAAAGTGCTGGGGTTATAGATAAGCATCACTGTGTCAAGCTATTTTCTCAGTCTTTCTGTCTGCCTTAGGGACAGCAGTGTAGCTCCTGCCACACTACATGCAGGATCTGTCTTCACTCTCCAGGTTCACCAATTAGGAAAAGTCAATGGTGACACCTGCCACAAGACCAGATCAGTGCCATGTCCAGTTGTCATCAGAGAGGCTTCCTCTGGCAGCAGGTGGGAGCGGATGCAGAGAACCACAGCCAGATATTATGTCTAAATTGAAATCTAAATCGGAAGTTGCCATTGGGTCCCTCCCCTCGGAGGTTGGGAAACACAGTGGAAGAAGGGGAAGAAAGATTGTATGAGTCAGAGGGGGTGGAGAACATCAGGAGAACATGACCTACCTAATCAACTAGGTAGGGCTCATATGGGCTCAGAGACCAAAGCAGCAATCTCGGGGCCTGCATGGGTCTGTACCAGGTGTAATGATCTGTTCTGTCTCTTTAAGAGACAAGCCACGCCCACTCCCTCCCCCATCTGCTGAGGCAGGTCGATTTTCCTTCCTGCTTGCAGCCTGAGTCTCTTTCCCCTCTCCCTCTCCAAGAGGCAGCTTCTACTTCTCCCCTCCTATCCATGTCTGTCTCTCGCTGGCCATGTGTCTCCCTGCCCAGGACCAGTCACCGCTTGGGGACCTGTAGCCACCCCTGCCTGGGACTGGCTGCTCTCAGGACCCCCTGCCCACTGCCTGCCGCCACGTGGCCTGCTGCAGCTACTTGGGGATCCTGCAGCATTTTTATTAATCCATTTCATTGGTGCCATGCTGCAGGATCCCGGGTGGCTGCAGCATCAGAAACACTGCAGGTCCCTGAGTTGGGGCAGCCAGTGGGCCCCAGAGCAGCCAGTCCCAGGCAGGTCTCCATAGGTGGCTGATCCTGGGTGGTGGGTGAGAGACAGATGGATAAGCATGCCATGCAGAGTGAGGTTGGATATTTAAGTGGGTTATGGAAGGGAAGAGGGAGAAGGAGAAGAGCAGAGAGAGGGAGGGGGAGAAGGCAAAGAAATGAGACTCAGGCTGAAAGCAGGAAGGAAGATCTGCCTGCCTCAGCAGATGGGGAGGGAGTGGGCATGGCTTGTCTCTTAAAGAGACAGAACAGATCATTACATCAGGTTCTCTGGGTATATGTTGTGGCTGTTAGCTTGGTGGGACTACTAACTGTGGGAATGGGTATGTGAGTATGTCTCTGACTCTTGCCTGCCCTTGGGACTCTTTTCCTCTTGTTAGGTTGCCCTGTTCAGCTTCGATGTAAGGGCTTTTGCTTTGCCTTATTGTATTTTGTTTTGTTTCTCTTGGAAGCCTGCTCCTTTCTGAAGGGAGATGGAGGGAGAGTAGATTGTGGAGAAGGTGAGGTGGGGAGGGATCTGGGAGGAATGCAGGGAGGGGAAACTGTGGTCAGGGTATATTGTATGAGAGAAGAATCTATTTTCAATAAAAAAAAGTTAAAAAAGAGAGAAAAATCAATGTTTAGCCTCATTATGCACATTAGGAATGAAAACAAAGTAACTTCCTCCTGGGTTGGTTTGACCAAGAGGGAACCCAAATTTGAATTCTCCATGTCTTTCCCTATGTCTTCCATCTTTCTGTAGTTGGTGGTTTCTGGTGTGTCTGTTCTGTGCGCCAGATCTGTCTGTTTCTGTGTGTTGTGCCTGTTGGTCTGAATCTGCACCTGTCCTGAACAAAGGGCTTTGCTCTGTGTTTATTGACCAGCATAGAAACCATGGCATGGGAGTGAAGGATTCTTTACAGAAATCTTTCACAGAATTTTTACAAGGGACTAAGTTACCCTCACCTTACCCAGAAGAGCATCCATGAACACAAACTGATGCTTTCAGCCTATCCACATGGGGCTCTCAACATTCCTGGTGTATTTGTTGGACAAGGTTGCTTTTCAACCTGTTGGCTACTTTTAGCACACATATATAATATTCTGGGTCAGGGACATAAAAGAGAACATAACTCAAGATTGCAGCTATGCGTTAGCTTAGGTTGTAAAAGCTGATTGCATGGGAATTCCCAGGCATAGTCAGGTTGGTTACATTGTTCTCTTAAAGGCAGGTTAAACTTAAGCTGGCTGGGTGCACAGTTGGCTAGCAGGTTAAATATATAGCCTTAAATGATCTCAAGGCCTATTATGAACTTGACTACAGTCTGGCAATAGTTCAGTCTCTTTGGAGTTAAGAACTATTGTCAGAAAAATGCGTCCCCGCAGCGTTAATCTCCAGCTTATTTGGAAAAGCATTTTCTCTTTCTCACCAAAGCCCATTTCTGCTTCTTTTCATGATGTCAAAATGTAAGGTGTCTGCAGGACACATCTCAGCAGACGTCAGTGAATACCAGTCAGAACACGGAGGTTGGCTGCTGGCTTGTCCATCAAGGTCCTCCATGATCTGGCCCCAGCTGCCTGCCCAGCATAACTCCCCACTTTGCTCTCTACCCCCTCTATTCTACTCACACTGGGTTCCATGGCACTGGAAACCTGTCCCTATATTCCACTGCTTGATTGGTGTCTGTTTCAGTCCCACCAGCTCCTCAGAACTCAGAGATACAGTTCAGAGCCTCAAAGACACAAACAGTTGCCTTAGATGGACTCTGTGGCTTTGTTCAAGGGCCAAGTGTGATAGGGCAGGCCAGAGGTGAAGAGACCCAGGGGAGGAACAGGCAGTTTCAGTACTGTATACTGCACTGTGGGGCAAGTCCCTTGACTAGAAGTGCCTTTGCCATCTGATTTTCTGCTTTCTAACTTTTGAACGCTCTCATTCCTTTATTCTTCTGGGTATCAGCAAACAAAAATAGAAAGACCAAGTCAGGTTCTGTGAATTACTCTGTCCTTGCAGGAATGAAGATATTCTATGGAGACATCTGTGCCTCTTCCTTTGACTATCAGAAATTGTAATTTCCCCAGGAATCTTATGATGGGAGAAGGAAAAGGTTGAAGCCTGGAGCCAGTCAAAGGAACAGGAGATAGTCTTGTAGACAGAGATTTCCCACAGTCCTGATGACTTCAGATCACCCTGCAGGGGAGGTTGGAGGGAACCAAGTGAGTGCTTGTCTGTAGACTTTCTCTGTTCTACCAGTCAGTTTCCAAATAACCACACAGAGACTTATTAATTATAAATGCTTAGCCAATAGCTTAGGCTTGTGACTAACTAGCTCTTACAGCTTAAATTAACCCATATTTTTAATTTATGTGCTGCCATGTGGGTCATTGCGTGTTACCTTATTTTCTGCACATCCTGCTTCCTCTGCATCTGGCTGGTGATGTCACTTTTCTTCATCCCCACTCTTGTCCTCAAGTCCCACCTAACTTCCACCTGCCTAGTTGTTGGCTAGTTAGCCCTTTATTAAACCAATGAGAGCAACACATATTCGCAGTGTACAAAAAGACTGTTCCACAGCAAGTGCCGATGGGCAGGATCACACCTTGACCAGGACTTCTTAGTTATTCGTACCTCTGGCCTCCACTTACACCTAGACTTCGTATCAAGACCAAGGAAGGTGAACTTGGGGGTCACTGAACCTCTTTATTTGTCCTTCTTTCCAATGGTGCCACATTGATCCTCCTTTTCAGCTTCACACTTTGTTGGTTTAATTGACCTATTAAAATGCATGGCCCAGCCTAGCTTGTTGGGGGTGCCAGGGCTCAGGCTCTGACCCTAACAACTCCAGTAATAAACCAAACATAGGACATGTATGGCATGTAAGTTAATGGACTGTTTTTGGAGTCAGGCCTGGTATTCAGTCCCCATGTTAGTAGTTGTGTGGTCCTTGCTCTCACCTGCAAATATAAATCAGCTTGTGAAGCATCTGCCCTTGTCTGGTCACTCACTCTGGAATGCCCATCCCTCTCTATCCTTTTAACCTGGTTTACATCCCTCATAGCTTGCTTAGCCATCTGCTGGCTGCGCTTATTTAGATCATTTAGATTTTGGTTTGGTTTGGTTTCATGCTGTAGCCTAAGTGGGCCTCGAACTTGCTATATAGGCCAGGTTGGCCTTGAACTTGTTGTGCTTTTTTTTGCTTCAGCATCTGGAGGGATGGCATTACAGATGTGAGCCACAACCCCAGCTTCTGCTTGCCAAAACACAGACAAATAAAGGGGGAAAGCTGAGAAAGGAGATGAATTCAATGTGGCAGTATTGGGAAGAAGGACAAAATGGTTCACCCCTATAAGATCCCACGACTTGACGACTTGAAGAGAGGAGGCCATTCCTTGCTACACCGTCCCTGGAACAGAATTATGAAGCTGTATTTGCTGTGGCCTAACAGTAGCCCCTGTTTATGGTCCTGACTAGTACCTGACTTTTCCCTGCTTCTTCCCTTCCCTTCCCTTCCCTTCCCTTCCCTTCCCTTCCCTTCCCTTCCCTTCCCTTCCCTTCCCTTCCCTTCCCTTCCCTTCCCTTCTCTTCCTTCCCTTCCCTTCCCCCCCCTTTTTTTTTTCGAGACAGGGTTTCTCTGTAGCTTTGGAACCTGTCCTGGAACTAGCTCTATAGACCAGGCTGGCCTCTAACTCACAGAGATCCGCCTGCCTCTGCCTCCCGAGTGCTGGGATTAAAGATGTGCACCACCACCGCTCGATAAGATTATAATTTTATTGTGTGTGTATGTGTGTGTGTGTGGTGCTGGGAATGAAACATAGGATCTTGTACATTTTAAATACATGCTTTGCTTTCAGATACCCATGATTTAGAGTTTTTATTTGTTTTTAGTTTTTGAGACAAGACTACACTATGTGGCTGGGCTAGTCTTGACCCAAGATTTGGGGCTTTTAAATTTCTATATTTCCAATGCCTCAACTTTTGTTTTCCTCCAGCAAGGCTGTGCACCAACTGAACCTCCCCTAAACAGTGTTAACAACTGGGGACCAAATCTTCAAAGTCTTAAGACTATGGGGGAAAATTTCACTCAAACCACAACAGCACCTTACCCCAAGGGGCCAGTGTCATGAAGTAGTGTTAGGAAAATTTTGACTGCCAGGTGGTGGTGGTGCATGCCCTTAATCCCAGTACTCTGGAGGCAGATCTCTGAGATCCAGGACAGCCTGGTCTACAGAACAAGTTCCAGGACAGCCAGGGCTACACAGAGAAACCTTGTTTCAGAAAAAAAAAAAAGAAAAAGAAAGAAAAAAGAAAGAAGGAAGGAAGGCAGGCTTTGACCTAACACGATAATAAGCTGTCCACCTCTTATGTACTTAAAGATGAAAGGCCCCACAAGTGGTCCAGGAGATAAGATGTAGTCACTTCTCTCAACTAATGTAAAAGCCCCCTCTCCCTCTCAGAGGTGTGACTCTCTTTCTCTGGGAGCTCTCCCACTGTCGGTCAGTGCCTCAACTTTTAAGTCCTCATTCAGTAAATAAATATTTATTTATACTCAATGAAGATTTTTTATCACTTTCTGTGTGTATGTTTATGATTGGGTACATGTGCATATATGTGCTCATGTATGTGGTAGCCAGAGGTCAACTTCAGATGTCATTACCCAGGTGTTGTCCACCTTTTTTTTGAGACAGGGTCTCTTACTGACCCAAAATTTACCTAAGTAAACTAGCCCTGGGGATCAGTCTCTCTGCTTCCCCGTGCTCAAGGTACATACCACCATACCTGACATTTTATTTTATTTCAGTTTTTCGAGACAGGGTTACTCTGGAACTTGCTTTGTAGACCAGGCTGGCCTTGTACTCACAGAGATCCATCTGCCTCTGCCTCCCAAGTGCTGGGATTAAAGGCGTGCGTCCCCATCACCTGGTACATCTGACAATTTTTTCATGTACATTCTGGGGATGGAAAGCAGGTCTTCAGGCTTGCAAAGGCAAGTCCTTTGCCAGTTGAATGCCACCTCCCCAGCCATTTTGTTGCTTTTTAAAGAGAGGGCCTCTTTCTGTATTCAAGGCTAGCCTAGAACTTACTATGTGGCTCAGACTGGCCTTAAAATTGTGGCAATTCTCATGCATCAGCCTTTCAAGTGCTGAGATTATGAGTATGAGATTCCACACTGGGCTCAATGAGTTTTTGTTGATTGAGTTTGAAAATGGACGAATGAGTGAGTACGTGTTATAAATAGAAGCATTCAGCAACTCTCCTGCATGGAAATTCTGTGTGCCTGCAGTCTGGGAACTTGGTCCATGGCTGCTAGTTAGGACTGGACCCAGCATAGGGTCTTTTCTAGGGGGCAACTAAGCCCCCTTTAGTTCATTGCATTAACTTCCTAAGGCTGCCATAACAAACGACCTCAAACAAGGCAGTATATCACCATGGAAACACTCACTCACAGTTCTGGAGGCCAGAAGTCCAAAATCAAGCGTTGGTGGGGGGTACATGTTCTCCCGGGTATTAAAATTCCAGACTAGATGCTGTTCAAGTTATGCCCACTTGCAGCCCCCTCCAGCTCCATCCTCATAGCTGATTCTGGAATTTCTTCTGCTGAAGATAGTCTGTCTATAAGTCTGTAAACAGACCCATAGGTGCTCGGGTCCCAGGAGGATGACAGACACCTTTCTCACTCCCCCACCAAAGGGTACAGATCTTAGGTTGCCAGACTCCCTGTGACATCAGAGGGCTACCAATGGCGACGTATCCTTGGAGTCACATATTCCTTCCTTGGAATTCTGTCCCTCTCCCCCTGCTGCCCAGGGACTAGGGACAACCTGGCTGCAGGCTCATGCTGTGAAACCTCACCATTTCTCTGAACCCTTTAAGAAGGAACCCCCACTTTGCCTTGTGGGGATGAACTTTCCTCAGAGTCCCCACAGGAAAGTTGGCTGCCCATGGTGTTAATGACTCGTTTAATAAACTCCTTACCCAAAAGAACAATCCATTTCAGTATTGCCATTGAGCTCCCTAAACAAGACCTTCCTAGGGGAGGCCCATCTTGGGCTCCTTCCATCTCTCACTGTCTCCCTCCAGCTGCTGCTCCTCATCTTTACGATGACTGCCCTCTCCTCTCAATAGCACTTAAGGCCCATCCAGAAAATTCCAGAGGGTCCCGCCATCCCAAAGTCTTTAATTACTTCTGTAAACATGCCCTTTCTTTAGAATTTATTTTATTATTTTATGGGCATGGGTATTTTGCTTGCATGTATTTCTGTGCACCATCTGCACGCCTGGTGCCCAGGGAGGCCAGAAGAGGGCATCAGATCCCCTGAAACTGTCATTATGGATGGTCATGGTGTGGTTCTGGGTGCTGGGAATGGAACCTGGATCCTCTGAGAGAAGCCCGTGCTCTTAATAGCTGAACCATTTCTCCAGCCACAAGATCCCATTTTTTCAAATAAAGTAAATTCGTGGTTTGTGGAGGTTGAGACCATGTATATGTTAGGGAGCCCATGAGTGCCAGCCCGTTGCCAACTGCTCTGTATTTTTACAATTCCTAGATGCTTACTGCAGCTTCTATTTTGAGAAATGGCGACTTGAAGGGAGTGGAATCGTAGAGGATAATGGGAGTAGGGATAGAGTAGAGTTTAGAAATGAATCCCACATTTGCCAGGCTGGTTGCAGAATGAGAGAGGGGGGCTGGGTATTGACTGAGCTCTGCTGATTCTTTTTGTGCGTCAAGGATCGGGACCACTGCAGACAAAGACATGGAGAGGCAATTATGTCTGATGGAGAGTAATGACTATACTGTGCTTCTTTCTGGGTCATTGGGCCCTGGGTCGGCTGTGTTTGGTGGCTTTCAAGAGCTCTCCAGAGAATTGTCATGCATATGGAGAACAGAAAACCACTAGACAATAGCAGCCTAGGAAAGACAATTTCACAACAGCTGTTCATGCAGATTATCTTTAAGAGTAGTAACAAAGTTCATAACGTTGACATCAATAATTAACCCTCTTGACCTTCTCGGTGAACGAATAATGAAGTAAAAGACCCAGAGGTGGTGGCTGCTAATAAGAGAAGGTGCTCTCTGTAGGTGCAGCAACCGGCATAGGCTCGCTGCCTGAGCAGACGGGGATGAGAAAGGGAAAGGGGCTGGAGATGATTTGGGCCAGAACCAGATGACAGAAGTCATTCTTAGGTTTCTTCCCTGCTTGCCTGCAGCAGCACTACAATTGGAGAAGAGATGATAGCACAATATCCAGAAAATGCACATGCCAGTTAACTGGGGGAGTTATAGCACGGTGAGACATCTTTTCCTGGGAGCTAGTGTCTCTTCAGACCTGGAGGTAAACAGAAAGACAAGGAAAGAAGCCCTGCTTTAGTTGATTCTAGATGTAGTAGGCACATATGTTTGAATACTTGGTCCCTAGTTGGTAGAACTGCTTGATAAGGATTACGTGTGACATTACTGCAGGAGGTGTGTCCCTGGGGGTGGGCTTTGAGCTTTCAAAGCGCTCACCCATTCTCAGTGTATTCTCTCTGCCTCCTGCTCCACCACCATTGTAATGGTTGTTCTGTCTCTTTAAGAGACAAGCCACGCCCACTCCCTACCCCATCCGCTGAGGCAGGCTGATCTTCAGCTTCTGGCTTGAGTTGAGTTCTCTTTCCATCTTCCTCTCAGGGAGGCAGCTTCTGCCTCTCTCCCCACTTCTCCCCTTCCCCTGCTTCTGTCTCTCTCTTCTGTCTCTCCCCTCTCTCTCCTCTTTCTCCCCCCCACTCTCTCTCTCCTCTTCTCCTCTTATCTCTTCCCCTCCATAACCCCCTGAATCCAACCTCACTCTGCATGTCATGCCTATCCATGTCTCTGTCTCTTGCCTGCCCACCACATGTCTCCCGGCCTGGGACCAGCTGCTGCTCGGGGACGGGAAGCCATCTCTGCCTGGGACTGGCTGCTCTCAGGGCCCGCTGCCTGCTGCCACATGGCCCGCTACCACCACTTGGGGACCTACAACATTTCTGCTGCCTACAGCTGCCAGGGATCCTGCAGCATTTTTAATTTTTCCATTCCAACCATGAACTCTGACCCCTGAAACTGTAAACCCAATTAAGCGCTTTCTTTTGTAAGTTCTCTTGGCTGTGATTTATTTTATTTTATTTTTGGTTTTCAAGACAGGGTTTCTCTGTGTAGCTTTGGAGCCTGTCCTGGAGCTAGCTCTGAAGACCGGGCTGGCCTCGAACTCACAGACATCCGCCTGCCTCTGCCTCCCAAGTACTGGGATTAAAGGTATGCACCACCACTGCCTGGCTGCCATGATGTTTTTTCATATCAAGAAAAAAGTAAACAGTGCAGAAGTTAGTACCAGGAGTGGGTGGGTGTTGCTGGGAAGAAGCCAACTGAGTCTCATTTTGGGTGGAGTGGGGCTTTGGACTAGAAAAGTGGTTGAATGCTCTAGGCAGCGCCTAGTAGGAGCTTGAAAGACAGTAATGCTGAAGTCATGTGGGCCGTGGAGGACTAGCAAGAGGTTTCAGAGAGGAACAATATTAGCAGCTGGGCTAGAGATCATTCTTGTGATAGTCTGGCTGCTTTCTGCTCTTGTCCTAAAGATTTGCTGGAGACTATATTGAAGAATAATGAATATCTTTTTTGGCAGAGGGGATTTCAAGACAGCCTAATATTGACTCTGTTATAGCAGTCACTCTTATGCAGGTCTCCAGTGAAAAAGAGCAAGTCAATGAGGAGCAGGCCAGTAAGTGGCACTCCTCCATGGCCTCTACCTCAGTGCCTGCTCACTTCCTGCCCTGACTTCCCTGGATGATGGACCACAAGCTTTAAGAGGAAATACACCCTTTCCTTCCACAGTTGATTTTAGTCATGGTGTTTTATCATAGCAATAAAAATCCCAAGAATTGGCCAGGCGGTGATGGCACACACCTGTAATCCAAGCACTTGGAAGTCAGAGGCAGATGGATCTCTGTGAGTTCAAAACCAGTGCTACACAGAGAAACCCCTTCTCAAGAAACCAAATAAGACGGGCGGTGGTTGCGCACACCTTTAATCCCAGCACTCGGGAGGCAGAGGCAGGAGGATCTCTGTGAGTTCGAGGCCAGCCTGGTCTACAAGAGCTAGTTCCAGGACAGGCTCCAAAACCACAGAGAAACCCTGTCTTGAAAAACAAATTAAAAAAAAAAAACACTGCATGATGTCAGTGTGGTTGGCAAGAGCCTAATATTTCATTACTTTAGAAGCAGATGCAGGAGGATTCCACACAGTCTAGTCTATACTTTGGGTTTGAGGTCAGACCAGTATTAGACGTTTCAAAAAAAAAAAAGAAAAAGAAAGAAAGAAACCAAATTTTTAAAAAAAATAACCTAAGACATTTACCTAGTACCCAAGATTTGTGACTTTAAGTTTTACATTTTACATTAAAACCCGCTCTCATCCCTAAATCTAAGCAATATACCCCTAAAACACCTTACAATTTTATTCACAAAATCCAGACATGGTGGCTTTGCATTGTCTCTAAACCTTGTAAAGTATAGCCTTTAAACAGCACAACTTAGAAAGCCACGGAATCATCGTGAAGACACCTAAATGTGACTCTCTCTGGAAGCCTGCACTGATTTTTTTCATGTGTAATACATTTTCTTGTCTTTTTAAAATATTATTATCAAAGTTCAGCCTCAGTTTAGGCTTGCTTCTAACTCACTTTTTTTTTACATTTTTAATTGATATTTATTGAGCTCTACATTTTTTCTCTACTCCTCTCCCTCCCTCTCCCCTCCCTCCTTCAGCCCTCCCCCAAGGTCCCCATGCTCCCAATTTACTCTGGAGATCTTGTCTTTTTCTACTTCCCATGTAGATTAGATCTATGTATGTCTCTCTTAGTGTTCGCATTGTTGTCTAAGTTCTCTGGGATTGTGGTTTGTAAGCTGGCTTTCTTTGCTTTATGTTTAAAAACCACCTATGAGTGAGTACATGTGATAATTGTCTTTCTGTGTCTTTCTGTGTCACTCAAAATAATGTTTTCTAGCTCTATCCATTTTCCTACAAAATTCAAGCTGTCATTATTTTTTTCTGCTGTGTAGTACTCCATTGTGTAAATGTACCACACTTTCCTTATCCATTCTTCAGTCGAGGGGCATTTAGGTTGTTTCCAGGTTCTGGCTATGACAAACAATGCTGCTATGAACATAGTTGAGCACATGTCCTTGTGGCACGATTGAGGATCTTTTGGATATATACCCAAAAGTGGTATTGCTGGGTCTTGAGGAAGGTTGTTTCCTAATTTTCTGAGAAATTGCCACACTGACATCCAAAGGGGTTGTACAAGCTTGCATTCCCACCAGCAATGCAGAAGTGTTCCCTTTCCCCCACATCCTCTCCAGCATAAGTTGTCATAAATGTTTTTTTTATCTTCGCCATTCTTACAGGTGTAAGATGGAATCTGAGAGTTGTTTTGATTTGCATTTCCCTGACGACTAAGGATGTTGAACATTTCCTTAAGTGTCTTTCAGCCATTTTAGATTCCTCTGTTGAGAGTTCTCTGTTTGTGTCTGTACTCCATTTTTTTATTGGATTTTGTGATCTTTTGGTGTCCAATTTCTTGAGATCTTTGTATATTTTGGAGATCAGACCTCTGTCTGATGTGGGGTTAGTGAAGATCTTTTCCCATTCTGTAGGCTGTTGTTTTGTCTTGTTGACCGTGTCCTTTGCTTTACAGAAGCTTTTCAGTTTCAGGAGGTCCCATTTATTAATTGTTGCTCTCAATGTCTGTGCTGCTGGGATTATATTTAGGAAGTGGTTCCCTGTGCCAATGCATTCAAGTGTACTTCCCACTTTCTCTTCTATAAAGTTCAATGTGGCTGCCTTTATGTTGAGGTCATTGACCCATTGGACTTGAGTTTTGTGCATGGTGATAGATATGGGTCTATTTTCATTCTTCTACATGTTGATATCCAGTTATGCCTGCACCAATTGTTAAATATGCAAATATGCTTTCTTTTTTCCATTTGATATTTTTGCTTCTTTATCAAAGATCAGGTGTTTGGAGATGTATGGATTGATATCTGGGTCTTCTATTTGGTTCCATTGGTCCTCCTGTCTGTTCTTATGTCAATACCAGGCTGTTTTCAGTACTGTAGCTCTGTAGTAGAGTTTGAAGTCAGGGGTTGTGATGCCTCCAGAGTAATACATTTTCTAAAGCCCCCGCCCTCACACACACACATACACACTTAAATCTACACTCCTGTCTTAATACTTCACTAACTTTGCTTTCTTCTGGCTCACCCTGAAATTCTTGTCTGCCTCTTGTAAAGGCATAGCTTTGCCAAATGGAGATTGCTCAGCGGGGAAGGACCTTCTTAGGTTCCTGGTGGCACTAAAACTCTCGCTGGAGCTGCTGTGTCCTGAGGCCCAGCGCTCACTTATCCCCAGCACTGGGTTTCCTGTAGTGCCCTGACTTTGCACAGATGAGTACTGAATCCCTTACTAGGGCCAGCGAGAGAATGAAGAAAGGCCAGGGACACAGACCCAGAAAAGCTGGGCTTGAGTGGTTGGGAGAAGCCACGGTACCCTGGAAGAGTGTGTTTGATAAACATTCAGCAAGGAGGCAGGTTTAGGGCATACAGCTGAAGAAGGAGGCAGGCTTAGTTAATCTCAGCAGGCACAGTTTGTAGAGGAACAGTCTTCAAGCTGTGAACATCCAGGAGGAGAAAGTTGAGGGGGACATTTTCCACAATCCACTCTCAACATGGACACTTGGAGCCCTGCGGAAAGCTCTGCCCTCACTCTGAGCCTTACCCTGGAGGATAAGGGAGGCTGTGCCATTTTCTTCCCATGAGTCTGAATCTACAGTCCCCAACATGGCTGTGTTCGTGACAACAACACACATTCACTAAGACCTTCATTGGCTCCCCACGTCTCCCTCTTAGTTCTCAGATGTTCGGGGTGATCTTCACACTTAGCCCAGGGGAGGTTTGCGGCAAAGGCGACACTAGACTGTAATGATGGCAAGAAGGAAGATCATGACAGCTGCTGCGCCTGACAAAACCAGGAGGCTATTTTAACAGGCTAAAGCCGACACCCATCAAGGAGCGATCGTGTATGGCAACAGTAGCAGAAGCAATGTTTGCTTTTCTAGGGTGTGCTGACAAACGGGGCTCATACACACATTATTATTTGGGGTCCAGGCACTCGGGAGGCGGGTCCTAATAAATCCCCAATTACAATTTGCTCTTGCTATAGGAGCTGCTGCCATGCATGTGTGTGACATATTAAATTCTGTCTACATGGCAGGGCTGGAACCTGGCCCCAGTAGTTTGATGGAGCCCCTGGGACTCTGGTTAGAAAAATGCCCCCCCTCAAAAAATCCCCTAGAGGGAGTCATTAGTATCAACAGGTGTCAAAGGGTGTGGCCAAGTCACTGGGAAGCAGCAGGCTTCTCCTCTGCCCTGTCTTACCTGCATGAACACAATTACCAAACGAGTCAGAAACACAGCCACTGGGCTATTTGAATCGGGTTGCTAAAGAACTGGATAGCACTTCAAACCACCAAGCTTTTCCCCTTTGGCTCCACGCCTCTGCAGTTGGCCACCTTTCCTTCTTCAGTACACTGCCACTCTTGTGGCGCTGAGACAGAAAACTGGGGACAACCATCTCCTTGCTGTGGAGGTTGCCATCACCTCCCCTACACTGAGCTTGCGGGCCTGGCCTCCATCGCCTTCAGGCTGCTCAAATTTTTTTTTTAAACAAATACGACACTTTGAAAGCAGCTAAACTGAAAGCAAAAATGGGAACGTGCTTGGATCACTTAGCTGTGTATCCACCCCTCAGTTTCTCTCCCCTTTTAAACTTGTTTCCAGTAGCCAATTTCATCACCCCCTTCCCTGGCCGGTCTCCGAAGAATCAATGAAGCTGAAATATGCCTTCGCCACACTTCAAGGGTTTCTCAAAATCTCCCCTGAAGTACCAACATCTAATTACCTACGCCTAGATTCTATTTGTTCCCCAAATCTCTTTCCAAGTACTAACATATATCTGCCTGTCTTTGGATTCCCTCTCTGGATTTTACTTGTCTCGAGGTTTTTATTTATACCCGGTGAGCTGAAATGCATGCCTTCCATCTTTCTGTTCTGTTACCCCTTCCATCTTCCTTTGCCTTGTTCCTCCTTCCCTTTAGTAGTGTACTTCTCAAGGAGTGGTCTCTTGTCTGACTGATTCAAATTCCCCGGAGTCGGTGGCTATAGTTCTTGTCCCTGTTTGGGGACCACTTTGTCACGTCCTGCACAACTCTAGGGACTGACCTTACTGGGGCATAGAGGGAACTGAAGAAATCACAGACACACTAGAAAAGCTGGGACCAGGTGGTCTGGGCTCTCAGATGGAGAGGCCACGGCACCCCGAATGTTTATTATATAGAGTTGAATGGAGAGTTGGAGTCACTGCCTACAGTTGAACAAGGCAGGGTTTGTGGTAGACGGCCAGTTCAAGGGGACAGGAGCAGCCAATCTCAGGAGGAGCATGCTCTGTTGGTGATAAACATCCAGGAGGAGAAAGCCACTGTGGGCATACTCTATACACACTGTAAACATCACCAGAGACCAGAGGAAGGCTCGGGCATCCTTGTGAGCCTTACCAGGGGAAGGCTTTGACATGCTCATGGATCTGAGACACTGGTTGCTGACATGGCTGTGTTCACTTGCTCTTTGCATTGGAGAGATTTTAATTCTTTAGGGCCTGTGTTACACTGGCTGTATCTGGAGCCACGGACATTCCATAAGCTCGGTGGTTATAGAGCCAGGAGAGGTGCAGGCAGCTGACAAGAGTTCCTGGAAGAGAGAGAGCGCGCTGAACTAGAACACAGGGCCTTCTATGTGCCAGGTAAGCACTCTATAAGCCCAGCTGTTGGCATTTTGTTTTCTTCTGTTCTTTTCTTTTTTAAAATTTATTTATTTTATGTGTATGATTGCTCTATTGACTTTATGCCAGAAGAAAGCACCAAATCCCAGGACAGAGGGTTGTGAGCCACTATGTGGTTGCTGGAATTGAACTCAGGACCTTTGGAAGAGCAACCAATGCTCTTAACCACTGAGCCATCTCTCCAGTCTCATCTTTTTATGACAGTCTTATTCTGTAGTTCAGGCTGGCCTCAAACGCGCAGAAAATCTCCTTCCCTAGGCTTCCAAGTTTGGGACTAGAGGCATGAGTCCCTCCCTGTGCCTGGCTTTTGCCATTTGTATTTCTGGGTTTCATTTTTTTTTGTTTTGGTTTTTTTGAGACAGAGTTTCTCTGTATAATAGCCCTGGTTGTCCTGGAACTCGCTTTGTAGACCAGGCTGGTCTCAAATTCACAGAGATCTGACTGCCTCTGTCTCCTGAGTGCTGGGGTTAAAAGTGTGCACCATTATGCCCAGGCTTGATTTTTTTGAGGAGAGGTCTCATATAGCTGAAGCTGGCCTCAGACTTACTATGGTAGTCATGGATGACCTGGGACTTCTTACCTTCACCTCCTGAATTCTGGGATTTTGGGCGTGTATCACTACACCTAGTTTTATGTGGTGTTGGGTGGAGATAAAACTCAGGGCAACTCAGGGCTTCCTGCATGCTGGGAACTCTACCAATGGAGCTATACCATTAGCATGTTGTGTGTGTGCGTGTGGTATATGCAGGGGTGCATGCCTGTGTGTATTTCAGGGAGGGATCCAGAGGAGGATGCCAGGTGTCCTCTATCACTGTCACTTGGTCTGAAGCTAAACCTGTGGCTGGTAAGCTCAGTGATTTTACCACTTAACACTGTCTTCACACCCAGCTTTTTACGTGGATTCTAGGGATTTGAACTCATGCCATCTTGTTTGCAAAGTAAGCACCCTTAACTGCTGGGCCATTATTTCAGTCCCTCCCTTCCCCCCCCCTTTTCTCTTTTTGAATGAGGCTGGCTCAAACTCATAATCCTCCTTAGCCACCTACATACCAGGATTACAGAATTACAGATGTATACCACAAACCATCCTGGCTTGCTGCTGCTGCTGCTGCTTCTTCTTCTTCTTCTTCTTCTTCTTCTTCTTCTTCTTCTTCTTCTTCTTCTTCTTCTTCTTCTTCTTCTTCTTCTTCTTCTTCTTCTTCTTCTTCCTTCTTCTTCTTCTCCTTCTCCTTCTCCTTCTCCTTCTCCTTCTCCTTCTTCTTCTTCTTCTTCTTCTTCTTCTTCTTTCAGACAGGGTCTCTTCTTGCCCAGACTGGCCTCAAATTCATTATGTAGCTGAGGATGACCTTGAACTTCTGATCCTCAGGTCTCTACTTCCCAAGTGCTGGGGTCACAGGCAGGTGTCACCAAACCCAGTGCATTAACACCACCCCACCCCTGCCCCACCCCTACCCCACCCCTGCACCCCTATTTTTGTTTAAGGAAGAAAAACAAGCAGCTCAGAACTGCTTGTTCTGTTTTGCCCCAGGAAAACCCAGACAGCCTGGTCACAACTGCAGGCTGAGGGACTGCTGAGAGTCTTCAGTAGCTTTCTCCCTACAAGAGAGACTGACCTTTAGGATGGGCAAATGGACAGCATTCAGTGTCCACTTCCTGTTCAAGCTGAGTGTCCTGGGCCCTCACGAAGGACTTTACTAAATCCTTTTTGAGGTGGCTGCTTCCACAGGAGTAGAGCCGGTCTCCCCTATCCATGGAGGGTTTGTACCTCTGATAAAGTTAAGTTGATAAATTAAATAGATTAAGCAAATAATTAACAAATAGGACAATTATACCAATACACTGTAATATAAGTTATGTAAACATAGTTTTTCTCAAATGGGCTTATTGTAATTTTCTTCCACTTTAAGGAAAGACTTTAGATCATCTCTTTGGCATATTCAAAATCCCAGCACCGCTGCTCCATGCTTGGAGGCCTGGCCTAGTGCAGGTCTAACCTCAGCTACTGAAGAGATGGAGGCAGGGTGATTTCTGTGAGTCTATGACCAGCCTAACTGCACAGCGAATTCCAGCCTGAGCTACAGAGAAATAACGGCAGCAATTATAATAGAGGTTGCCAACATGGTAGCCTGACCATGGTAGCTGCCAATGATGGTGGCTACCATATAAGTCAGCGGCTGTGCACACTGCATGGATTCCCCTGCGAAGGTGTGTTCGTGTTCTCAGGAGAGTGAGGCGGCATGCGAGTTTTACTATACTCCTCTGAAGGGACACAATTTTAAAAGTTTTGAATTAATCCCTAGCATAGCAAGGGGAAAGGGGCACTATAAAACTTTTGAATTATTTCTGGGATTTTCCTTTTTATATTTTCAGACCTAGTTTGGCCATGGGTAACTGAAATCACGGAAAGCAAAACTGAGGATGATTATAGCCACTCCTTTCTCCCCTGAACTGGATTCAGGTTTTTCCTAGCCCTGTCTCCCTAAGTCTCTCAGCTGCCTAGGAAGGTAAGGCGGGCAGCCTTTCTATTCCTTTTTAAATATTTCACCTGTACATATGTGTGTACTACATGCATGCCTAGTGCCTGTAGAAGTGTAAGAGGAGGTTTGAATTCTTTGGGACCAGAGTTACAAACAGTTGTGAGCTGCCATGTGGGGCTGGGAATTGAACTCAGGTCCTCTGGAAGAGCAGTCAGTACTTGTAATCGCTGAGCCACCTCTCCAGCTCCCTTTTAGTCCTTAATTTTTGATTGTCAGAAAATATGCATGATATAAAACTCACCATAGGGCCGGGTGGTGGTGGCACACGCCTTTATTCCCAGCACTCGGGAGGCAGAGACAGGCGGATCTCTGGAGTTCGAGGCCAGCCTGGTCTACAAGAGTTAGTTCCAGGACAGGCTCCAAAAGCTACAGAGAAAAAAACAAAACAAACAAACAAACAAAAAAACAAAAACAACTCCCCCCCAACCCAAAACTCACCATAGTAAGGACTTCTTGGACAGGATTCACAGACACCCTTTGTGATATCAATGTATTCTGTCCATCTAGAATATTGCACTTACCAGTACTCTGGATGAAGAGGTAGGCAGATCTCTGAGTTTGAAGCCAGTCAGATCTGTAGACTAGGTCTGTAGAGCGAGATCCAGGACAGTCAGGACTACACAGAGAAACCTGTCTTGAAAAAAGCAAACAAACAAACAAATAAAAAAAAACCCAAAACAGTAATAAAAGAAGAATATTGCATTTTCCTCCCAGTCCCAAATGAAAGCATCTCAGTATCTTAGACATTATAGAAGACAAGTTCAGAGTTGCTTTTCATAAACCTTAAAATTCTTGATTATTATCTGGGTGGGGGTAGTGCACACCTTTAACCCCAGCACTCAGGAGGCAGAGGCAGGAGGATCTCTGTGATATCTAGGCCAACCTGGTTTACAGGGAAAGTTCCAGAACAGCCAGGGCTACACAGAGAAACCCTGTCTCAACAAACAAATAAAATCACCACCACCAAACAAATATCAGGAAGAACACACTATTAAACTTTATGCCTTATTCGTAGCTATAGTTGTGAAGGACAAAGAATAATACCAGAATCAAGTTCAGTTTTGAATCATTTCATTTAGACACATTTCTTTTGGGAACAGGGCCTCATGTAGCCCAGGCTGTCTTGGAACTTCTGATCCTCCTGCCCATCTCCTAAGGGATAGGAGTACAGGCTCAGGCCACCATACCTGGACAGCAAGGAATTTTTAATGATTGTGATAAACACACAGAATTTAAAATTGGCTATCCTAACCATTTTTAGGCTCAGTGGCGTCAGATACATTCCCTCTGCTGTGAAGTCATAATCAGTATCCATGATCAGAACACTCTCACCTTGTGAAACTGAAATTCTCAGCTCTTGACACTGGGTGGGGTGGCTCATGCTTGCGATCCCAAACACTGAGTAAGGAGCTTGGAGCAGGAGGATTACCCAGGAATTTAAGAACAACCCATGCTACCCAGTTTCAAGCCAGCCTGGGCTACTGAATGAAAACCCATTTCAAAAAAAAAAGAAAAAAAGAAAGAAAGAAAGAAAGAAAAAGAAAAGAAAAAAAAGCCAGGTATAGTGGTGGTATGTGCTTGTAATTTTAGCAGGAGGAAGGAGGATCAGGAATTCAATGATTCAGTGCCAGCCTTTGATACATACTGAGTTCTAGTCCAACCTGGGCTACATGAGACCCTGTTTCAAAAAACAAAACAGGAGCTGAGGATGTGGTCAGTGGTAGAGTGCTTGCCTGGCATGTGCCAAACCTTGGGTTTGACCTATAGTGCCATATAAGTCAGGCTGGTGCTGTATACTTGTGAGACCAGCACTCGGGGGTGGCAGCGAGAGGACATTTTCATTTACCCAGTGATTTTAAGGCCAGCCCTTGGATATGTCCTATTTCAAAAGCAAACAAAACACTGTCACAGTCTTTCCCACTTGTGACCTCTGACAGCCACTATTGAACTTTCTGCATATGGATCTGAGTGTTTTCAGGGAATTTTACCCCAGAGTGCTGAGGGCCACACTCACAGCTTCCAACATTGTTCTACTGCTGAGCTTCAGCCCCAGGCCTCTGGAGACTTCTTACATGTGGAAGTTGTCCATTTTCTCTTCAAGGAGAAGCAACTGCTTGGAATTTTCTTTGTTGGCATCCTACAAGCTGTCTGGTCCCCCTTCCTGCATCTCTCCCAGATGCTCTGTGACACTCAGAAAGTGAGGACTTCACATCCAGATGGTGGTGGCACATGCCATTAATCCCAGCACTCAGGAGGCAGAGGCAGATGAATCACTGTGAGTTCAAGGCCATCTTAGTCTACAGAATGAGTTCCAGGACAGGCAAGGTTACACAGAGAAACCCTGTCTCCAAAATCAACCAACCAATCAATCAGTCAGTCAGTCAGTCTGTCAGTCAGTCGGTCGGTCGGTCGGTCGGTCGGTCGGTCGGTCGGTCGGTCAATCAATCAGTCAGTCAGTCAGTCAATCAATCAATCAATCAGTAAATTAAAAATGTAAAAGAGAAAAGAAAAAAAGTCCCTCATATCTAAATGAATGAGAAAGGTTCCAAAGGTCACCCCATCCTCTTGTCCTGCCTTTCTGCAGTGTCTGTCCATCCAAAAGGCACAAAAGTTAGAGGCAACAAAATTCCTTCAGGACCGACATCTTCAGCTACATACTCTAGTTGCTGTGTAGGCTGTGCCACAAGCCAGGTGGTGTAGCTCCTAAGTCGAGGCACATGAGAAGGAGTGGGAGGCAGGAGTTCCCCCTCCCACTAAGAGGACTTGTGAGTACCCCATCTGGATCTTGGAGGGAGCAGAATATCCCAAGAAAATGCTCCCTTGCAGAGAGATTGAGTAGCGGGTACCCAGCTTTGGTCAGATAGATGCAGGAAGCTCTCATGTGCTAATTCGTGGTGGGGGACTGCAGATCATAAAATGGATTTCAAACCAGGAAGAGGGAATTTGGCAGGTTTTTGTTATAAATAAATACATTGAGCCTGATTTGCGCAGCATGATATGTGAAAACGTTCCATGGTCCCATGTGCTCAGCATGGTGGCCCATATGTTTAATCCTAGAACTCAGGAGGTGGAGGTAGGATGCTCATAAATTCAAGGTTAACCTCAGCTATGTATTGAGTTCAGTGCCAGCCTGAGCTACATGCAGCTTGAAAAGAAAGTGCTTCCATGCTGACCCAGGGTGGTAGTTGGGCAGACACTAGTTCTGGCAAACTCTGTTGGTTGTTCACCTTGGCCTGGGTTTGCTCTCCTTTACCATTAGAAGCGCCTTCCTGCTGTTCAGGAGCTGTGAGGTCCTATGTTCAAGGCCAGGTATAGGTACCAGAACAAACAAACAACGAAACAAACAAAAACCAAACAGAATCCCCAAACCAAACTAAGCAGCCGACCAAATGGAGCCATGTGGAATGACTAAGTTCTGGAAGATAAGACTGGAGGGGAAATGCGATGGAGTCATGGAAAGGGTTGCATGTTTCAAAAAGAGAAATGGGGCTGGGGAGCTAGATTAGACAGTGAAGAGCTCGCCACATAAGCGTGAAGACCTGAGCTCAGTTTCCATAATCCACATGAGAACACCAGGCTTATGTTCCCTGTGCTGGGGAAGTGGAATACGCAGTGCCTGGGGCTCTAGCCTAGCTGGTTGGAGCTCCAGGTCCCAGTGAGAGAATTTGTTCCAGAAACAATGCAAGCAGCTCCTGAGGAGCAGTAACCTAAGCTGACCTCTCCTCCACACCCACTTACAGGCTCTACACACACACACACACACACACACACACACACACACACACACACACACACACTCATGCACACATACACTTACACACATGCAAGCATGCACACACTTTAAAGAAATAATAGAATCTCTTCCTTTTCTAGATCTATTTATTTTATTGTATGGTGACTTTTTTAAATTAATGAATTTTATTTTGTATGTATGAGTGTTTTGTCTGCATGTATGTCTGTACACCATGTGCCTGTCTAGTGCCCATGGAGGTCAGAAGAGGGCATCAGATCCCCTGGAACTGGAGTTACAGTTGGCTGTGAGCCACCATGTGGGTGCTGGGAACTGAATCCGGGTCCTGTGCAAAAGCAACAAGCACCATTAGCCATTGAGCCATCCTCTCCAGGCTCCCATACAAATATTTTTTCAAGCTAAACTGCAGCTAGTTATGGTGGGGCACATTTGTGATCATAGCAGGGGAGAAGGGTCAAGACTTTAAGGTCATCTTGGGCTACATTCTTTTATTGTTGTTGTTTATTTTTTTGTTTTTTCAAGACAGGGTTTCTCTGTAGCTTTGGGGCCTGTCCCAGAACGAGCTCTTGTAGACCAGGCTGGCCTTGAACTCACAGAGATCTGCCTACCTCCACCTCCTGAATGTTGGGATTAAAGGCATGTGCCACCACTGCTCCGTAGAGCTACATACTTTTAAGGCCAGATCTGTTGCAATAGCAAAAGAATATAATGGCCAATATTGTTGTTTTATGTTTTATCAGTTTTAATTATTCCACTCAGCAGCCAACTAGCTCAGCCTTTTAGCTGCCATAGATGGAGGCCTAGTTTTCCTTTCTATATTTTCTCTTTTCTCCCCAATATTGTGCTAAAATAAACTTGCTTGCTTCAAGGGATAAATACATTCTGGCTAGGAGAAGCGAGGAGACTATATAGGCCACTGGGACATGTTTCCTACTAGTACTCCGGAAGAGGCTCTTGGTTTGTTTAAGGAGATGAACTGGAAGCAGCCAGTCTCTCAGCCAGCTGGCAGATTTCTTCAGCTTCTGGCTGAAAGGACAGTGAGAGAGGGCAGTAAGTGGCTTAGCAGATAACTGTGCCCCACAGGGACAGCTAATCCCCAGATGTGCCTCCACCCTGTGCGTACTCCCTCCCACACATGGGGCCCTGTGGAAGATTCAGAGACCCACGCTTGACATCTGGAAGGCAGGAATGACTCACGCTGAATTTCCCCACACTCCGAGGAGATAGGACAGAAATTAAAGTGATTGAAAAACCTGGTATCCTGGATAGTTTTGTGTCAACTTGACACACGCTGGAGTCATCTGAGAGGAAAGAAGCTCAACTAAGAAAATGTCTCCATGAGACTGGGTGGCAGGCAAACCAGTAGGGCATTTTCTTAATTAGTGATTGCTGCGGGGAGGGCCCAGCCCATTGTGGGTGGGGACACTACTGACCTGGTGGTCATAGGTTCTATAAGAAAGCAGGCTGAGAAAGTCACAGGGAGCAAGCCGGTAAGCAGCACTCCTCCATGGCCTCTGCATCAGCTCCTGCCTGCTTGAGTTCCTGTCCTGACTTCCTTTGATGATGAACAGGGCTGTGGAACTGTAAGCCAAATAAGCCCTTTCTTCCCCAAGTTGCTTTGGTCACGGTGTTCCATCCCAGCAATAGTTACCCTAACTAAGACACCTAGTCAAGAGAGGTCATGTTTCTCCACAGCTAGACTTATGACCTGGTATGCACTACGAAGAGGCACATGTTTGGGTGCACTGAATGGAGGGCTTGGGCACAGGACGGAAGGTAGGGTGGAGCTTTGTGGGGGGGCGTGGGAAACCATAGCTTCAAATGAAGCATATGTGTTCTTAATCTATCAAGAAGACGTTCTCCACTCAGGAACCAGTCTATAGCTCATAGCACTATCAGAAGCTCAGGAGGCTGACAAATTATTGTTTGTTTTTAAAATAAAGATTTATGTTGGTGGGGCTGTGTAGGAGGGAGGCTGCTTGTTCGTCTCGGCCACCCAGAACCAAAATAATCACACAGAAACTGTATTAATTAAATCACCGCTTGGCCCATTAACTCTAGCTTTTTATTTATTTATTTATTTATTTAATGAGACAGGGTTTCTCTGTGTACCTTTGGAGCCTGTCCTCTGTAGACCAGGCTGGCCTTGAACTCACAGACACCTGCCTGCCTCTGCCTCCTGAGTGCTGTGATTAAAGGCATGTGCCACCACCACCTGAGCTCTAGCTTCTTATTGGCTAACTCTTACATATTAATTTAACCCATTTTTATTAATTTGTGTATCGCCACGTGGCTGTGGCTTACCAGCTAAAGTTCAGTCTGGCTCCAGCAGGCCTATATGGCTTCTCTCTGACTCCACCCTTCTTTCTCCCAGCATTCATTTCTGTCTTCTCCACCTACCTCAGTTCTGCCCTGCTATAGGTCTTTATTCATTAATGGTAATCACAGCACACAGAGGGAAATCCCACATCAGGGCTGTGTGCATGAGTGAGCGCTGGTACCCAAAGAGAACAGATCAGATCCCCTGGAGTGGGATTTACTGCAGCTGTAAACCATCTGACTCGGGGACTGGTCTTCTGGGAGCTCGACCTCCACACTCAGATCAGACCCCCTGGAGTGGATTTACTGCAGCTGTAAACCATCTGACTCGGGGACTGGTCTTCTGGGAGCTCGACCTCCACACTCTTGCCATGCACACGCATATCCACACCCACACACTAGTGTGTGTGTATCTAAGAAGGCTTTTGTTTTTGGAAAAGGAACTTAAACTTGGGTGGGCTGGGAGAAAATTTGCAAGAATTGGGGAAGGGGGCAAATATAATCAAAATATATTTAAATTTAAAAAATTGTTTTAAAGAGAAAAAGAAATAAAGAAGAGCTTTAACTGGGCCTGGTGGAGCAGGCTATCACCCCAGCTATTCAGAGTGCTGAGGCAGGAGGAGCACAAACACATTCAAGGGTGCTTAGGCAATTTAGTAAGACACTTATTTTCAAAATAAAAACTAAAAAGAGGGCTGGGACTGGGTGTGGTGGTGCACACCTTTAACCCCAGTACTCGGAAAGCAGAGGGAGGCAGATTTGTGTGAGTCCTAGGCCAGCTATACTACATAGGGAGATCCTGCCCCCACCCCCAACACCCCCCCCCAAAAAAAAGAAAAGAAAGAAACTATTTCAGTGGCAGAGCACTGGCCAGCACCCCACAGGCCCAGGTCTCCATCCCTAGCCCTGCAAACCAAACCAAACCAAACCAGCTTTAGTCAGGTGTTGTGGTGCATGCCTGTAATTCCAGTTACTCAGGAGGTTAAGGGTGGTGGATCACGAGTTCGAGGTTTGCCCAGGCTCCACAGCATGACCCCGTTTCCAATAACAAAAGTACAACCACTGCTATATACATCAGGGCACGGTTTTCAGAGCAACCAGGCAAGCTCTAGGAAACAGGTGCGCCTGCTCTGACTCAGCCTGGCCACAGGCGCCGAGGGTTCAGCGGCACATCATAGACTATTCTTAGATAGCCTTCTCTCTTCTCTAGCCTTCCTCCCGTGACTCAAGCCCCACAGGACAGCCACTCCTACCTCATTTTCCTCTACCTCATCCTGCCTTGCTAGGGAGAGATTACTTAGAACACAGGTCCAATCACGTCACAGCCCAGATTAAACTTCTCCAGTATTTTCCAGTGCTCTCTGGTGACAGGTCCCCTCTTGTCAAACGTGTCACTTGTCCACCAAATGGATCAGTAGGCTCATCCCCATTCCTCTTTGCCTGTTGTTCCCCTCTGCGGAAGCCCTAACTGCTAGGAATCTCTTCCTTTCAGAAACTGGCCTTGAGCAGCCCATGCGCTAGCACCTGCTTGTCTTTGGGCTTCTATAGGACAGCATGTAACAGCATAGACTAGAAATGGACATGTCACCCTGGAAGTGTCTTTAGAGTCCTTCCACCTCCCCTTCATGAATCACTTGAAACTCATGGCTGGCATTTCCCCAAGGCTGTGTGAAGCTGAGACACCTGAAATGAAAGCGCCCTGTGAGTCACATTGTCACAGAGCCACAGTCCCCCAAAGAACCGGTTCAGTTACAAACGAGATGAAAATGTTAAGTCCTGCCAGCCTGGCATCTACCTAGAATGCCAGCAATCTAGAAACAGAAACAAGGGACCCATAAGTTTGAGGCCAACCTGGGTCTTACATTAAAAAAAAAAATAAACCTTAAGTCCCTAATTTAGGAACTTTAGGAACTTAAACTCATGCAGATTAAATCTCCCTTATTCCCTTACCAATGTAAATTTAAACTAACTTCATGTTTAGTCACCTGCAGGACACTGTCCTCTCTGCAGGCCATCACCCCATCCTCACTACTCTCCTGGGTATGGCAAAGTCCAGAGGCAGGCAGGCACAGGAGACAGTTTAGCCTGGGACCCTATTTGGTTTTGGTTATGTGTGCTACCTGCCTCTTGTACTAATACATCTGGCAGCACCTTCGCACAGTCCTCTCTAAACAGCGCACCTAGCAACAGCTTCCCCGCCTGGCACTCACCTGTGTCTAAGCAACAGCAGCATCCCCTCACGGCGCACACTTGTGTCTAAGCAACAGCAGCAACTCCCCCCGCATCTGTGTCTAAGCAACGCGCCCACCTGCATCTGCCTACATGCACTCTGGTCTCTGAACAATAGTATAGATTTTCCCACTCCTAGCAGCAATCAGACATAGATGGTTTCTGCTCAGGTGCGTTCCTGATGTCGTCAAGGTACAGGAATAAAAGGAGTAATCTAGTCTGAACTGGTTTAGGGTAATGAGAAGTATGGCAAACAAACATGTTCTTCACGTGAACTTCTAGAGGGAGTATCCTATTTAAATGTTATGCTTATACACAAGTGCACACGCATATGACTAAACTCAGAAACACTATGGGAAAGGATGTGCACAGCGGGAAAAACGATGCATGATGTAACCTATCAGTCAACACGGAGAACCACCCAAAATATACCACTTAATAACCATCTTCCCCCTCTCTTTTTCTTGTTTTTTTAAGACAAGGTTTCTCTGTGTAACAGCCATAGCTGTCCTGGAACTCACTCTGTATACCAGGCTGGCTTCGAACTCACAGAGATCAGCCTGCCTCTGCCTCCTGAGTGCTGGCATTAAAGGTGTGCGCCACCACCACCTGGCCCAGCTCTTTCTCTTGAACTTCATAAAAGGACACACCAAACAATAACTAGGGCCACTGAACGGTCTCGGGCACGTGGCCCAGTCAATCCCCACGGTGTATTTCTCTCTGAGAAAGCTATCTGGTTCTTTTGCATGTGTGCGAGCCCTTATTTTCAGTTCTGTGAGTAAGAGGCTAAGAACCTGGTAATACCTAGCCCTCTACCCCAAGCACTGGTGACAGTACCATGGTCCTTCTGGGACACTGTCAGCTGGATAGTAGAGGCACAGATCTGGTTGAAATCTCAACTCCTGCACTTCCTGGCTTCATGACATTTGGTCACGTAAGGTCTCCATCCAGTTCCCAAAGTGTGCAATGAGGATTTGGTGAACCCTTCTAACTGTCCCTTTCGATCTCAGTAACTTCCATTCTGACTGTCATCCAACTTCCTACACCGTCGACTGACCCCAGGGCGGTGCCAGCTCTACTTAACCAGAGTTTCATTTTCAAGATTTTATATGTGGAACCAAGCCCTCTTTTCTGAGCTTACCACGCTGGGCAGCTCATTCCCTTCTCTTCTGTCCATCAATCCACCCCGTCTTCCAGTTGACTTCTAGCCCCACAAGCAATCCACGTTACCCCAGACCATCTTGTCTCCACCCATCTCTGCCAATCAGTGCCCATGGCCAGCTTCGTCAAGGTGCACTTGGTCACCTGGCACGCCTCCATGCCTTTCTCTGAGTGCTTTCCAGGCCTGGAGAGCCCTTTTCTTATTGCCTTGCCTCAAAATTTGTGGGAGAGAAAGTTCTTTCCTCCTATAGGGTCACCTTTATCATAAGAAAAGCTCTCTGCCTCTTCCCAGCCTCCTCCTGCCTTGGCTGAGGGGTCATCAGCAACAGTCTCAATGACTGTCACCCTCAGCACTTGCTCCAGGCTTGCTTCTGAGACCGGCATCCATCTTTTGTCTGGGGGACATTTTTTTCTGCCATCTTCTTTCCTTCAGCGCTGAATGCACTTTCAGGGCTCTCCACTCTCAACCTGCCTTCTCAGCTCTCCACTCCAGACAGCATTCTCCGGTGACTCATCTCTCCTCTAACTTCAAAGAACAGTCTCCATGGCTTCTCGACCTACTTATTGCCTGCTCACTTTTTTTCTCTTTTTGTGGTTTTGAAAAAGGGTCTATTTGCTGTGTAGTTGAGACTGGCCCTGTACTTCAAACGGCCCTGTACTTCAAATGATGCTCTTGCCTCCACCTCCTGAGTGCCGGGATTAAGACGTGCGTCACCATGATACCTGGCTTGCTCACTTCTTTATTTTTCTATTAAATTTTTTCTAGGCCAGCAAAATTGCTCGGCATGTAAAGGCCCTGCCACCAAACATGACAACCCGACTGCACTCACTTCTTGTATTACTGTTAGCATCCTTCCCTTTTTCTATTCTTTCCTCCATCTCTAGCATTTTCTCTATTGTTTTAAATGTCCTTTCTTCCCTGCCTTCTGTATATAAGAGAAAACCAGTCCAAGGCCCTAGAAACCCTCCTGTGTGGGGATTACAGGTACGGGCCGCTATGCCCAGCTTGCATGCTTTTGTTTTAGTTTTAGATATTGACTCTAGGGGCTCAAGCACACCAGGCTAGAGATCTGTCGGCGTCTGCATCCTCACTCCAGGATGTATGTAGCTTTGATTTGAATTTCCCGATGGCAGGGCAGCAAATGCTTTTCATGTCTATACTGACCAGTTGTTTCTCTGCACTTGAAGAGTGTCTGCTGCTGACTTCCTCGGTCCATTTTGTTTGTATTGTTTACTATTTCCTTTAGTTATTGTTTTTAGTTCTCTATTACTATTTTTTTAATACTGGGGATTGAACTTAGACCTCTATATCTTCCAGGCAAGTGATCTGCCCACTGTACTGTATCCCCAGCCTTCTTTTTACTTTTGATTTTAGGCCCCAGTCTTAAATCTCATGTCAAGGGCCTAGGCAGCCTTTGAGCTTTTGATTTTCCCGCCTTAACTCCCCCTGCCCCCCAAGTAGCTGGGATTACAGGCTTGTGCCATTAGGACTGACTTTTACATTTTTTATTATCCTAAATATAAGTTGCCTTTCATGTAAGTATCTGGGAAACATTTTTTTCTCCAGCTTTTAGGCTATTTCTTCACTTTGTTGATTGCTTCTTTCACTGTGCAGAAGTGCTTCTATGCATCACACAGCCCAGGCTGGCCTCAAACTCACTAGGTAGCTGAGGTTGGCCTTGATTTGATCTTTCTGCTTCCACTCCTAAGTGCTGGGATTATAGATGTGTATCACCACACCAGGCTCTATAACACACACACAGACACACACAGACACACACACACACAGACACACACACAGACACACACACACAGACACACACACACAGACACACACACACAGACACACACACACAGACACACACACACACAGACACACACACACAGACACACACACACAGACACACACACACACAGACACACACACACAGACACACACACACAGACACACACACACAGACACACACACACAGACACACACACAGACACACACACACAGACACACACACACAGACACACACACACACAGACACATACACACACAGACACACACCACACAGACACACACAGACACACACACACAGACACACACACAGACACACACACAGACACACACACACACAGACACACACACACACAGACACACACACACACACACACACACACAGAGAGAGAGAGAGAGAGAGAGAGAGAGAGAGAGAGAGAGAGAGGAGTCCGGCTGGCTGACAATGACCTTGAACTTCTAATCCTCCTGCCTCTACTTCCTGAGGGCTGGGTAACAGGTGTGAGCCTCTACGTCTGCTTCATGCGGGGCTGGGGAAACCTCATCTTCCTGCAGTCTAGGGAAGCCCTCTCCCCATGGAGCTACATCAGCAGCTGGCCTGTAGTCTATCTGAGTCGGCCATTATGACACCCCTGCATTGCTAATTTAGCTCAGGAGTGCCTTGGCTACTCACAGTTTTTATTTTCACATTAATTATCCTCGTTTTATACACAAGGCATAAATGTGCTAACTTGCTCACAGTCACGCAGCTAGCACATGGTCACATCAGACTCTGTTATGCAAGTACAGACACATGCTCCAGCACAGCTTTTCCTCAACAATGGCCCTCCTGAATGACGCTCTTCCCATTAGATCACATTGCTTAATGATGCTGTTGCTCTCCTGGTCTGTGAAAGGGTTCACTTTGAAGACTGCACAATGTCCAAATTGCTTAATGACACCTGCTCAGAATAGATCCTGGTCACAAGGCAATAAATGACTGCACCAGAAAATACAGCCGCAATAATAAATATACTGCACAATTTTGAGCACAAAAAAGAAAATAGATCTGCAAACACACCGTAATCATGGCTATGTAAAAGAAAAGCTAAAAGTTCAAGGAGTCTGAAGAATATCTGGGAGCATACTGCAGTAAAACATGAGTGCCTGTGATTTCTAGAGCCGTCAGGTCGAGCCCTGCAGGTCCAGCAGCCCTGAAGTGCTTTGAGTTTCAGGGCCTGGATGAATTTGCTGGGAAAGTATAAGAAAATATCAGAGGCTGGGCGAGTTAAACAACAGAAATGAATTTTCTCACAATTAGCAAGCAAATTTGGTTCCTGGTGAGGGCCCTCCTCCCTGGCTTATGGATGGTTGTCTCCTCTCTCCTTCCCTGTCCCCCTCACCATCCCCCAAGAGTCTGTTCTTCACACTGCCTCCCCAGTGTTGGGATTATGGGGGTGTGCCACCCAGTGCAGCCTGGCATTTCCTCTTATGCCAGTCCTGTCAGATCAGGTCCCTGCCCTCAGTGATTACTTTTCTGAAAGTTCCATCTCCACATAGTCATATTAGCAGCCAGGGCTTCCACAGCTCAATTTTGGAGACCCACTTTGACTACAGAGGGACCTCTTTGAGACACTGATGAAAACTCTGCACATTGTCCCTGGGAGACTCCTGCATCTCTACCGAACTTCAGGAAGTTCACTGGTCCCACTTGAGAGCCACCGCCTTAGACTACCTTCCTCTTTTCACAGATGCAGAAACGAAGGTTTGGAAAGGGGAAATGAGCTGCAGATGTCAGAAAGGAAGCAGCCCTCCTGATTCTCCATCCTGTGCTCGCCTCCCTCACCCCGTCATCTGGTAGACCTGCCAAGAACCTTAGAATAGTATGAGACGGGCATCCCTGGTGACCTGGTGAACAAGCATGGCTTGGGTCCTGGGCAGGGGGCAAAGTAGATGGCTGCTTCTTTACGTGGGACAGTTCCTGGGACAAACCAGGTGACATCTAGTGTACAGCCCTTTGCTGTTGGTCAGCACAGGGCTTGTATGTAAGCGGGGGAAATGGCTCCTTTGCATGCATTCCACTCAGGAGCCAAACCTGCTTTCTGGTGGCCCTTACATTCTGCACTTCCAGGCTCCTCAGAGGCAGCTTCTGGGCGCTTGCTCTAAGCTCCAATAGTCTGTACTTACACAGTTCTAGAACAGGAATCATGGGAAAAGCTAAATGACTTGAGGTGTTCAGAATCTAGAATTAGGGAGGAAACAGTTTTTCAAAATGTCTTCTAGCCTGCCATGGTGGAACATCTCTATAACACTAGATCTGGGGCCAGAGGACAGACAGTCAGGGTCTCAAGGGTTTCCTGGCCAGCCTGTCTGGCCAATCCCTGAGCTTCAGATTTAGTGAGAGATCCTGTCTCAAAAAATAAAGTGGAGGCAGGGTGTGGTGGCATGCACCTTTATTCTCGCCACCCAGGAGGCAGAGACCCTGTCAGAGTTCAAGGCCACCCAGGGCTACACAGTGAGATCCTGTCTCAAAAAAAGAAAAAAATAAAGAAAAAGGGTGGTGAGCAATAAAGGAAGAGACTTGGCATAAACCCCTGGCACCCACATCTACGTGAACATAGTGCACACAAGCATACACCTCCGCATGTAAAAATAAAAGGGCAGGACAGGCTCCAAAGCTACACAGAGAAGCCCTGACTCACAAAACCAAAATAGAAATAAAATAGCAAATCAGAGCCAGGCATGGTGGCAACGCTTGCGAGGGGGAGGCACGTGGACCAGGAGTCTAAGTCCTTTCCCCACACACTCCAGGCCAGTCTGAGCTATAAGAGATTCTGAAAAAGGATGGAGGGAGTACCAAGGTCAACCCACAAAATGTCTCCCAATCAGATAACAGAATTATCCGTAAGGAAGAAGAGCAGCATAAGGAAGACTCTGAAAACGCCGTTTACATATTTAACTACTCATTTAAAATTTCTACATGAATTAAATGGTTCTTTATTTGTGCTCCACTGCCCATTCTGAAGTAAGGGAAGTGACTTACAGTAACTCACTTTCTTTATATTAAAAAAAAATTACTTGTGTGTATGTGTGCTCACAGTGTGTGTATGGAGATCAGTTCTTTCTGCCACCTCTAAGTACTGGTGATGGAACTCAGGAGACCAGGTTTGTGTGGCCAGTGCTCTTACCCAGCGAGCCACCTTGCTGTCCCCTCCCTTTTTTGCAATAGAGTCTCATGCATCCCAGGTTCCCAGGCTGGTCTCAAACTCCAGGTGGAGATGAACATGAACTTCTGATTCCTTGCCTCTACCTCCGGAGAGCTGGGATTACCGGGGTGCACCACCACTTCCGGTTTATGTGGTGCTGGGGATGAACTGAGGTCTTCAAGGATGGTATGGGGGGCACTCTGCCAACTGAGGTACACCCCGGCTCTCAGTAGCTCTACTTCTAAAGGATAGAGTGAGAGAATGAAGTGGTGATTATGACAGGAAATGATATTCATCTTTAGGCAAAGGGGATCATCTCAGAGAACCGCTTTTTAGTTCAACAACTGAATTAATAAATAATTTGACTTTCTTCCTACGTTCCCTGATAATGTCACAAATCAGCATGGTGTCTTTACTGATATCACTGACAGCAAAAACAAGCGAGACTCATCGTGGGCCTGGTCTGGAGGCTGATGTTTCAGAGAAAATTCCACTAGCCTTGCTCCCCATAAACAACAAAGCCTTGAAAGCGTGCCCACACTCCCCTGCTGCTGTCTCTGTGCCGGAGGGGCCTCACCGTGGCCCAGCACATCAATCAATAGGGTGTCTGTCTGGAGGGAACAAGGAATTGTTGCAGGGGACGTGGAGGTAGGAGGCTAGTGTGTTGAAGTGTCAAAGGGGCCGTGGAGACGCAGGATCAGAACAGTGACCACCTCCCCCGCCTTCCACTGCGCAGAATCAGAATAGTGCCTACCTCCCCCGCCTTCCACTGCTGCGCAGCATCAGAACAGAACAGTGACCGACCCCCCCCACCCCCGCCTTCCACTGCTGCGCAGCATCAGAACAGTGACCACCCCCATCTTCCACTGTTGCGCAGCATCAGAACAGCGACCACCTTCCCCGCCTTCCACTGCTGCCTTTAAATTGACCCCAGTAACCCACCTAAGAGCCAATTTGCAGCTTGAAGGACTGAACGGCAGGAAATCCCAAGCTGCTATCGCTTTCCAATGAACAGCCTAAGCGGTCCTGCCCTCTGCTGGTTATAGGCGAGTATTACAAGGCTGACTGGGACAGTCCAGTGCTAGAGAGCTTGCTTAGCAGGTACAAGGCCCTGGTTTTAACCCCCAGTACTGCAGACAAAACAATAAAAAGAGGGGGGGCGGTATTAAACAAAAGTGAGTTAAGACATTGACACAGGGGAAACTATTTCTTTTTTGCCCTTTCTCTTCCTTTCTTCCTTCTTTCCCTCCCTCTCTCCCTTCCTCCCCCTCCCTCTCTCTCTCTTTTCTTTTTTCTTTCTTCTTAATCAGGCTGATCTCAAACTCACAGAGATTCACCTGCCTCTGCTTCCTGAGTGCTGGGATTAAAGGCGTGAGTCACCACACCAGGCTCCTGGAAACTGACATTTCATGTAGCGATATGCAATGATAAAATCAAGGAAATGAGCAATATTTATCATTTATTTGTGGTGCAAACATTCAAAATCCCTTCTTCTGGCATTTCGAAATAGACGTTATTAAGTTCAGTTATGCTATTTCGGTGCCAGAACTTCCTCCCACTGTCTAGTGGTGACAATGCTCACTAAGTGTTCTCTCTTTTGGGAGTATGTGTTAAAGTCTCACTGTGCAGCTCAGGCTGCCTAGGAACCGGCTGCCCTCCTGAGTACTAGGATTACACACGTGCACCCCTAACTCAGCTGAACCAGCCTGTCTCTACCCGCATCGTCCTAACTCAGCTGAACCAGCCTGTCTCTACCCGCATCGTCCTAGCTCAGCTGAACCAGCCTGTCTCTACCCGCATCGTCCTAGCTCAGCTGGACCAGCCTGTCTCTACCCGCATCGTCCCACTGTTCTCAGCTTCTGGAAACCATTTTATTATTATTTTCTGAATAGGATAAATTCATTTAGCATCTGCAAATGAGCGAGAACTATTGTATTTGGTTTTTTTTGTGCCTGCCTTATTTCATTTGACATCATTTTGGTTTTCTGTGTGTGTTCTTCATTAAAAAAATAAAATTAGCTGGATGGCGGTGGTGATGCATGCCTTTAATCCCAGCACTTGGGAGGCAGAGACAGGCGGATCTCTGTGAGTTTGAGGCCAGCCTGGTCTACAAGAGCTAGTTCCAGGACAGCCAGGGTAACACAGAAAAACTCTGTCTAGAAAACAAACAAATAAAACACCAAAAAAATTTATTCCTTTTATCGTTTGTGTGTTTTACTGCAGGTATGTGTGTGTACCACATCTGTGCTTGGTGTCCTCAGAGGTCAGAAGAGGTCATTGGATCCTCTGGAACTGGAGTTAGGGATGGTAGCAGACTACCATGTAGGTGCTGGGGATTGAATCAAGGTCTTCTGCAAGAGCAACAAGTGCTCTTAACTTCTCAACCATCTTTGCAGCCCTCTTCATTTCTTTTTGTCAGACTCTTGGCCCTTGGTAACAGGGCCTCAGATCTTAGTTGACCCCCCCAGCCCCCGCGACCTTAGTCCAACTGATTCCATGAAATGTAATTCTATGTAATGGCTGATTCTATGTAATGGCTCTGAAACCCATTACATACCAGCACCACCTGTCAAAATAAAAACAAGGGCCTAATCCACCAAAGTCCATAGTTCTGGAAAAGACTCTAAATGTACTAACTTTGCTTTTTGGCTTCTGTGGTTCTGTTTCTGTCTGTTCTTGTTAACTGAAGTGTGTCAACCCAGGACATGATGTTTATGCTTAAAAGTTTACCCCGAGACAGGCTTGGAACTACACTGATCCCGAACACCCAGTGGCTGCTTAATAAAGACTTCCTATTGGCTTAAACCCATGCCCAAGCAATCTTCTCTGTGAGCACCCCAAACATTTCTGGAGGTCCCACACAGATAGATCCCAGAGATCAGACCTCGATACACTGGGGGTCTCAGAGCCCCTGGAGTGAGGAAGAGTGTGGTGGGTAAGGATCTCCTAGGGGGTGAGTAACCTGAGATGATCCAGGCCCCCAGGGCTCCCTTTTATAGGTTGTTGCCTAACATTTCAGAGTGAGCTGACACCTCCACTCCAAAAGGAAACCAATTAGAAAGTCCCCTAGTGTGTCACCTCTGGTCTGTCACCTCCTGGTGAGTCTGATTAAGACTCCTTCTGTTTGCATACATAGGAGAGGTCCGACGTGGTGGCTGATGCAGGGTCTGTATTTGTGTGGAACATCATTGGATCCCTCTGTTTGTTCAGGTGTGTGACTGTGTGCTGTCTGCCCCGTTGTCCTCTCCCCCCCCCCCCCGTGTGTGTGTCTTTCTATGTGTTTCTATCAGTTTTGTTTCTCTGTATTGACCAGTGGCTTTCTCTGGTGTGAGACCCTCCTCACACCCGGCTTAGGACCCGTGCTCCTCCTGCTGGGGACTCACATCCTTTTGGCTTTGCCAGGGAAACAACAACAACAACAACAACAACAACAACACCCCACCTGTCCCGCTCTGGGAGCAGGAGCTCCTGCTTGTTTTGTTGCTTGACTCCTGTGCAGTCAGGGTTGGGTCCCTGTGTGAGGTGGAGAGAGGTCAGGACTCTTATCCTGTGACCCTGTCCTCCCAGTGGAGTGCACACATGCAGAGGTACACAGTTGTCCCAGTGAATACTGCTGCTCTAAGCAGCCCCAGGGAAGGGAAAACATTCCTCTGGGCTGAGCCCAAAGGAAGAGGGAAAGTTCCACTCCTTTCTCTGTCATGACTCATGTTTCCTTTAACTAGTCATCCGTATAATTGGAAAACTCAAATCTCGCCATTCTCTGAAAAAAGTTAAAGAATAAAATTGCCCCTGGGCTGGGCAGGAAGATTGCTGCTAGACAACACAGCCTGGACAGAATAGATTTTCTCTTCTCTCCAACACTGACCAAAGGGACTTGAAGCAATTTTCTCTAGGTCCTTTTTAGAAAGATTAAAGACAGCTGCTAAAAAGATTTCCTTTGTTACCCAGTTGGCTTCAGATTTTAGAAAAAAGTTATAAAAGTTAAAAAAAAGTAAATGCATAAACAGGCCCGAGTTGCTGGAGGTAGCTCAAAGGGTGTTTAACAGCACAGAGCTGATCAGGACAAGACCTTTTGCATCAACCGAAAGCCACCATCACCTCTGATGATGACACACAGTTGACTTACAGATACCCAGAAAAATTGTCGTGTCTCACCCTCGGTCATAAGAATATATCCTAGCAGAAAGTTCTGCCTCCAATCGAAAGATACAGTTGGACTATCTCTCAGATTGACAACAAAGATTCCTGGGGATGTGGGCAGAAACCAACCCCAGGACTGCCCAAACAACAAACTCCTATACTTGTTCAACAAACCAGTTCAGCTATCCCCACTCAGATTAAACAATTCCCAAGGACCCTGGAAGCAAAAGGGGAAATTGCAGTTCATATTGCCTGAATTAGGGAGACAGGCATCCTGGTGTCCTGCCAGTCTCCCTGGAGCCCACTGCTCCTGCCTGTGAAGAATCCCGAGACCTCGGATTACAGACCTGTAATCTGAGGGAAGTGGGTAAGGAGATCAATACTATCCACCCAATAGTACCAAACCTATGCACTCTCATGAGTCTGATTCCTCCAGAGAAACAGGTGTGCACTGTCTTAGACCTGAAAGATGCATTTTTTATCCTCTTGTTGGCATAGGTGAGTTAACCCATCTTTGATTTTAAATGGGCGGGCCCAGAGAGGGGTTACGGTAGGCAGCATTCCTGGACCAGGTTGCCCCAGGATTTAAAGACACTAGATGTAGACTTCTTGCCCTTCTGTCAGAAGTTTCTTGGGAAAAATCAATTATAAAATATCCACCACGGAACTGCTGCAAGAGTTACAGACCTTGGGCTACAGAACAGTGTCATCGGCTAAGAAAGCCTAACTTTGTACATCAGAGGTTACCTATCTTGACGACAGGATGGCTGCCGTCCTTCAGATCCTTACTTCAGAGACAGAGACACAGGTTCCCGAGTTCCTAGGTACTGCTGGGTATTGCTGTCTCTGCATACCAGAGTTTGTGGAAATAGCAGCACAAAGTGGGGGGAAACTGAGCCCCTGATCTGGACTGAGACTAAACAAAAAGCATTTGAGGCCTTAAAAATAGCTTAAACTTCCACTCCAGCCCTAGAATTTCTAGACATAAGGGGCTTTAACCCAAACTTCAGAGCCAAGAAAATGCCCTATGACAAGCCTATCTAAGAGCGTGGGGGCTACTGCTAGTTTAATGAAAGAAAGCAAACCAGTTAACTTTGGGTCAAGATCTTATACTCACAGCACCCCACAACACAGTGGCTCTCCCTGAGGAACACCAGAGGCTGTCTAATGACTGTGTGACCCAGTACCAAGCCCTGTTCTGTCCCCACCCTCAAGTCCAGTTTGAGAAACCCCCTGCTATCAAGTTTGGCTCTACTCTCACCTGATGATGCAGGTGTTCATCCATGACTGTTGGAGATGAAAGATGAAACCAGCTATGTGGGAGCTACTGTAGCTACTTTAATGAAAATGATTTGGGCCCAAGTGAGGTACCTCAGTCCAGAGACCAGAACTAATGAAATGAGCCAAGCTCTCAGATGGGGAATAGAAGAGACCACCAACATACATACGGACTGTCGGTCAGTGTGCTTTTACTACTGGCCATGCCCACAGTATGATCTATAGAGAAAGGGGGCTTCTCACAGCTAGAGAAAAGGGACATTAAATAATCTTGGCCCTCCTAGAGGCTATTTGGTTTCCCCTACAAACTGTTGTCCTCCACTGCCAGGCTATTGACCTGGTTGCCCGACAAACAGCCCCAAGACCAGTGGGGCCTATTGATACCCTAATGACACAGCATGACCCGGTGCTGCCTGAGACTCCACGGTAAAGAAGGCATGGACAGCTCAAACCCACAGGCTGATGGAGGACAGCAGAGGGAAGGGTCATTCTCCCAGAAACACCAGGCAGGACTCTGGTAACTGACCTTCACCAGGTCAGGTCCACAACCTTTCTGAGTTGCTCAGACCAAGGTATGCTATACCTAGACTGGACAACCTAGTGCGGGATGCCTCAGCCAGATGTCAGGTTTGTGTTCAAGTCAATACAGAACAGGGAGCCCTTACCCAGGCAGGGCTCCAATGAGAGACCAACAGGCCCACAAACTCTGGGAAAACTGACTTCACCAACATCCGGCCTGTGGGAGAAAGATAAAAGTGCCTGCTAGTTTTAATAGACACCTTTTCTGGGTGGTAGAAGCGTTCCTCACCGGGACTGAAACTGCTCAAATAGTAGCTAAAAGCTCCTCCAGGAACTCATCCCCTGATTTGGTCTCATCCAAGGCCCCGTACTGACCTGGCTTTCATAGCCAAAACCTCTCAGTTAATAGTTAAAGCTTTAGACATAGATTTAAAACTTCCCTGTGCATACAGATGACAGAGCTGTGGCCAGGTAAAAGGGATAAACAGGGCACGGAAAGAAACTAGAACAAAACTCTCATTAGAGTCCAGCGAAGAATGGACAGGGCTCCTTCCTTTGCTTTGACTCTCTGCACTCCATATAGAGAGGGATCTACTCCCCTATGAGATTATGATAGGAAGACCTCCCCACTGCTTCCCAGGCACAGAGACCAGCAGTTGGCAGAACTCTCTAACCATTTGTTTCTCAACAGGCCCTCCAGTTCTCCAGAAAGGTTATTATTCATTGGACTATCCAAGAGATACAGCCGACCCCTGAGTCCACCACCACATTCCCCTTGTTCCAGTTCAGGATACAGTCTGGGTCAAGCGAGTAGCCCAAGGGGCACTGATTCCAACTTGAAATTCTCTCCACTCCTAAGGTGGTGAAGGCAGCTGGCATTACTCCATGGATCTACTGCATCCAGGTCAAGAAAACAGAAACCACAGATGCTGCTGCCAAGTGGACTGTCTCCAGACTATGGACCATTGAAATTAAGGTTTCATTGGGTCCCTGGCCCTTCCACTCTCTGCCCCTCTACCTCCTCCTGAGTCTTGTGTTTTGCACTATGGGTATAAATGCAGGATCATGATCCAACCCCCACTGTCCTCGGGCCTGGACTGGAAATTGAGGAGGACAGATACAGGGAAGGTATCAGCTAGAGGGACTACCGGCCAGCAACACATGTTCTATATTGACTTTACTTGCTGATGCCTACTTTAAATATCTGGTTGCACTAGAGAAAGGAAAGCTATGGAAATTTATCTTTTGAGATAGAAATGCAGAGTTTACAATTCTATGCATGCCCTGCAGCTGGGCTTCCCAGTTGCCAGAAACAAAGGAGTTTCCACTGCAAAACTGGGGCTTCCAAAAAATTCCTTTAAAACTCCTTTGGGAAACAGGACAAACCTAGGGAACTAGACTCTATGCCACTCTATGCCTGGGGGATGGATGGAGTTAATCATTCCCAGCCAGAAATCAGCCAGGATTGCTGCTTATGCTTAGATACCTGGCCCCAATACTCGGAACTGGGCTGAAACTTGTTAATATACAAAACCTTTTCTCTCCTTCTTTCCTTTTGGTTTTTCAACACAGGGTTTCTATGTAGCTTTGGAGTCTGTCCTGGAACTAGCTCTTGTAGACCAGGCTGGCCTCAAACTCACAGATATCCACCTGCCTCTGCCTCCCGAGTGCAGGGTTTAAGAGCATGCACCACCACCACCCAGCTATATCTAAAACCTTTAGCCTAGGCACTTCCCCTTATTCTCATGCCCGCTGTTCTGCCTTATGGGCTAATTCATCTGGATAACAGCAACATTACCAAGCCCCTGGGAATACATGGTGGGCATGTACCAATGGTTTGTCTAAATTGCCTGTTCTGATGCTTTCCCAACCAAGTAGACAGGTTGAGCAGAACGTATTAAAAGTTTCAGTTACTGAAAGTCTTTTTTAAAAAAAGCTTTTCACAGTTGATATCTCCTGATGGTGTCGGGGTGTGTGTGACGGGGATGCGGAAGGGCAACACAAACTGAATTTGGTGGGATTTTTGTGGGGGACACAAGGGTGGAAGGATGGACCTGGGAGGAATGAGATGCAAGTGGGTTCGGGTTGCATAAAAATATTCTGTTTCTGAATTAAAACAACAGCTAGATTGCCTTGCAGAAATGGTCCTACAAAATTAGAGGGGTTTAGACGGGATAAAGGGGATGATGTGTGGTTTGGGGAGCAATCTGTTCTTTCTATGCTAATTGATCAAGAGGAATTAGAACAAATCATGGTTGAAAAGTAACTCAAAAGGAGAAAGAGACAAAGGCATAAATTGATACACGTTCTCTTGTCCCCCCTAGCTATTTTGCCATCCACATCAGCTGGGCCTTTAACTCTCTTTCTGATTGAATTACTGAGGTGGGGCTGCACCTTAAATTACATAAGCAATTATGTGTCATTTCAGTAAAATTAAAGGTTCTTAGGACCAACTACACCACTTTAGAACAGGATGAGTCCACAATTTGATTCATTCACTAAGACCAGTGGGGAATATAATAGGCCCCGGACCTTAATAGGTCCTCAGACTTTAGCACAATTGACTCCATGATGAAAGTGCCATTCAGGCCATAAAACTCAGCAAGTAGACAGCACCACCTACCAAAATAAAAACAAAGATCTAATCCATCCAAGTCCATAGCTCTGGGAAAGTCTCCAAATGCACTAACCTTGTTTTTTGGCTCCTGTAGTTATGTTCTGGCTGACTGTTCTTGTTAACTGAAGTGTGTCAACCTAGGATTTGGTTTTTGTTTGTTTGCTTGGTTTGGTTTTGGTTTTGGTTTTGGTTTTTTGAGACAAGGGTTTCTCTGTAGCCCCGGCTATCCTGGAACTTGCTCTGTAGATCAAGATAGTTTCAAATTAAGAGATCTGCCTGTCTCCACCTTGCAAGTTCTGGGATTAAAGGCATGTACCACTACCGCCAGGGCAGAACATGGTTTTATGCTTAAAAACTCGCCCCGAGGCCAGGAAGTGGTGGTGCATGCCTTTAATTCTAGCACTTGGGAGGTGGAGGCAGGCACTTTATGAGTTTGAGGCCAGTCTGGTTTATGAAGCGAGTTCCAGGACAGCCAGGGCCAGGGAAGTTACACAGAGAAAACCTGTCTCTATCTTGAAAAATCAAGCAAAATAAAACAAAACAAAAAACTCACTCTGAGAAGGCTCAGTGCTCCACTGGGATCCTGCCCACCCAGTATAGTCGCTGGCCAGCTAACAAAGGCTAACTGTTGGATTAAACCCATATCTGAACAGTCTTCTATAATACCTGCACTTGGGAAGTAGAGCCAGGATTGGGAGTTCAAGGCCAGTCTCAGTTATGTAGTCAGTTTTAGGCTACATTGGGATGTAGAGTGATACATACTCTCTCTCCATCACATACACACACACACACACACACACACACACACACACACACAGCCGAAACAACTAAACAAAAAAAAAAGAAAATTAAGCTGTATCTATAAATGACATGCTGTTTCTAATTGTGATGAGATCTAAAGTCCTTTTAGTGTTGCTTTTGGTTATGAAATACACATAATATTTTACAGGGGTATTGTTTACCTTAGCACTAATTTTCTCATTATTATTTTTTCTTTCTGTGTCTATGTATGTGTGCGACATAGCACATGTGTGAAGGCTGGAGGCCAACTTTGAGGACTCAGTTCTCTTTTTCCATTTTATGGGTTCTAAGGATTGAATTCAGGTCACCAGGTTTGGCAATAAAGTACCCTTATTCTCCTGAGCCACCTCACTGGCACCTCATTCTCATGAGGCAAGTGAGATAAACACTGTGCTATGAAAACATCCCTGTAATGGTAAAACTATAATGCTGCAGGTTCCCAAGTGGTAGTGGATCCACAGGCAGGGAGCCATGTGGTGGGTGAGAGACCTTGGCAGGGCAGCCAGTCCCAGCAGGTGAGAGACAGACAGATAGGCCACTAAGGGCAGCGAGTCCCAGGCAAGGAGTGACAGCGGGTGAGAGACAGAGATGGATATGCACGCCATGCAGAGTGAAGTTGAATATTTATTTAGTGGGTTATGGAAGGGAAGGAGAGAGGGAGAGAGAAGGGGGACGAGGAAAGAGAGAGAGAGACAGACACAGAGAGAGAGAGACAGAGAGAAAAGGAAGAGGGGTGGGGGAGAGGAAAGGAGCCAAGGCAGCAGCTACCTCTTTGGGGGGGAAGGGGTGGGAGGGGCTTATCTCTTAAAGGGACAGGACAGACCATTATAATCCCTTCCCAACATCATACCTGTAAGGTTAATTCCTGTTGTTCTGTGTGAGAGTACTCTGTACTTCCCCATCAATGATCAAGCATTTCATTGAATAAATGCACTATGTGTACTAACACAGTCCTACACAAATAGACTGAATATGATGACCTGTATAGCCTTCTCAGTACCCTTTGTTTCCCCATTAATTTAAATCTAATGAGAAGTTAGAAAAAAGAACATGAAGACTGGAAACAAGCTCAATGGTGGAATACACCAGACCCAAGTGAGGGGCCTTGAATAAAATTCCAAATACTGTTGTGGTGTGTTCATTGGTGAGTACCGCTCAGCCGTGGGTTTAAACCAATAGAAAGTCTTTATTAGCTGGCCAGTGACTACACTGGGTATTCAAGATCCCAGTGGAGCCCTGAGCCTTCCTCAGAGTGAGATTTTAAAGACAAAAAACATGTCTGGAGTTGACATACTTCAGTTAACAAGAACAGTTAGCCAGAAACAGAACCACAGAAACCAAAAAGCAATGTTAGTGCATTTAGAGACTTTTCCAGAACTATGGACTTTGGTGGATTAGGTCTTTGTTTTAGTTTTGGTGGGTGGTGCTGTCCATGTGCTGACATTTCTAGCCTGATTGGTACTTCTTCCACCATGGAAGTGTGCTAAGTCACTCGTGCTAAGGGTTCAGGGCCTTCCAAGGTCTGGGGCCCTGTTACAATACCACACACATAGAAAAGAAAGAAAGAACAGGGAACCAAAGAGTAAACTCATGTATGTAATGGTAAAAATAAAATTGCTGCAGATCCCAAAGTGGCTGCAGCAGCAGAAACACTGTAGGTCAAGTAGCGGCAGTGGGTAGTGGGTCCCAAGAGTAGCCAGTCCTGGGCAGGGACAGCGCAGTTCCCTGAGTGGCTGCAGTGGGCCACGAGGAGAGACAGTCAGATGGGCATGCCACAAGACCATGCTGCACGTCTCCAAAGGTGGCTGGTCCCAGGCAGAGAGTCATGTGGCAGAGGAGAGAGACAGAGACATGGATAGGCATCGCATGCTGAGTGAGGTTGGATATTTATTTAGTGGGTTTTAGAAGGGAAGGAGAGAAGGGAGAAGAGCAGAGAGAAGGGGAGAGAAAGAGAGAGAGAGAAACAGAAGGGGGAAAGGTAGAAGTGGGGAGAGACAGAAGCTGCCTCTTTGAGAGGGAGATGGAAAAGGGTGAAACTCAGGCTGGAAGCTGAAGATCAGCTTGCCTCAGATTGGGGAGGGAGTGGGCATGGCTTGTCTCTTAAAGAGACAGGACAGACCATTACAATGTAGGGAATCAGGAAGGGAGGAAGGTACTATCAGTGACTGTAGGGATAAGTTCAAAACAGAAAGGAACACAAGCATGTGTTGGTTGTTGTTTAAGCTTGGAATGATGGCTCCTGCTTGTAACCCCAGCACTGGGGAGACTGAGTCAGGAGGATTGCTGTGGATTCTAGGTAACAGAATGAAACTCTGTATCACCAAACAAATAAAAAGTGAGAAGAAAGGAGAAATTGGTTGCTTTGACAAAGAGTGGAACTGGTAAAAGGTTTGGTGAGGCACATGAAGAAAACAGGCAAACTGGGTGGGTATGGTAAATCACACCTGAAATCTCAGAAGATGGGATGAGAGGCAGGGGATTGAAAGCTCAAGGTTTTTCTGGGCTACATAGCAACTTTGAAGCCAGCTTAGGCTACAGGAGACTCTGCCTTAAAATAATAACAACAACAAGATGCATACATACATATGTTGCACGGAGAGGGGGGAACACTTTGTTTGACCAAGACGACAGACTAGTTTACACCCAAAATAATCACACAGAAACTGTATTCATTTAAACACTGCCTGGCCCATTAGCTCTAACTTCTAATTGTATAGGGATAAGTCCCACCCCTTAGGGGGCGTGTTCGCCTCAGGCTAATGTTTACCTATAAATCTGGCGAGCTTGCTCACAGCGCTTGCTTCTGATTTCCTGGTCTCCACGGAACGATGGTTCTGTAAGTCTATTAAAGCTGTATATATTTTTATAATCTGTCTGCATTCATTTACGCTGTTACATAATTGGCTAATTCTTACATCTTTATTTAACCAATTTCTATTAATCTGTGTATTGCCAGGTGACTGTGGCTTACCAGCAAGATTCTAACCAGTGTCCATCTCGGGTAGGAGATCCATGGTATCTGCCACTTTGCCCTTCTTCTCAGCATTCAGTTCTGTCTACTCCGCCTACCTAAGTTCTGCCCTATCAACTAGACCAAGGCAGTTTCTTTATTCAACCAATGAAAGCAACATATGAACAGAAGGACCTCCTACACCATACATACATACATACTTACATACATAAAATTTAAAAAGATAAAGAAAACCAGAGCCAAAGGCAGTTGAAGGAAATGAAAAGCTACACAAATTACCACAATTCATACAGATATTAAAATCAACAGGATGTCATGAGGGAACTTGTTGCAGAATATTATTGTAAGGTGTGTTACTTTTGTTTATGCCTTAGAATACTTGCTTGATAATGCAAAAAAAGTGTTTGATTTAAAAAAAAAAAATTCACCTGTAGTCCGGAGGCTGAGTCAGCAACTAGCTGACAGGAAGCTGTGGGGAGGAGCCAGGTGAGAAGGGTGTGTAAAGATGGGCAAGAAAAAGGACTTCTTGGGGAACATAAGGAGGAGAGCTAGCTGAGCTGCTTGCTATTCAGCCTCTCTGGGAAGCAGGATTCTACTTCAACCTTTGACTCTTCAGCAGGACAGAGATTTAGATAAGTTCTATTAGTAGCTGGAAAAGAGTTGGTGCCTGAGGGAACAGAATTTCCTCAGGCTGCTGCTCTTGAGGCCAGGCCACTGCTGATAACTGCGGAGCTGCAACTGCTGACTAGAATAGCCTTAGCCTAAGAGGCAGCAACCATTAAAACAGGGGAATAAAATCATACACAGGAACCACAACAGGAACTAGCTGCTCACACAGTATCTATGCAAAGTACAGTTGATGCATTTCCAACTACAGAGGGAAAACAGTTCCTTCACAATGGGCTAATCTGGCCATGCACCCTGATCACAAGGTAAGAGTTGGCAAAATCCTGGAGTCAGGCAGGCTGAAGCAGAACATGCTATGTGTGTAGGAAAACTGGTGAGAACAGAACCTTGCTCATGACGGAGTGGTCACAGTGACCCAGGAGAAGCTTCTTGCAAAACAGTCACAGTCGACCTGCACTCTGGTCCCAGTGCTGCAAGGCAAACAAGTCATGGGCAGCGCTCTGGTTTAAAGGATATATATATATTGGTTTTTCGAGACAGGGTTTCTCTGTGGTTTTGGAGCCTGTCCTGGAACTAGCTCTGTAGACCAGGCTGGTCTCAAACTCACAGAGATCCGCCTGCCTCTGCCTCCCGAGTGCTAAGATTAAAGGTGTGCGCCACCACCACCCGGCTGGTTTAAAGGGTATTGAAGAGGTGTGCGGGTCAGGCGAAATGCATGGCCTTGAATGGGAGAGAGGATGTTTAGAAACGGATATGAGGGGCATTACTGAGATGATGAGAAAATGTTTCCTGTGGCCATGGAGGGGACAACTGGACTGTCTCCACGCTAAGTAGTCCATGCGATAACGGCATTAGGGCTTTGAGAAAAATATTCTTTTTCTTGGGAGATAGATGCTGCCACATTTAGGATGACGTACCATAATGTCTTCAAGTAACAGAAATAACTCAGTAGAATGATTAAATGTGCACACACAGAGAGACAGAGAAAGAGAGAGAGACAGAGAGAGAAAGGGGGAATAAAAGGGAGGGAGAGAGGAAGGGAGGGAGATAGGGAGAGAGAGAGAGCTACGCACAACAATATTTGCCTAGGCTCAAAGTTACTTGGAAGGATGAGGAAAGAGCATCCATGCAGCACAAGAGAGGAACTTGAGGTAAGATCCTCAAATCTAAAGAAAAAAAACTAAACTGAGATAAAATTTAAACAAAATACATTTAGGGGCTAGAGAGTTGGCTCAGTGGCTGAGAGCATGTACTACTCTTTCAGGGGACCAGAGTTCAATTCTCAGCACCCATATCGGGTGGTTCACAGTCACTGCAGCTCCATGGGGGATTGATCCAACATTTCCAGCCTCCAAGATGGCATCAGTATTCATATGCACACACATGTGCATACACACAAGCATGCACATGCACACACACCAAACACACACACACTCACACAAACACACAGACATCCTGTAGGATTGGTTACCTATTGAGTTTTTCCCATTGAATTCTGAGATTTGACCTAGGAATAAATATGTTCATTTCATACAACCTGCTGGAGAAACTTGGAAAGGGGGGTCACTCCCCAGATCAAGTTCTCAGATGGGCATTACCAGGATACTGAATGCTGGTGAGGACCTTTTGAAAGAGAAAAGCCCCACGGCACTTGTACACTGATGATACGGAAGGGAAACATCAAAAGACGGGCAGCAACATGAATCCTACTGGATGCATTAGGGGAAATCCTAACTGAACTGGATTCATTACAGGAATACAAACCACCTATGATAGTTAGGGGGGAAAACCCCCAACGATCCTGTAACGCCTGTGACACTGTAAGACAGTATACGAGCTGGGAAGTAAGTTGGAGACTTAAAACACAGGCACACACAGACAGACAGAGAGACCGGACATGGGTCATTCTTGAGACAAGAATGCCCAACTTTATTATACTCAGGGGCAGCTTATATAGGGCTCCTTAGCCATGCCCAGCTCTCTGGATCTTTCAGCTGCAGACTGATCAGGCTCAGAGTAGCTGCAGGCAGGTCTCAGGCTCAGAGCAGCTGCAGGCAAGGTCTCAGGCTCAGAGCAGCTGCAGGCAAGGTCTCAGGCTCAGAGCAGCTGCAGGCACAGGGTTTTGCTCAGTTCACTCCAGCAGACAAAGGGTCTAAAGCAAGCAAAGAAAATCAAGGGTCCAGGGATCTGCAGCTCCCAGCAGTAAGGTTTTCTATCTCTGTGAAGAGACACCATGACCACAGCAACTCATACAGAGGGAATCGTTTAATTGGGGCTGGCTTACACTTTAGAGGTTTAGTCCATTATTGTCACGGTGGGAAGCATGGGAGCACACAGGCAGGCAACGTGGTGCTGGATAAGGAGCTGAGAGGACTGGGTGTAGCTTGAGCATATATGAGACCTGAAAGTCTGCCCCCAAAGTGTCACACTTCCTCCAACAAGGCCATACCTCTTAATAGTGCCAGGCCTTTTGGCCCAAGCATTTAAACACATGAGTCTGTGGGGGGGGGCATACCTATTCAAACGACCAACCTCCCTCCAGAAAACAAACTTTGTGCACATTTACATGCTAGAGAGAACACACTCTTCATATTCAGGAAAGGTAAGTAGCACATTTCAATATTCATTTAAGATGTATGGTTTCCAGTCTTTGTTGGGAAGTCAGAATGAGGAGGTCACATTTGATTACAGGTCGAGGACACTTTGACACTAAAAACTTTCATGTTCATATGCATGGGTGTCTTGTCTGCGGGCATGTGTGTGCATTGCATGGGCACAGTGTCCTCTGAGGTCAGAAGAAGGTGTTGATCCCCCAGGGACTAGAGTTATAGACAATTGTGAATGACCCTACGGATGCCAGGGTTGGAACCCAGGTCTTCTTAGCAGTTGAGTCAATCTCTGCACCTCCTGAGGGTTTGGTTTTGGTTTTTGTAAAGTCAGACCTTATGTACCCGGGCTGTTGTGAACTCCGCCAGTAACTGAGGATGACTTTGAACTTCTGATTCCTCTACTTCCTGAGTGCTGAGATTACAGGTGTGTACCATTACACTTGGCTTATAAAGTTCAGGGGGACAAACCTAGGCCCTCCTTGCATGCAAGGCAAGCACTCTAGTAATCGAGTACATCCTCAGTCCTGGATTGCTTGTGTGTGTGTGTGTGTGTGTGTGTGTGTGTGTGTGTGTGTGTATGCATGTGAGTATGTTGCATGCATATTTGTGTGAGTACTCCTGCAGAGGCTAGAAGTTGATGTCAGGATTTTCCCTCAATCATCCTCCACATTACTGTTATTCTTTAATAAAGAAGCTGAACCCTTCTTTTTTGGCATTTTTTCCAATTTATTTTCCACCAAACAAAATGTTTTATCCAAAAGCCTTTTGCTTCCCCTGTCAAAATAAGTCACTAGGAAGAAGGAAATTACCAGACAGTGGAATTTTATTTTTTTGAGTCCAGGTTAAGCTGTGGCTTGTTGAGGTTCCCTTCAGCCAAAGAGAAAAGGGACCACTGTACCAAAGGGGGAAGTGTGGGAGCACACGGGGTGTACACAGACATAGAAAGCAAAGACATAGAGAGGTAATGCCGGTCAACAAATACGGAACTCATACTACAGGCGAAGATGTCATGTAAGCAGACTGAATAACAAGAGACTCAGTGGGTTTAGAGCTGGCCCCGATCCAGCAGGATTAATCATCTTCACTAATTATTTACAATGTCCAGAATTCCAGATAGGGTCACAGGCTGAGGCTCGGTGTGGACTTGAACTAGAGAGGAAGGACAATATTCAGCCATGTACAGTACACAGCAAGACTCCAGCAAGGGTGTTTTGCAAGCCTAATGCTTTCGACCTGAAACTCTGAAGCTTATAAAGATTTAAGTGTGTGTGTGTGTGTGTGTGTGTGTGTGTGTGTGCGTGCATGCGTGTGTCTGTGTGCTGGCAGAAGCCAGGGGCGACAGATCCCCTGGAGCTGGAGCTGCAGGCAGTTCTGAGGTCCTGATGTGGATACTGGAAACTGAAATGGGGTCCTCTATGAGAACAATGCATGCTTGTAACCTATGAACCATCTCTCCCGGCCCCTCCTCACTATTTTTCAATACTCCCCCCCCCTTCGAGACCAGGTTTCTATGTAGCTTTGGAGCCTGTCCTGGAAGTAGCTCTGTAGACCAAATTGGCCTCAAACTCACAGAGATCCACTTGCCTCTGCCTCCTGACTGCTGGGATTAAAAGCAGTTAGCCTGATTCACTTGGCATGATTTTAAAAAATAGTTTTCTGCCTGGGATGCAATTCAGTCAGGAGAGTGCTTCCCTAGCATTTGAGAAGCACTGGATTTGATCCCCAGCATTCAGTGAACTGGACAAGGTACCCTACCCATGAAAGTTCAGCACTTAGGATGGCCCAAAGTTCATTGTCATTCTTAGGAAGTTCAACAACAGCCCGAGACAGAGGAGATACTGACTAAACAAATGACAGGTGAGTCTGGAATGTTGGAGTGGAAAAGTTCCACCCCAACCCCTCTCCTGGGAGTTGCCCAGTCCAGACTCCACCTCCGAGAAAGCCCACCAAACAGTGACCCGTCTCCAGGGAGGGTCAAGACCACAACAGGGTATTTAATCTGCCCCTTCACCCCAGAGAACAAACACGTGGTCTTCCTGGTTCTCCATTCCCTTCTCCGTGTTTTCCCGGTCCTTCCTCTCTGGGGACTGGAAGGCCACCTGGGACACTGGCACCCATTAAACATGGGCTTTTTCTAATTCGGACTGATTTGGTATGATTTGGATTATTGCATCAGGGGAGAGGCTAACTGGCCCGTAAAAACTTTACAATACATATGTAGTAAATGGAGATTTCTCTTTATAACTCAGACTGGCCACGGAATTGTGATCTTCCTGCCTCAGCTTCCTAAGTATAGAGATTACAGGCCTGCACAACCAACTCCATACAAGACTGGAATTTTTTTTTTCTGAGATAGGGTTTCTCTGTATATTTAGAGCCTGTCCCGGAACTTGCTCTGTAGACCAGGGTGGCCTCGAACTCATAGAGACCCACCTGTCTCTGCCTCCTGAGTGCTGGGATTAAAGGCCTGTGCCACGACCACTCAGCCAAGTCTGCAAGCTTTTAAGGCTCCTATACTTAAAGAAATACCAGCACAACTGGGCAATGGAGGCATAAGCTTTTAATCCCAGCACTCAGGAGGTAAAAGCAACAGTCTCTGTGAGTTACAGGACAGCAAGGTCTACAGAATGAGTTCCAGAACAGCCAAGGCTACACAAAGAAACCCTGTCTCAAAACAAACAAACAAAACAAAACAAAAAAAGATATAAAAAAGAAAAGAAATACTGTCATGATAAAACTGTATAGCATTTGGGGCAAGAGAGATGGCTAAAGGGATAAAAGCACTTGCTGCTCTTGCAAAGGACAAAGGTTGAGCCCGCAGCATCATATAGGAAGGAGCTCATTAACACCCATAACTTCAGTTCCAAGGGATCCAACAGGTTCTTCAGCGCTCTACAGGCAGCAGGCATGGACATAGTTCACACAAGGCAAAAACACAGATACGGAAAGTAAAAGTGAACAAAATGTTTTTCAAAACAGTAAAGTGAAAGGCAGCTAATAACCTCAAAATTAGCTCTTTTCCACCTTCCTCTCAGAGAGGCAGCTTCGCTTCTGCCCCTCTTCCCACTTCTCTGCTTTTCCGCTTCTCTGTCTCTTTCTCCTACTCCTCCTCTCTCCCTTTCCCCTTCTCCCTTTCCCCCTCATAACCCTCTAAATAAATATTCAACCTCAAATAAAAACAACCTCAAAATTATTTACACCTCCTCTAATAGGCTTCATTACTCTACCCTCAGAGAAACACCTACAAGGACCTATTTGTTTTTCTGTCCCTAAACGACTCTTTTCCTTGCTGGGTACCTGTGTCACACAGAGCATAGCTTATGCATTTGTCTTCCTTCTCAACAAAGGACACAGAGGGACTGCTGAAGGAGCAATGCGCTGTCACTGCACCTGTGACATAATCTCCCAGTTGGTCACTCAAATGGTGGCCTGCTTTAACTTTCCTACTGCGGTTACACCAACCATTCATCTGCAAGTGGAAGACAGCGAATCTCTGGAAAGTCAGCAGAGTTTTCAAAGTCAGCTGACCCCAGGAAAGCCAGGGAGCAGGGGACGGCTGGGGACAGTGGTAAACAGGGGTTCCAAGGCTGCTAGCGTTGTGCAGCTTGGTCTGATTTATGGCAACAAGGACTCCATTTATGGCAACAAGGACTCCATCACGCTAAGAGCACAGGCTGCCCTCTTGCTGTCATTGTGTAAGCAGGGTGACAGGAGCATGACAGGAATGATTCCCATGGTCACATGGTGGTCACAACATCCAAGGGCACATGGACACAGGTGGTCAAAACATCCAAGGGCACATGCACACAGGTGGTCACAACATCCAAGAGCACATGGACACAGGAGGACACAGCATCGAGGGCACAGGGACACAGGTGGTCACAACATCCAAGGGCACATGAACACAGGTGGTCAAGACATCCAAGGGCACAGGGGCACATGGACACAGGAGGACACAGCATTGAAGGGCACAGGGACACAGGTGGTCACAACATCCAAGGGCACACGCACACAGGTGGTCACAACATCCAAGGGCACAGGGGCACAAGTGGTCATAACATCCAAGGGCACAGGGGCACAGGTGGTCACAACATCCAAGGGCACAGGGACACAGGTAGTTACAACATCCAAGGGCACAGGGGCACAGGTGGTCACAACATCCAAGGGCACATGGACACAGATGGTCAACAGGAGTTCTTGCTTCACCTTTGGAGGAAATGGATGATGTGGAAACGTGGACCCTATGGCTGTCACCCCACAGCCACGAATGCAGAGCACTGGGCGTCTGCACAGCTGACTGTGGCTGCCGGGCTGGGGGTCCCTGGCTGCTCTGGGTTGTTACATGGGCCTTGAGAAGGGGACCATCTATTTGCCACCAAAGTTCCAGGCCATGTTTGTAAAGGAACTCAAGGGAGTCCTGGTTCCCAGTCCTGGTGGGAGGTTGTAGGGGCCCCCGAGTGCCAGAGCATCAAGGAAGAAACACAGCTCAGCCACCCTGTAGGTTCTCCCTGAGCTGAATGAATAGCAGAAGGACAGAGCCTGGGTGCTCTCCAGGGTACCCCTCTTCTAGGTGGGGGCAGACTGAGAAAGGGTGGGGAAAGGAAGGAAGGGAAGCATCCTCCTTCCTCCTTCCCAATGGGGTCCAGATTTACTCTTCAGACCTGAGCCTGGGAACCTGTGCTTGCTCCTCTAGAGGCAGCAGGGTCAGCGGACCACAGCAACAGTATTGGGAAGCAGTAGGTCTGAATGAAGATGCGAGAGGCTGTGTGCTCAGCGGGCAGGCCAGGGCTGGCCGAGTCATTCTCACAGAGCTGTTGGTGTCCTGCCATGGCTTCAGCATGCAGCTGTACTGATGACAATGGCCCCGAGCCTGCACGAACAGTGCCTGGTGCTGGAATTCACCACAGCCAGGTCTGGCTTCCACGTGCAAGCTGCCAGAGCCCAGCTGCGAGTCTGTCACACTGCACTCAGCTCTCACCCTTGCCAGAAGTAGCCACGAGACTCGGGATGAGAGCCCCAGCCTGAGGAATGAGACCATCTTCTCAGAGAGGGGCTCCGACCGGGGTGTTCCCCACTGTCCCTTCAGGCTCTCAGGTCACTGTCCTCCCACGTGGATGATGTGCTGTCTCCCTGAGCTCATCCTGTGTGGCTCAGAGGGACCCCCGGAGACCGTGGGAAGGGGTGTTGCCAGGCGTGCCCCAACTCCACAGGCAGCTGACTCTTCCAGTTTGCAGGGACCCTGCACTGCTACTACCTGGCGCTCCTTGAGCTTACGGTATTGCAGGTCCCAGATGAGCTCCTGCTCCACAGGCAGGCGTGAACCAGCTAATCTGAGGAACACCGCTTGCACTTCATGTCCTGCCCAAGACAGACCTTGAAACTCTTACTTTAAATGTATGAGTTTATTTTAAATTGATTTTAATTTATTCTAAATCAATAAATGTCTGCATTGTGTCTATGGACCATGTTTGTGCCTAGTGCCCAAGGAAGCCAGAAGAAGAAGAGGACCTCTGATCCCCTGGGCCTGCAGTGTCAAATGGTTACTAGCTGGGTATCTGTGCTGGCAATCAAATCCAGGTCCTCTGCAAAAGCAGCCAGTGCTCTTAGCTGCTGAGCCATCTCTCCAGTCCCTCAGGACAGGACTTTTGAGAGCACCCCTCATGGTAGAATCCAGAACCTACTTTGGCAATTCCAGCCTTTTGTGGCCCTAATCACAGTGTCCTTTTGTGACTTTTACTTCCTAACACACCATAGCCTGCTGTGGTTTAAGACTAACAAACCACCTTGTCTTGTGTGCTCTGGATCCCTCACAGGCTCCGGTGTCACCTCCTGCTTCCACTCGCTGAGTCAGAGCTTCCCACGCCAAGGGCAAGCACACTCCATTCACACATTCACAAGGGCACACGGCCAGAGCATGGGGCAGAGTCCACGGGCCCAGATGTTTCCTCCTTGCCAGCACCCTACATCAAACGTGGAAAGCCCTGAATCTCAGGAATGCAAGCTGGCAGAACCCATCCCAAAGTCTCAGATCTTGCCTGGCACTTGGTCCGGGCTCAAGGCTGGAAGCCATCCAGTCTGTCTCTGAGGGCAGCATCAGAATGTGGAGCCCAAGAGGAGGTAGGGAAGATGGACCCGGAACAAACAAATACCACGTTTGGAAACGTCAGTGCCATGTGTGCAGGAGGCACCTGTGGGAGACCTTCCATGCATGTGTAGATGCATTATCTTAATCATCAAATGCACACATCTCAAGATGGTTCAAACCTGAAAACCTAGCCCCCTCCTTGGAGCCCACAGAAAATCTGTGTGCCAGTGCTAGAGAGATGGCTCGGGAGGTAAGTGCAGTGTGCAGCTCTTCTGGATATGAGTTCAGTTCCCAGCACCCATGTCAGGCAGCTCACATCACTTTGATCAGTTTGGTTTCAGGGAATAAAACAAGACAGGTCTCCAATGGAACCTGCACTGATGTGTAAACACCTACACACAACTGCATGTGCGCATGCACGCGCGAGCATGCGTGTCCAGAAACACACAATTCAAACTAAATCTTTCCCAGGTGGTTGTGGTGCATGTCTTTAATCCCAGCACTTGGGAAGCAGAGGCAGGTGGATCTCTGTGAGTTCAATGACAGCCTGGTCTACAGAGAGAGGTCCAGGATGGCTATGGTTGTTACACAGAGAAACCTTGTCTCAAAGATTAACCCACCAATAAATAAATAAATATTTTAAACTTCTGGTCCCGATGATACCCATCTATAACCCAGGTTTCCTACCGTAGGATTGGAGAGACAAGAAGAATCTAGAAGTTCCAAGGCCTGTTAGACAGCTGTCCAGAGCATGAGCAGAAATCAGACACATCTTCCTTTAAATAAGGTAGACTGAGAGAACCAACTCCCAGGTAGTTGTACTCTGACCACCACACACGTGCCATGGCACAGGAGCCTCTTTCTCTCTTCCACACCCCCCAGTATATGTTTCTCTCTCCCTTCCCATCCCTCCCTCCGTCTCCTGAACTCTCTCACAATACAAATACCCCAAACTCTTTAAAACCAGGACTTTTCTAATGGGAGCTGGATGAGATCACCTGCCAGGACCCGGACGGTGTGGAGATCTGGCGCTTAAACTGCCATGGGACATCACCTCTGTTGGCCACAGAACCACTAAAGACTCATTTTGTCACCACCAACGCTGAGCCAAAAGGTGCTCTCTGTGCTCCTTATAGCCCGTGTGCACACTGTGTGGAGCTTCTCTTACTCTACCAACCACAAGCCTGTGAACTTGCCTCCACCCCTCTACTGAAAAGGTCCAGGGGACAATCAGGGGACTTGGCAACTCATTCCAAAGGATGGGTTTGCAGGGACCCCAGGATGAAGTGCAAATCCTAGGCCACTACTCCATCAGTGCCATGCCTTCCAGGATAGAATCATCTAAAAGGTCAGAGACAGGGATGGGAAAAAAACAGGAAAGGAGAAAGCACTGCTGAATGTAGGCGACAGGAGGCAAAACGGGTTTCCTGAGACTGTCCCAGAGATGGCAGTAGTCAGGGCAGGGCCGGGGTTCTTTTCTGGGGGTGGGGGGAGAATGCTGGCCTTGTCAGCCCTGGCCCCAGCGCACCTGGCTAAGCTTGGCTACATGGTGGTTTCTCAGAAGAGAGACCACATCCCATGCAGGACTACTGTTCTTTTTATCCACAAAATTCTTTATTTCAGTTTTGAAAACCTCATGCATGAGAACTGTATTAGGGGAGATAGAGTGGAGTGTAAATGAGGACTGGTATTCTTAGAGGGGTGGGAAGGAACAGTTTCCACCCTGTTGCTGTACCTCATCCCCCACCAAAAGAGAACATAGGACAAAATGACTTAATGTGCAACAGCTGTTGCCGAGGATAGGCGGGGACAAAAGGGGGCACAAAGTCTGCTCTGGCTGGAGAGCAGAGGTCCTCAACTTGTGGGATACTGACATTAAAATTCATTTAAAATTCATAGCAGTAACCAATTTACAGGTATGAAGTGGCCACGAAATAATTAGTACAGCTGGGGTACCACAACATGAGGAACTGCATGCATTAAAGGGTCGCAGCAGGAGGAAGTCTGAGATCCACTGCTGCAGAGTGACTGGAAGGGAGCAGGATCCACGGGTAGTAGCCTGGCCTCTTCTGCAGGGGCGCTGGGTTCAACCTGTGAGGCAGAGCACAGTCAGGCCAGCCCTGGCTTCCTGAGCAGCCAGGAATGTGGGAAGGGCAGTGGGAGGCAGAACACTCACTTCAAAGATCCTGTGCACAGCAGAACATTCCCTTCAAAGAGCCTCGAACTTTTCATTGAGGGCCTGCATGAAGGCTGAAACACAGGTTCAAATGGGTATTCCAGACCCAGACACACAGGAACGGACCCGCCTGACCCCTTCTCTGTGCCCCAGGAACTTCCAGCCAGCCACCTCACTGCCCTCCAGCCACCATGCAAGCAGCCTGGGGACAGACTCCCCCACCCATCACCGAGCTCTATGTGGGAGCGTTTTTTTCTACAGGAGAACAGCAAGGACAGGCAGTCCTCAAACGCTGGGCCACAGCACTGCCAGCCCTACTTGTGAAACAAGCAAACATGTGACAACAAACACTTCACAAGCCACACCCGCCAGGACCTCAAGGGAAACTACAGCGGGACTGTCTAAATGCCCAGAGAGAAGGGAAGCTGGGGGACTCATCTGCACCGCACACGAGAGAGCACTGGCTCTGGGTGCAAGTCCCTGCAGTCAATGCACAGAGGCCCCCAGTCTGGCCTGCTTGAGGTCACCTCCCACCAGAGAACCGCCCCTCAGCCCACCCCAATCACCTGCACCCAAACACTGAGTTCTCCCTCCGGCCCTCTCCCCATTGCTTCCCTGCCCTGGCTCGGTCATACCTAGTTGTTCCTTGAGTTCCTCTATTTCCTTCTGTAACATCAGGCACTAGCCCAGCAGATGGGAGAAAAAGAGAGAAAGATTAGCATTCAATGTCCTGGCCTTCTGTCTGCTCCATTCAGACGTCTTCCTAGTGTTTACACCTCTCTCTGGCCACAGTCCTGTGAGGAGACTGGCAAAGAACCTCAAACATGAAGGAGGTGTCCTCTTTCTGTGGAGTGTGGGACAGGCGTTGGCACAGAATGTGAACTGTCAGCTCAGGGCTATCTGGGGCTGGCATTTCTGAGGTGAGAAAGTCTTTCTTACCTGTTGGCAAGCCTGTGCTCCTGGTGTTTGATATTGCCTCTCTCCCATTGTGAGTGGGAGACGTAGGGGTGGTTCCTGGTCACCTGAAAACACGCACACACACAGTCACATGAGACACAAAAATTTAGATGGGATGAGACCTCTAGGCTTGTGATTGTGTAGGGACTGGTGGGTACTAAAATGGGATAGCAACAGCCTCTGCTGGAAGCAATTGTACCTCAACTCTGCCCAGGCTATTCTTCTTCACTCCAGCCTAGAGACAGCATAAAGGTGCTGGGAGCCCCTAAGTCTGTGGCCCTGAGCCAATGTTCTCAGGACTACCACCCACAGTTTCATTCAGGAAGGAACACAGTACCTAAGCAGGGTTCACCAGCAAGAACTCTGGTGCCCTAAAAGTAAGCTTCTGCAGTTAGAGTTGTCCCACCCTTTAGAGTCATGCATCCCACAGGCCAACTTGTTTCACAATGTGGCCTGAGGCCAGCCCTGCCCACACTCAGTCTCCTTTGGACTGAAGCCCAAGAAACAAGGCTACAATCACCAAAAGGGCCAGAGCCTAAGGTTTCCTTCCTTTCCCCATCCTCCCCTGCTCACCCGCTGCTCTCAAACCCCAAAGACTCACCAGCAGAGGCAGGAGCTCTGAGACGGACACTTCTCTGCCTCAAGTCCTGAGAGCTTCCTGGAACTTGGGGTGCTCGAAGGTTGGGGTCTCCACTGCTCATTTCTCCACGATGCATGAACATGCAGGGTTGCTCTGCCCTGTGTGTTGGAAACTGACACAAAAATTTCTCGGTGAGTACATGTCATGGAGGGGCTGAGGGGCAAGTGGGAGAAAAAAATGGAGGCTTGTGAGGCTCATCCCATCAGCACCTTCTCTTCCTCCTTCAGCCTCAGGGCAAGAGGCAGGAATGGAGCCCCCAAGCACTGAAAAGGCTCAGATCCTGGCCTGGCTTCCTTGGGGAAGAGCCAGGAGGGAGGATCAGGAGGCCCTTGGATCTGACTACAGCCAAGCTGTGCAGCCCACACTGGAAGGGCTCTCTGGATCCAAATCACCCAGACTGTATCCAGGCCCGCTTCCCACCCTGCCTGGCTAGAGAGAGGAGATGCACAGGGAGGGAACAGTCGCCAACACCTAACTGAGGCTCCCTCATATCCACCCTTCCTTATGACCAGGACCCCACACCAGACATCCTAATCAGGGCAATTGTCCACTGACTACCCCGAGGCTAAGGTAGTGGCAGAGGGAGCAGGGCAACGGTCTGTGCTGGGGAGGGAATGGGTGGGGTGAGAGAGGACAGAGGGTGCTCTACTCACTTGAGCCTGCAGGCCAGAATCTCTGGTGGAGTCATCATCTTCTTTGGCTCCTGGCTGGGATTCCTTTGTCTTCTTTGCCAGGGATTTCTTCCCAGTGCAGAAGGGCTTGCACTCTTTGGGCCCCGAAGGCAGTGAGCATTTACTGCCCTTCCCTAGGAGGGCAACCCCGGAGATTGGGGGGAAAGTGGCTGGTTCCACAGGAGCTGACTTGAGTCTCTGTCCCCATGGTGGGAAGGTTCTTCCCAGGGGTCCTCTTGAGGCATCCCACTGAATAGGTTTCTCCTGTGCTGTCTTCTTTCTAGGACTGGTCTTGGGAATGGCACCTGAAGCAATGGCAGCAGGGGCAGGGACCACAGCAGAAATGGCAGTAGCAGAGGAAGCAGCAGTGGCTCCTGGGATGCTGTGTCTGCTCCCTTCTTTGCCCCAAACCACACTTTGCTTTTTCTTAGACAGGGAGCCTTCCAGCTCTCCTGAAGCCTGCTTCTCCATGCTTGAGCTGAGTGTCCGGGTAGCACTGGACAGTACAGAGGGGGGCACATGGAAGAAACTTTCCCTGCCATGGACAGTTGTGTGTCTGCCTGTATCTTCCAGCTCAGTGAGGCCACTGGACTTGCCTTGGCCTCCTTCTTTGAGGCAAATGGTCACCCTCATCATTTGCGTCTCACTGGCCTCATCAGAAGACTCGGGATCGGAGGACGGATAACGAATATCCTCACTGGCTATTATCCTGCTTTTGGCACTTCTTCTTGGGGTCACCCAGGCCCTGCCCCGCCCCACACCCCTAGAGTGCAGTTGGCTAGCTGAGAGCTGCTTCCCTTCCAAAGAGGTCGGAGGTCTCAAGCCTCTCCTGCTTGTGCCTGTGTCTGTGTCTCCCCAAATACCAAAGGGATCAGAAGCGCAGCTTCTGGGGGACGGATGTCTGCGGACACCCCAGGCCTCCCGGTTGGCTACATACTGCCCGAAGCTTGTACCCTCTACTGTCAGCTGCGGTGCAAAGTCCAAATTGTCCCCTCTCTCATCCACGGGAGTGCCAGGCCGACCTTCGCAGCCCCAAATGACTGACCTGCCCTCCATCTCATCACTGTCTAACCAGGAGTCATACTGGAAAGTCTTGGAGACAGGGAAACACATTTTGTCCTCTCTGCTCCGGAACAGCCTCTCGTCAGAGCCGAAGCCATGTCCCCTCAGGAATCCATGGCTAAAGCGGCGTCCTTCCATGTGCTCCCCACTTTCCGGCCCAAAACCACCTCCCCGCACAGACATATCATCAGGAGAGCTCATGTTTGCAGCCCAGCAGGCGCCATCTGAGGGGACACGGCCACCTGCTCTCTGCATTATCGGCGGCGATCCCTCGGCGGCGAAGGGAACCGCCACTGCCACTGGCGCTACACGTCTCGTTTGAAACAACGCGAGACTTCGCGCGTTCCCCCCCCCCACCGCCCGTCTCATTGGTCGGCCACTCAGCCAGCCACCAACCAGGGCAGCCGTTGTTTGGCTGGTACCCAGGGCCCTAGCCAATAGAGACGAGGGTGCTTACTTTGCCGCGTTAAAAGGCGGGCTTTCGCGCCTGAGTGTGAGGAAATTTCGAGACTTCGACGTCGCGCTAAGTCACGTGGCCTCTGACATAACCGCTTGCGCCCCCCCCCCCCTCCGTGGTGAAAGACCTCACTTTCTCTGTGGTGAGTGGGGGAGAACATCTTCCCTCAGGCCGTGCCGCCCCTCCTGGCGACATGAGCTCCCGGGATGAGGATAAGGTGTCCGCTCCTCAGGAGGGCAGGGAACACTTAGGGGACCCCCTGATCAGTCTCAGAGTTGCAGAGGGCTCGAGCCTCATCAAAGGGCCTCTGAAGATCGGAGAGGAAGAGGGCGGTCTCCCTTGGACTGATAGCTGCAAGGAGGAGCCTTGGCCTAAGTCGGAAGCAACAAAGGAAGGAGAAGGGCTGCTTAGTGAGCCAGAAGGCAGGGCCGCTTCTCCCGTGGACCAAGAAGATGTCGGCGTGGACTTCCTGCCCCAGCTCAGTATTGAGGCTACAGCGATAATGCGAGAGCTGGCCAACCTACAGACGCGAAGAGTTTCCAGGTACCTGTCCCCACAAACCTGCGCCGCTGAACTGGCCGCCCTTTGGGGAAGTGTAGATGACGTCTCCAGCAGAGGGGGGCAGGCCCTGAGCAGTGTTGAAGGGAAGCAGGTCTCGGCTAGCCCACTGTACCCCCGGGGCCTGGGGAGAAACAGAGCCTGGGTGGCCCCGAGAAGAGGTGTCACAAGTAGGATGTTGAGCAGTGAAAGTATTCAGTGTCCCTCCTCATATCCTACATCTTCTGATGAGGCCAGTGAGATGCAAATGATGAGGGTGACCATTTGCCTCAAAGAAGGAGGCCAAGGCAAGTCCAGTGGCCTCACTGAGCTGGAAGACACAGGCAGACACACAACTGTCCATGGCAGGGAAAGTTTCTTCCATGTGCCCCCCTCTGTACTGTCCAGTGCTACCCGGACACTCAGCTCAAGCATGGAGAAGCAGGCTTCAGGAGAGCTGGAAGGCTCCCTGTCTAAGAAAAAGCAAAGTGTGGTTTGGGGCAAAGAAGGGAGCAGACACAGCATCCCAGGAGCCACTGCTGCTGCTGCCACCTCTGCTGCAGTCCTTGCCCCTGCTGCCACTGCTCCAGGTGCCATTCCCAAGAGTCCTAGAAAGAAGGCAGCACAGGAGAAGCCTCAGAAGCAAGTCCATGAGAAGTCCTTGTTAGATCCCTCAAGAGGACCCCTGGGAAGAACCTTCCCACCATGGGGACAGAGACTCAAGTCAGCTCCTGTGGAACCAGCCACTTTCCCCCCAATCTCCGGGGTTGCCCTCCTAGGGAAGGGCAGTAAATGCTCACTGCCTTCGGGGCCCAAAGAGTGCAAGCCCTTCTGCACTGGGAAGAAATCCCTGGCAAAGAAGACAAAGGAATCCCAGCCAGGAGCCAAAGAAGATGATGACTCCACCAGAGATTCTGGCCTGCAGGCTCAAGTGAGTAGAGCACCCTCTGTCCTCTCTCACCCCACCCATTCCCTCCCCAGCACAGACCGTTGCCCTGCTCCCTCTGCCACTACCTTAGCCTCGGGGTAGTCAGTGGACAATTGCCCTGATTAGGATGTCTGGTGTGGGGTCCTGGTCATAAGGAAGGGTGGATATGAGGGAGCCTCAGTTAGGTGTTGGCGACTGTTCCCTCCCTGTGCATCTCCTCTCTCTAGCCAGGCAGGGTGGGAAGCGGGCCTGGATACAGTCTGGGTGATTTGGATCCAGAGAGCCCTTCCAGTGTGGGCTGCACAGCTTGGCTGTAGTCAGATCCAAGGGCCTCCTGATCCTCCCTCCTGGCTCTTCCCCAAGGAAGCCAGGCCAGGATCTGAGCCTTTTCAGTGCTTGGGGGCTCCATTCCTGCCTCTTGCCCTGAGGCTGAAGGAGGAAGAGAAGGTGCTGATGGGATGAGCCTCACAAGCCTCCATTTTTTTCTCCCACTTGCCCCTCAGCCCCTCCATGACATGTACTCACCGAGAAATTTTTGTGTCAGTTTCCAACACACAGGGCAGAGCAACCCTGCATGTTCATGCATCGTGGAGAAATGAGCAGTGGAGACCCCAACTTTCGAGCACCCCAAGTTCCAGGAAGCTCTCAGGTCTTGAGGCAGAGAAGTGTCCGTCTCAGAGCTCCTGCCTCTGCTGGTGAGTCTTTGGGGTTTGAGAGCAGCAGGTGAGGGGGAATATCAAGGCTCTCCTCCTTTGGGAGATTGTAGCCTTGGGCTTTCCTGTCTAGGTAGACAGGGGGTAACAGGAGACTGGGTGTGGGTGGGACTGGCCTCAGGCCACACTGAGAAAAGAGTAGGATTATAGGATTCAGGGCGTTAAAGCATATGACAACACCAAATCCAGAGGTGGGCTTTTAGCACACTAGAGTTTTTGCTGGTAAACCCTGCTAAGGCATTCGGCTCGTCCCACATTCTGTATTTCACTAGCAGTCCTTATAATAGGGGTACACAGAGCCTGGGGTTGCCTAGGAGCTACAAGAAATAGAAAAGCTTAAAGCTTGGTGCAAGTGATGTCGCAACATACACATGTGGGGACCAGCAGAGGGTGATGTCTCATTTCAGATTTCACCAGTTCCTTCCCACATGGACGCCAAGCCTTGAAGCTGCATAATACATTTATATTCTTTTTTTAGTTTCAGTTGAACAGGATCCAACTGTGGATCCTTTACTACCTGTTGGAGAGAGTCAGTCAGAATCAGTACAAGGCACACCAGGATGTCCGCAGGTAAGCTTCTCACAAAAATAAATGCCAGCCCCAGATAGCCCTGAGCTGACAGTTCACATTCTGTGCCAACGCCTGTCCCACACTCCACAGAAAGAGGACACCTCCTTCATGTTTGAGGTTCTTTGCCAGTCTCCTCACAGGACTGTGGCCAGAGAGAGGTGTAAACACTAGGAAGACGTCTGAATGGAGCAGACAGAAGGCCAGGACATTGAATGCTAATCTTTCTCTCTTTTTCTCCCATCTGCTGGGCTAGTGCCTGATGTTACAGAAGGAAATAGAGGAACTCAAGGAACAACTAGGTATGACCGAGCCAGGGCAGGGAAGCAATGGGGAGAGGGCCGGAGGGAGAACTCAGTGTTTGGGTGCAGGTGATTGGGGTGGGCTGAGGGGCGGTTCTCTGGTGGGAGGTGACCTCAAGCAGGCCAGACTGGGGGCCTCTGTGCATTGACTGCAGGGACTTGCACCCAGAGCCAGTGCTCTCTCGTGTGCGGTGCAGATGAGTCCCCCAGCTTCCCTTCTCTCTGGGCATTTAGACAGTCCCGCTGTAGTTTCCCTTGAGGTCCTGGCGGGTGTGGCTTGTGAAGTGTTTGTTGTCACATGTTTGCTTGTTTCACAAGTAGGGCTGGCAGTGCTGTGGCCCAGCGTTTGAGGACTGCCTGTCCTTGCTGTTCTCCTGTAGAAAAAAACGCTCCCACATAGAGCTCGGTGATGGGTGGGGGAGTCTGTCCCCAGGCTGCTTGCATGGTGGCTGGAGGGCAGTGAGGTGGCTGGCTGGAAGTTCCTGGGGCACAGAGAAGGGGTCAGGCGGGTCCGTTCCTGTGTGTCTGGGTCTGGAATACCCATTTGAACCTGTGTTTCAGCCTTCATGCAGGCCCTCAATGAAAAGTTCGAGGCTCTTTGAAGGGAATGTTCTGCTGTGCACAGGATCTTTGAAGTGAGTGTTCTGCCTCCCACTGCCCTTCCCACATTCCTGGCTGCTCAGGAAGCCAGGGCTGGCCTGACTGTGCTCTGCCTCACAGGTTGAACCCAGCGCCCCTGCAGAAGAGGCCAGGCTACTACCCGTGGATCCTGCTCCCTTCCAGTCACTCTGCAGCAGTGGATCTCAGACTTCCTCCTGCTGCGACCCTTTAATGCATGCAGTTCCTCATGTTGTGGTACCCCAGCTGTACTAATTATTTCGTGGCCACTTCATACCTGTAAATTGGTTACTGCTATGAATTTTAAATGAATTTTAATGTCAGTATCCCACAAGTTGAGGACCTCTGCTCTCCAGCCAGAGCAGACTTTGTGCCCCCTTTTGTCCCCGCCTATCCTCGGCAACAGCTGTTGCACATTAAGTCATTTTGTCCTATGTTCTCTTTTGGTGGGGGATGAGGTACAGCAACAGGGTGGAAACTGTTCCTTCCCACCCCTCTAAGAATACCAGTCCTCATTTACACTCCACTCTATCTCCCCTAATACAGTTCTCATGCATGAGGTTTTCAAAACTGAAATAAAGAATTTTGTGGATAAAAAGAACAGTAGTCCTGCATGGGATGTGGTCTCTCTTCTGAGAAACCACCATGTAGCCAAGCTTAGCCAGGTGCGCTGGGGCCAGGGCTGACAAGGCCAGCATTCTCCCCCCACCCCCAGAAAAGAACCCCGGCCCTGCCCTGACTACTGCCATCTCTGGGACAGTCTCAGGAAACCCGTTTTGCCTCCTGTCGCCTACATTCAGCAGTGCTTTCTCCTTTCCTGTTTTTTTCCCATCCCTGTCTCTGACCTTTTAGATGATTCTATCCTGGAAGGCATGGCACTGATGGAGTAGTGGCCTAGGATTTGCACTTCATCCTGGGGTCCCTGCAAACCCATCCTTTGGAATGAGTTGCCAAGTCCCCTGATTGTCCCCTGGACCTTTTCAGTAGAGGGGTGGAGGCAAGTTCACAGGCTTGTGGTTGGTAGAGTAAGAGAAGCTCCACACAGTGTGCACACGGGCTATAAGGAGCACAGAGAGCACCTTTTGGCTCAGCGTTGGTGGTGACAAAATGAGTCTTTAGTGGTTCTGTGGCCAACAGAGGTGATGTCCCATGGCAGTTTAAGCGCCAGATCTCCACACCGTCCGGGTCCTGGCAGGTGATCTCATCCAGCTCCCATTAGAAAAGTCCTGGTTTTAAAGAGTTTGGGGTATTTGTATTGTGAGAGAGTTCAGGAGACGGAGGGAGGGATGGGAAGGGAGAGAGAAACATATACTGGGGGGTGTGGAAGAGAGAAAGAGGCTCCTGTGCCATGGCACGTGTGTGGTGGTCAGAGTACAACTACCTGGGAGTTGGTTCTCTCAGTCTACCTTATTTAAAGGAAGATGTGTCTGATTTCTGCTCATGCTCTGGACAGCTGTCTAACAGGCCTTGGAACTTCTAGATTCTTCTTGTCTCTCCAATCCTACGGTAGGAAACCTGGGTTATAGATGGGTATCATCGGGACCAGAAGTTTAAAATATTTATTTATTTATTGGTGGGTTAATCTTTGAGACAAGGTTTCTCTGTGTAACAACCATAGCCATCCTGGACCTCTCTCTGTAGACCAGGCTGTCATTGAACTCACAGAGATCCACCTGCCTCTGCTTCCCAAGTGCTGGGATTAAAGACATGCACCACAACCACCTGGGAAAGATTTAGTTTGAATTGTGTGTTTCTGGACACGCATGCTCGCGCGTGCATGCGCACATGCAGTTGTGTGTAGGTGTTTACACATCAGTGCAGGTTCCATTGGAGACCTGTCTTGTTTTATTCCCTGAAACCAAACTGATCAAAGTGATGTGAGCTGCCTGACATGGGTGCTGGGAACTGAACTCATATCCAGAAGAGCTGCACACTGCACTTACCTCCCGAGCCATCTCTCTAGCACTGGCACACAGATTTTCTGTGGGCTCCAAGGAGGGGGCTAGGTTTTCAGGTTTGAACCATCTTGAGATGTGTGCATTTGATGATTAAGATAATGCATCTACACATGCATGGAAGGTCTCCCACAGGTGCCTCCTGCACACATGGCACTGACGTTTCCAAACGTGGTATTTGTTTGTTCCGGGTCCATCTTCCCTACCTCCTCTTGGGCTCCACATTCTGATGCTGCCCTCAGAGACAGACTGGATGGCTTCCAGCCTTGAGCCCGGACCAAGTGCCAGGCAAGATCTGAGACTTTGGGATGGGTTCTGCCAGCTTGCATTCCTGAGATTCAGGGCTTTCCACGTTTGATGTAGGGTGCTGGCAAGGAGGAAACATCTGGGCCCGTGGACTCTGCCCCATGCTCTGGCCGTGTGCCCTTGTGAATGTGTGAATGGAGTGTGCTTGCCCTTGGCGTGGGAAGCTCTGACTCAGCGAGTGGAAGCAGGAGGTGACACCGGAGCCTGTGAGGGATCCAGAGCACACAAGACAAGGTGGTTTGTTAGTCTTAAACCACAGCAGGCTATGGTGTGTTAGGAAGTAAAAGTCACAAAAGGACACTGTGATTAGGGCCACAAAAGGCTGGAATTGCCAAAGTAGGTTCTGGATTCTACCATGAGGGGTGCTCTCAAAAGTCCTGTCCTGAGGGACTGGAGAGATGGCTCAGCAGCTAAGAGCACTGGCTGCTTTTGCAGAGGACCTGGATTTGATTGCCAGCACAGATACCCAGCTAGTAACCATTTGACACTGCAGGCCCAGGGGATCAGAGGTCCTCTTCTTCTTCTGGCTTCCTTGGGCACTAGGCACAAACATGGTCCATAGACACAATGCAGACATTTATTGATTTAGAATAAATTAAAATCAATTTAAAATAAACTCATACATTTAAAGTAAGAGTTTCAAGGTCTGTCTTGGGCAGGACATGAAGTGCAAGCGGTGTTCCTCAGATTAGCTGGTTCACGCCTGCCTGTGGAGCAGGAGCTCATCTGGGACCTGCAATACCGTAAGCTCAAGGAGCGCCAGGTAGTAGCAGTGCAGGGTCCCTGCAAACTGGAAGAGTCAGCTGCCTGTGGAGTTGGGGCACGCCTGGCAACACCCCTTCCCACGGTCTCCGGGGGTCCCTCTGAGCCACACAGGATGAGCTCAGGGAGACAGCACATCATCCACGTGGGAGGACAGTGACCTGAGAGCCTGAAGGGACAGTGGGGAACACCCCGGTCGGAGCCCCTCTCTGAGAAGATGGTCTCATTCCTCAGGCTGGGGCTCTCATCCCGAGTCTCGTGGCTACTTCTGGCAAGGGTGAGAGCTGAGTGCAGTGTGACAGACTCGCAGCTGGGCTCTGGCAGCTTGCACGTGGAAGCCAGACCTGGCTGTGGTGAATTCCAGCACCAGGCACTGTTCGTGCAGGCTCGGGGCCATTGTCATCAGTACAGCTGCATGCTGAAGCCATGGCAGGACACCAACAGCTCTGTGAGAATGACTCGGCCAGCCCTGGCCTGCCCGCTGAGCACACAGCCTCTCGCATCTTCATTCAGACCTACTGCTTCCCAATACTGTTGCTGTGGTCCGCTGACCCTGCTGCCTCTAGAGGAGCAAGCACAGGTTCCCAGGCTCAGGTCTGAAGAGTAAATCTGGACCCCATTGGGAAGGAGGAAGGAGGATGCTTCCCTTCCTTCCTTTCCCCACCCTTTCTCAGTCTGCCCCCACCTAGAAGAGGGGTACCCTGGAGAGCACCCAGGCTCTGTCCTTCTGCTATTCATTCAGCTCAGGGAGAACCTACAGGGTGGCTGAGCTGTGTTTCTTCCTTGATGCTCTGGCACTCGGGGGCCCCTACAACCTCCCACCAGGACTGGGAACCAGGACTCCCTTGAGTTCCTTTACAAACATGGCCTGGAACTTTGGTGGCAAATAGATGGTCCCCTTCTCAAGGCCCATGTAACAACCCAGAGCAGCCAGGGACCCCCAGCCCGGCAGCCACAGTCAGCTGTGCAGACGCCCAGTGCTCTGCATTCGTGGCTGTGGGGTGACAGCCATAGGGTCCACGTTTCCACATCATCCATTTCCTCCAAAGGTGAAGCAAGAACTCCTGTTGACCATCTGTGTCCATGTGCCCTTGGATGTTGTGACCACCTGTGCCCCTGTGCCCTTGGATGTTGTAACTACCTGTGTCCCTGTGCCCTTGGATGTTGTGACCACCTGTGCCCCTGTGCCCTTGGATGTTATGACCACTTGTGCCCCTGTGCCCTTGGATGTTGTGACCACCTGTGTGCGTGTGCCCTTGGATGTTGTGACCACCTGTGTCCCTGTGCCCTTCAATGCTGTGTCCTCCTGTGTCCATGTGCCCCTGTGCCCTTGGATGTCTTGACCACCTGTGTTCATGTGCCCTTGGATGTTGTGACCACCTGTGTCCCTGTGCCCTCGATGCTGTGTCCTCCTGTGTCCATGTGCTCTTGGATGTTGTGACCACCTGTGTGCATGTGCCCTTGGATGTTTTGACCACCTGTGTCCATGTGCCCTTGGATGTTGTGACCACCATGTGACCATGGGAATCATTCCTGTCATGCTCCTGTCACCCTGCTTACACAATGACAGCAAGAGGGCAGCCTGTGCTCTTAGCGTGATGGAGTCCTTGTTGCCATAAATGGAGTCCTTGTTGCCATAAATCAGACCAAGCTGCACAACGCTAGCAGCCTTGGAACCCCTGTTTACCACTGTCCCCAGCCGTCCCCTGCTCCCTGGCTTTCCTGGGGTCAGCTGACTTTGAAAACTCTGCTGACTTTCCAGAGATTCGCTGTCTTCCACTTGCAGATGAATGGTTGGTGTAACCGCAGTAGGAAAGTTAAAGCAGGCCACCATTTGAGTGACCAACTGGGAGATTATGTCACAGGTGCAGTGACAGCGCATTGCTCCTTCAGCAGTCCCTCTGTGTCCTTTGTTGAGAAGGAAGACAAATGCATAAGCTATGCTCTGTGTGACACAGGTACCCAGCAAGGAAAAGAGTCGTTTAGGGACAGAAAAACAAATAGGTCCTTGTAGGTGTTTCTCTGAGGGTAGAGTAATGAAGCCTATTAGAGGAGGTGTAAATAATTTTGAGGTTGTTTTTATTTGAGGTTGAATATTTATTTAGAGGGTTATGAGGGGGAAAGGGAGAAGGGGAAAGGGAGAGAGGAGGAGTAGGAGAAAGAGACAGAGAAGCGGAAAAGCAGAGAAGTGGGAAGAGGGGCAGAAGCGAAGCTGCCTCTCTGAGAGGAAGGTGGAAAAGAGCTAATTTTGAGGTTATTAGCTGCCTTTCACTTTACTGTTTTGAAAAACATTTTGTTCACTTTTACTTTCCGTATCTGTGTTTTTGCCTTGTGTGAACTATGTCCATGCCTGCTGCCTGTAGAGCGCTGAAGAACCTGTTGGATCCCTTGGAACTGAAGTTATGGGTGTTAATGAGCTCCTTCCTATATGATGCTGCGGGCTCAACCTTTGTCCTTTGCAAGAGCAGCAAGTGCTTTTATCCCTTTAGCCATCTCTCTTGCCCCAAATGCTATACAGTTTTATCATGACAGTATTTCTTTTCTTTTTTATATCTTTTTTTGTTTTGTTTTGTTTGTTTGTTTTGAGACAGGGTTTCTTTGTGTAGCCTTGGCTGTTCTGGAACTCATTCTGTAGACCTTGCTGTCCTGTAACTCACAGAGACTGTTGCTTTTACCTCCTGAGTGCTGGGATTAAAAGCTTATGCCTCCATTGCCCAGTTGTGCTGGTATTTCTTTAAGTATAGGAGCCTTAAAAGCTTGCAGACTTGGCTGAGTGGTCGTGGCACAGGCCTTTAATCCCAGCACTCAGGAGGCAGAGACAGGTGGGTCTCTATGAGTTCGAGGCCACCCTGGTCTACAGAGCAAGTTCCGGGACAGGCTCTAAATATACAGAGAAACCCTATCTCAGAAAAAAAAAATTCCAGTCTTGTATGGAGTTGGTTGTGCAGGCCTGTAATCTCTATACTTAGGAAGCTGAGGCAGGAAGATCACAATTCCGTGGCCAGTCTGAGTTATAAAGAGAAATCTCCATTTACTACATATGTATTGTAAAGTTTTTACGGGCCAGTTAGCCTCTCCCCTGATGCAATAATCCAAATCATACCAAATCAGTCCGAATTAGAAAAAGCCCATGTTTAATGGGTGCCAGTGTCCCAGGTGGCCTTCCAGTCCCCAGAGAGGAAGGACCGGGAAAACACGGAGAAGGGAATGGAGAACCAGGAAGACCACGTGTTTGTTCTCTGGGGTGAAGGGGCAGATTAAATACCCTGTTGTGGTCTTGACCCTCCCTGGAGACGGGTCACTGTTTGGTGGGCTTTCTCGGAGGTGGAGTCTGGACTGGGCAACTCCCAGGAGAGGGGTTGGGGTGGAACTTTTCCACTCCAACATTCCAGACTCACCTGTCATTTGTTTAGTCAGTATCTCCTCTGTCTCGGGCTGTTGTTGAACTTCCTAAGAATGACAATGAACTTTGGGCCATCCTAAGTGCTGAACTTTCATGGGTAGGGTACCTTGTCCAGTTCACTGAATGCTGGGGATCAAATCCAGTGCTTCTCAAATGCTAGGGAAGCACTCTCCTGACTGAATTGCATCCCAGGCAGAAAACTATTTTTTAAAATCATGCCAAGTGAATCAGGCTAACTGCTTTTAATCCCAGCAGTCAGGAGGCAGAGGCAAGTGGATCTCTGTGAGTTTGAGGCCAATTTGGTCTACAGAGCTACTTCCAGGACAGGCTCCAAAGCTACATAGAAACCTGGTCTCGAAGGGGGGGGGAGTATTGAAAAATAGTGAGGAGGGGCCGGGAGAGATGGTTCATAGGTTACAAGCATGCATTGTTCTCATAGAGGACCCCATTTCAGTTTCCAGTATCCACATCAGGACCTCAGAACTGCCTGCAGCTCCAGCTCCAGGGGATCTGTCGCCCCTGGCTTCTGCCAGCACACAGACACACGCATGCACGCACACACACACACACACACACACACACACACACACACACACACACTTAAATCTTTATAAGCTTCAGAGTTTCAGGTCGAAAGCATTAGGCTTGCAAAACACCCTTGCTGGAGTCTTGCTGTGTACTGTACATGGCTGAATATTGTCCTTCCTCTCTAGTTCAAGTCCACACCGAGCCTCAGCCTGTGACCCTATCTGGAATTCTGGACATTGTAAATAATTAGTGAAGATGATTAATCCTGCTGGATCGGGGCCAGCTCTAAACCCACTGAGTCTCTTGTTATTCAGTCTGCTTACATGACATCTTCGCCTGTAGTATGAGTTCCGTATTTGTTGACCGGCATTACCTCTCTATGTCTTTGCTTTCTATGTCTGTGTACACCCCGTGTGCTCCCACACTTCCCCCTTTGGTACAGTGGTCCCTTTTCTCTTTGGCTGAAGGGAACCTCAACAAGCCACAGCTTAACCTGGACTCAAAAAAATAAAATTCCACTGTCTGGTAATTTCCTTCTTCCTAGTGACTTATTTTGACAGGGGAAGCAAAAGGCTTTTGGATAAAACATTTTGTTTGGTGGAAAATAAATTGGAAAAAATGCCAAAAAAGAAGGGTTCAGCTTCTTTATTAAAGAATAACAGTAATGTGGAGGATGATTGAGGGAAAATCCTGACATCAACTTCTAGCCTCTGCAGGAGTACTCACACAAATATGCATGCAACATACTCACATGCATACACACACACACACACACACACACACACACACACACACACACAAGCAATCCAGGACTGAGGATGTACTCGATTACTAGAGTGCTTGCCTTGCATGCAAGGAGGGCCTAGGTTTGTCCCCCTGAACTTTATAAGCCAAGTGTAATGGTACACACCTGTAATCTCAGCACTCAGGAAGTAGAGGAATCAGAAGTTCAAAGTCATCCTCAGTTACTGGCGGAGTTCACAACAGCCCGGGTACATAAGGTCTGACTTTACAAAAACCAAAACCAAACCCTCAGGAGGTGCAGAGATTGACTCAACTGCTAAGAAGACCTGGGTTCCAACCCTGGCATCCGTAGGGTCATTCACAATTGTCTATAACTCTAGTCCCTGGGGGATCAACACCTTCTTCTGACCTCAGAGGACACTGTGCCCATGCAATGCACACACATGCCCGCAGACAAGACACCCATGCATATGAACATGAAAGTTTTTAGTGTCAAAGTGTCCTCGACCTGTAATCAAATGTGACCTCCTCATTCTGACTTCCCAACAAAGACTGGAAACCATACATCTTAAATGAATATTGAAATGTGCTACTTACCTTTCCTGAATATGAAGAGTGTGTTCTCTCTAGCATGTAAATGTGCACAAAGTTTGTTTTCTGGAGGGAGGTTGGTCGTTTGAATAGGTATGCCCCCCCCCACAGACTCATGTGTTTAAATGCTTGGGCCAAAAGGCCTGGCACTATTAAGAGGTATGGCCTTGTTGGAGGAAGTGTGACACTTTGGGGGCAGACTTTCAGGTCTCATATATGCTCAAGCTACACCCAGTCCTCTCAGCTCCTTATCCAGCACCACGTTGCCTGCCTGTGTGCTCCCATGCTTCCCACCGTGACAATAATGGACTAAACCTCTAAAGTGTAAGCCAGCCCCAATTAAACGATTCCCTCTGTATGAGTTGCTGTGGTCATGGTGTCTCTTCACAGAGATAGAAAACCTTACTGCTGGGAGCTGCAGATCCCTGGACCCTTGATTTTCTTTGCTTGCTTTAGACCCTTTGTCTGCTGGAGTGAACTGAGCAAAACCCTGTGCCTGCAGCTGCTCTGAGCCTGAGACCTTGCCTGCAGCTGCTCTGAGCCTGAGACCTTGCCTGCAGCTGCTCTGAGCCTGAGACCTGCCTGCAGCTACTCTGAGCCTGATCAGTCTGCAGCTGAAAGATCCAGAGAGCTGGGCATGGCTAAGGAGCCCTATATAAGCTGCCCCTGAGTATAATAAAGTTGGGCATTCTTGTCTCAAGAATGACCCATGTCCGGTCTCTCTGTCTGTCTGTGTGTGCCTGTGTTTTAAGTCTCCAACTTACTTCCCAGCTCGTATACTGTCTTACAGTGTCACAGGCGTTACAGGATCGTTGGGGGTTTTCCCCCCTAACTATCATAGGTGGTTTGTATTCCTGTAATGAATCCAGTTCAGTTAGGATTTCCCCTAATGCATCCAGTAGGATTCATGTTGCTGCCCGTCTTTTGATGTTTCCCTTCCGTATCATCAGTGTACAAGTGCCGTGGGGCTTTTCTCTTTCAAAAGGTCCTCACCAGCATTCAGTATCCTGGTAATGCCCATCTGAGAACTTGATCTGGGGAGTGACCCCCCTTTCCAAGTTTCTCCAGCAGGTTGTATGAAATGAACATATTTATTCCTAGGTCAAATCTCAGAATTCAATGGGAAAAACTCAATAGGTAACCAATCCTACAGGATGTCTGTGTGTTTGTGTGAGTGTGTGTGTGTTTGGTGTGTGTGCATGTGCATGCTTGTGTGTATGCACATGTGTGTGCATATGAATACTGATGCCATCTTGGAGGCTGGAAATGTTGGATCAATCCCCCATGGAGCTGCAGTGACTGTGAACCACCCGATATGGGTGCTGAGAATTGAACTCTGGTCCCCTGAAAGAGTAGTACATGCTCTCAGCCACTGAGCCAACTCTCTAGCCCCTAAATGTATTTTGTTTAAATTTTATCTCAGTTTAGTTTTTTTTCTTTAGATTTGAGGATCTTACCTCAAGTTCCTCTCTTGTGCTGCATGGATGCTCTTTCCTCATCCTTCCAAGTAACTTTGAGCCTAGGCAAATATTGTTGTGCGTAGCTCTCTCTCTCTCCCTATCTCCCTCCCTTCCTCTCTCCCTCCCTTTTATTCCCCCTTTCTCTCTCTGTCTCTCTCTCTTTCTCTGTCTCTCTGTGTGTGCACATTTAATCATTCTACTGAGTTATTTCTGTTACTTGAAGACATTATGGTACGTCATCCTAAATGTGGCAGCATCTATCTCCCAAGAAAAAGAATATTTTTCTCAAAGCCCTAATGCCGTTATCGCATGGACTACTTAGCGTGGAGACAGTCCAGTTGTCCCCTCCATGGCCACAGGAAACATTTTCTCATCATCTCAGTAATGCCCCTCATATCCGTTTCTAAACATCCTCTCTCCCATTCAAGGCCATGCATTTCGCCTGACCCGCACACCTCTTCAATACCCTTTAAACCAGCCGGGTGGTGGTGGCGCACACCTTTAATCTTAGCACTCGGGAGGCAGAGGCAGGCGGATCTCTGTGAGTTTGAGACCAGCCTGGTCTACAGAGCTAGTTCCAGGACAGGCTCCAAAACCACAGAGAAACCCTGTCTCGAAAAACCAATATATATATATCCTTTAAACCAGAGCGCTGCCCATGACTTGTTTGCCTTGCAGCACTGGGACCAGAGTGCAGGTCGACTGTGACTGTTTTGCAAGAAGCTTCTCCTGGGTCACTGTGACCACTCCGTCATGAGCAAGGTTCTGTTCTCACCAGTTTTCCTACACACATAGCATGTTCTGCTTCAGCCTGCCTGACTCCAGGATTTTGCCAACTCTTACCTTGTGATCAGGGTGCATGGCCAGATTAGCCCATTGTGAAGGAACTGTTTTCCCTCTGTAGTTGGAAATGCATCAACTGTACTTTGCATAGATACTGTGTGAGCAGCTAGTTCCTGTTGTGGTTCCTGTGTATGATTTTATTCCCCTGTTTTAATGGTTGCTGCCTCTTAGGCTAAGGCTATTCTAGTCAGCAGTTGCAGCTCCGCAGTTATCAGCAGTGGCCTGGCCACGAGGCTTTGTTATAGCTAACTGGACTCCTGTGCCAATGTTAGATTTACAAGATTCAAGGAAGCAATTGTCTCATATGACATGAATTCACCCTTTGTGAAGCAAATGTTAAGCTTGTGGTCAGTTTGTAATAGAATTATCCCTAGTGACTGGACAGACTTGGTTGAAGCTGTTTTAGAGCCTGGTTCACAATTACAATGGAGTAGCTGGTTCAGAGAAGAGGCTAAGATTATTGAACAATGGAGTAGAACTAGAGGTAGGGAAATCTCCCAAGATCAACTTCTTGGAGAAGGAAATTAGGCTATTGCAGATAGGCAATCTCTATATGATAGTCACATCCTGGCTTTATGCTGTGCAGCAGTTTTGAATGCTTGGGACGGAATTGGAGAAGTAGGAAAGAAGATTGAATCATTTACTTAAGTCATACGGGGCCCAAAAGGAACCTTCATGGATTTCTTACAAAGATTGACATCAGTAGTAAATAGAATGATACCAAATTTTGAAGCTAGACAAATAGTAATTGAATCTCTGGCTTTTGAAAATGCTAATTCTCTATGCAAAAGTTTAATTACCTCATTAACGGCAAGGTCAGCACCTTTGGAGGAATGGATCCTAGATACATTCTAATTCATGATCATAATGATGCTTGGATTGGAGAGATGATTTCTAGAGGTTGTAGGAAAAATCAAAATGTCAAACGATATATATGTGGCAAACAATGTCACCTTAAGAGGGATTACAGACAGGGCATTCCTAGAAACAATGTTTATCTAAGTATAATCCATTCAGAATGTCCCTCCCTTCAGGATTATGCAGAAGGTGTGGCAAAGGCAGACATTGGACTAATGAATGTAGATCAACAAGGAATTCTTTGCTGTTGGGAAACTCTGTGAGGGGCCTCTTGCATGACCCTATGCCAAATTCAGTTCAGTTGTTTCCTGCCATCATAGATAAAACTCCTTCCCAGAACAATTAAAGAAACTAATGTCCATTGTAAGAAACCATACTGCTCTGGATAATAGAACAGCTGTAGAAGAGAGAAGAAAAAATTCAGGAGAAATCAAAAGGTGAGTATTTTGGCAAACTTCTCTAAATGAACAAAGACTAAAATTAAAAATAAGAATAAATGACATTTTCATTGAAGACCTAGTAATCAAAGGTGTGGATGTTACAATATTTTCTTCAGAATCTTGGCATCCAAATTGGCCTCTTCAGGACATAAATGTTCAGTTTTTAGGGATCAGAACTTTATCTCAGGTAAAGCAGAGCATGAAATGATTTGAATGTATAGGTCAGAAGGACAGAGAGGAATATAAAAACCATATGTGGCTAACATAGCAATAAATTTGTGGGGACATGATTTGTTACAGCAATTAAATACTCAGATTAACATTCCCCCAATCTAAGAAACAAACAATAAATTAATGTATGTTTCTGGAAATATTAGAATGTTTTATAAAGGAAAGTCACTGACCATTCAGGTTGTACAAGAACAGGGCACAACAGCTGCTGATATTTCAAAGGCCCCAACAGCCGTACCTTTAAAATGGCTGACAGACAAATCTGGGTTAAGCAATGGCCTTTAACAATAGAGAAACTTTAGGCTTGAGAACAGTTGGTACAGGAGCAACTAAATTCTTAGCATATTGAAGGATCAACCAGCCCCTGGAATTCTCCTGTATTTGTTGTTAAAAAGAAATCTGGAAAATGGAGAGTGGTGACAGATCTAAGAACTATTAATAAGGTGAATCAGCCAATGGGCTCTCTACAGTCTGGCATTCCTTTACCTTCTCTATTGCCTAAACAATGGTCTCTAATAGTTATTGATTTAAAAGATTGTTTCTTCACTATACCTTTACAAGAAAAAGACAGAGAAAAATATGCCTTCACAGTGCCTACTTATAATAATTCTCAGCCTGCTAAGAAATATCAATGAAATATTCTCCCACAGGGAATGTTAAATAGCCCACCCTGTGTCAATATTTTGTAAGTCAGTCATTGGAAATGATACATGAGCAGTTTCCTCAATCTATAGTTTGCCATTACACAGACAGTTTGCTATTAGAAAGAATGTTTGAAAAAGTAAAGAAAAATTTGCCTTATTGGGGATTACAAATTCCTCCTGAAAAAATACAAAGAGGAGACTCTGTTAATTATTTAGGTTACAAAATAGGTTTACAAAAAATTAGACCCCAAAAGATGCAAATTAGGAGAGATTGATTTCAGACTCTTAATGACTTTCAAAGATTGTTAGGAGACATTTCCCATCTACAGCCCACTATTGGGATAAGACCTAATGACCTGATTAATTTAAACAAAACCTTAGATTGTGTTAAGGACTTAAATAGTCCCAGGGAATTATCAGCTGAAGTTGAGAAAGAACTGGCTTTGATTGAAGAGAAGTTACAGAAGGCACATGTGTGTAATGTAGATCTGAATCTTAAATGCATTCTGGTTATATTACCCTCCAAACATTCCCCTACAGGAATTTTAATGGGGAGGAAAGATATTATCCTTAAAATTGATATTTTTAACATATAAATAGAGTAAAATAAACATTAAAAACTTAAGTGGAAAAGGTCTCTGAATTAATTCTAAATGAAAAATTGAGACTTTGTCAATTAGCAGGAATATGCCCAGCAGATATTATAATACCTTTCCATAATGATGAAATTGACAAATTGTGGTAAGAAAATGAACCCTGGAAAAGAGCTTGTAGTAATTTTGGGGGAGAGATTAGCAATAACTATCCAAAAAGCAAGAGAATTCAACTTATAAAGAGAACTACCTGGATGCTTTCTCACATTGTACGGGACACACCAATAACTGAGCCCTTACATTCTAAACTGATACAAATAAATCAAGAAAGGTAGGATACAAATCAGAAAATTTAAGTAAAGTGTTTCAAAGCCCTTATGATTCTGTCCAAAAGTCAAATTTATTTGCTATTCTCATGGTACTAAGGGATTTTAAAGAACCTCTCACCATAGTTACCAATTCACAATATGCTGAAAAAGTTATTTTGCATATCAAAACCACTGAATTTATACCAGCTGATACAGAATTGACTTCATTATTTATTCAGTTACAAGACACAATTAGGAAACAGAATCATCCCATATACATAACAGACATCCAATCCCATATGTGTCTACCAGGTCCTCTAGAACAAAGTAATGCAAAAATTGATAAGTTATTGATTGGTAATGTATTGAAGGCCTCAGAATTTCATAGAAAACATCATATCAATAGAAAAGATTTTAAAAAAGACTTTTCTATCATGTGGCAACAAGTCAAGGAAATTATAATGAAATGTCCTACTTGTTCTTTGTATAACCAAACACCACTACCTGCAGGAAGTAACCCAATGGGTACTCAGAGGAAATAAATCTGGAAGATGGATGTGTTCCATTTTGTAGAATTTGGAGAGCCAAAATAAAATATGTACACCACACTATTGATAACTATTCAGGTTTTCAATGGGCAACTGCTTTGAGTTTGGATAAGGCTGATTTGGTAATCACACATTTGCTAGAAGTTATGGCCATCATGGGTATATCTGTACAAATAAAGACATATAATGCTCTAGCATATGTCTCTAAGAAAATGAAATAGTTTTTTTGCTCATTATAATATAAAGAATATTACAGGAATACCACAAAATCCTACAGGGCAGGTAGGCAGTTATAGAAAGATCAAATCAAATTCTTAGGAATATGTTAAGTACACAGAAAGGGATAAAAAATAGCCCCAGAAGTAGATTGCATAATGCTTTATTAACTTTGAATTTTCTAACTGCTAATGAGAAAGGAATAACAGCTGTGGAGAGACATTGGATAGTAGAAAAAACTACAGAATTAAATCAGCTGCTATACTTTAAAGTTGTACTGACATCAGAATGGAAACCAGGACATGTGTTACACCGGGGAAGGGGTTTTGCTTTTGTTTCCACAGGAGAGGAAAAGCTATGGATACCATCAAAATTGATAAAGATTCCGTTTGAACAAGATACACCAGCACGGCCATTTAGTCTAAACTAACCTATAAAACTAACAAATGCTTTTAATTTGATCAGATATAACTTGCCAAAAGAGAATCTCTAAAATTAGGATTGGGGAAGGGTTTTGTTTTTGTCTTTTCAGGAGAATAAAGACATCTAGCTAAGGAACCCAAAGACTACTGGACAAATGAGATATCTGAAGGACAAATCATTCAAAAAATTATCCCAAGAAAAATAGTAAATTGGCCTATTGGTATATCACACTTACAACAGGATAAAATTTCATAAATCTTCCTAAGTGTTTGTTTCTGCTATTCTCTACAGACATATTAATACAAATGATCTTTTTAAAGATTAAAGCTGGCTTTAGAGTTGGAGTGTGGCTCTCTCCTTCTCTAAATCCAAGCAAGATGGATTTACTTTAAGTAAACTCCAAAATCTCTGTCTCATGTCAGAAGAGCCACCTGATATGGGACAGAAGAAAAACAAATATTTAAGGAGTACTCTATTACCACTAGTCTCTTAATCCTTTGGTTTTATATAGACTCTAACAGTTTTTCTTAAGGTATAATATTAATAAAATTAATATATATATATTTAAATTTTTGTCTTGATATTAATGGTCATATAGAGTACTAACTAATTCTTGTTTTTTTTTTCGAGACATGGTTTCTCCATAGCTTTTGGTTCCTGTCCTGGAACTAGCTCTTGTAGACCAGGCTGGCCTCGAACTCACAGAGATCCGCCTGCCTCTGCCTCCCGAGTGCTGGGATTAAAGGCGTGCGCCACCACCGCCCGGCACTAACTAATTCTAGAAAAAGGTTTACTATACTTTCCTGTACATGATTTTGGGATTGAAGCACAGGTTAAAGGCCTTAAAATAGTCTTATAAATATTCATATCCTTAAAGAGGATATGAATAAATCCTTTAAAGAAATCTATGAAAACACAAACAATGGAAGGAAATGAATAAAACAGTTCAAGACCAGAAAGAAGAAATAAAATCTATTAAGAAAACCTAAACTGAGGGAAATCTGGAAATGAAAAATTTAGTAATTTAAATAGGAACTGTTAATAACACTGAAAGAGTAAAGATCCTTACCCAATCTCTAGCGAAATTAAGCAAGCTTTATTCTGTTAGACAGGGTATCTCCCTAAGCAGGATTTGAAAAAAAAATAGCCTTGAGCACAGGAGAAGATAAGGTTTGTATCATCAAAAAAATCCTTCAAGATTAGGGGTTTTCAAGGATTCGGGGCTTTCCAGAGGATTTTTTGTTAGGTAGGAACTTGGCTGAACATCTTAAAATTATTTGGCAAAACACATTATATTTTCAGGGTATATTCAAGGTGTGAGTCAAACTCCATAGGTGTGGAACATGTTAAATTCCAGAAACACATTAAAGAACCATCAGCTTGTATTTTGCACCAAACAGAAATGAAGTTGTTCTCATCTTGTAAGAAAATGGTTTTCATCCTTAAAGTGCAGTAAGGCTGGTCCATCAGTACCTCAGAGGCAAGCTCACCAACAGAATACAAGAGATGGAAGATAGAATCTCAGGTATTGAAGAAATAATAGAGGAAATGAATATTTCAGTCAAAGAAAATGTTAAATCTATAAAAATCCTGGCACAAGGGCTGGAGAGATGGCTCCAAGGTTAAGAGCACCGACTGCCCTTCCAGAGGTCCTAAGTTCAATTCCCAGCAACCACTTAGTGACTTCATCTGTCATGAAATCTGGTGCCCTTTTCTGGCTTGCATTCATACAGGCAAGCAGAATACTGTATACATAATAAACAAATCTTTTTTTTTAAATCCTGGCACAAAACATCCTAAAGGAGAGGCCTATTGCCAGGCAGTGGTGGTACATGCCTTTAATCCCAGCACTCAGGAGGCAGAGGCAGGTAAACTCCGTGAGTTTAAGGCTAGCCTGGTCTACAAGATCAAGTTCCAGGACAGCTAGAGCTGTTACACAGAGAAATCCTCTCTTGAAAAATTGAAAAAAAAATTCAATGGCTGAGAAATATATAATAAAAGCTGATTGATTATAGCAAGTTTAATTCGTTGAGCTGTGCAACCAGAGATGGGTATAATTGTTTTTTTGTTTGTTTGTTTGTTTGTGGAATACATGGAATTTGTATATAAAATATATGCTCTTTGAAAAGCCATCTACAAAAGCATTAAAAGCAATCTTTGTAGGATTTTAGATGTAATTTTAGGCAATACCCAGGGGGTATCTTTTTAAAAAAATTTATTGCTTTATAAATAATACCATTCAAAATTTCCACTTCCTCCCCTCCTCCCATTTCCCTCCTACTTCCCCACTCACCCTCCTCCCTCCCCCTCCAATCCTAAGAGAGAGCAGGGAACCCTGCCCTGTGGGAAGTCTAAGGCTCTCCCTGCTCCATCCAGGCCTAGGGAGCTGTGCATCCAAACAGACTAGGGTCCCAAAAAGCCAGTACATGCAGTAGAGACAAATCCCAGTGCCATTATCATTGGCTTCTCAGTCTGCCCCAATTGTCAGCCACATTCAGAGGGTCCAGTTTGATCCCATGCTCGTTCAGTCCCAGTCCAGCTGGCTTTGGTGAGCTCCCATTAGTTCAGTCCCACTGTCTCAGTGGGTGGGCGCACCCCTCGCAGTCCTGACTTCCTTGCTCATCTTCTCCCTCCTTCTGCTCTTCAACTGGACCTTGGGAGCTCAGTCCAGTGCTCCCATGTGGGTCTCTGTCTCTATCGCCATCCATTGCCAGACGAAGATTCTATGTGATATTTGAGATAATCATCAGTGTGATAATAGGGCATGCTCTCCTCTTCTGCCCAAGGACCTAGCTGGGGACATCCCCATGGACACCTGGGATCCCCTCTAGAGCCAAGTCTCTTGTCAACCCTAAAATGGCTCCCTTAATTAATCTTTTTAAAAAATCTTAAAAGGTGATCTTTTGGATGATGATTATCTGTAGATCCCAAGTAGCATGTTAATGCAACCTGCCAATTATTCTCTGTATGGCAATCAACCAACATTTTATTTAGTGGCACAATAATTTCTGTATGTTCTTTATCAATAAGAGATTAATTCTATGATCTAACATTTTAGTAGCATTATTTAATAAGCTAATAACTGGCTGTGATTTAGGTGTTATATTTGTTACAGAAACCAAGAGTTTCCAGAATTTAGGAGTTATATTTCCAGTTTTAGGAGTTATATTTCTAGTTCAGGAGTTTTATTTCCAGATTTAGAAGTTATATTTCTTATAGAAACCAAGAGTTTCCAGAAAGCAACTTAAAGAGCAGAGCCAAGTCCTTAGTAGTGTAGGCAGATATGACCCAAAATTTTATTTTATTTTATTTTTTTAAATTTTTTTATTTATTTTTTAATCATAAATATTATTTATCAAATTTTGTGTGACTGTGTATAATTTTGAGAAGAATAGTAATGGGGGTAAACAGTAAATAAGATTTATCAAACAAGCAATGTCAAATACCTGCAACAGTAAAGAGCATAAAGAATATTGGAAGCACCTAAGGCTGCCTGCGATCATCTTTGTGGTTGGTTACAAGCGTTCAGCCTAGGCTAAGGGATGACCCAAAATTTTAAATTTTGCTTTTTTAGTTATTTTTTAGTCATGAAAGCACTCATTTAAGTATTGATTAGATGAATAGAAGAAAATGCCATCCATATACTGAATGACCAACTTCAAGAAATTTAAACAGTGTTGCTTTAAGCGCTTTATGTCATAGTTGCAATTGTTCCTGTACTAGAAGTTGTATCCCTATTAATTTTTCCCATGAAGGGATCTTTGATCCATCTTCATTGAGTTATTACCACTATGAGGGAAAAACAAGCAAACAAACAAAAAATCGATCAATCAAACAACAATAACAAAATCTAAGTTCTGGGGCAGCTGAGTTATCTCAGGCTGCAGTAGCATAGCCCTGCCTCCATTTCCTGGAACTCGGATATCTGTTTCAGAGGCTGCTCTTCGTTTCCTTACTGGAGAAAGAGGTCTCTGGGTTAAAGGTCTTTGAGTTCCAGTCAGATTGCTTGGAAGGGTGAGCCTCAAATTCATGTGGCTGGCTTAGAAGCCAAGTGACTGCAGAGTATATTTGACCAGCCCTGCTTAGACCTGTTAAGAGTGTCCAGTAAGGATGGGTTCTACTCAGTGAGCCACAAAGATCAGGATTAGCACCTAAACAATGCTCAGGATTTGGGGAGGATTCAGAAAGGCTAGCTTCATAGAATATCAAAAAGATCGCCGGCTTGTTAGATAACATCCACTCTAGCCTCTGGGTGACCAGGTGTCAGTCATTTTCTTCCTTTAAAGACAAAGGCTCACATGTTTAACGATATTTGATTGACTAATATTTTCTGTGAGCTGTGTCTCCTAGAGTTGGTCAACTCTTAACATCAATGGTGCCAATTCCCCAGTAAAAAGACACAAAATAACAGAATGTATGGAAAAACAGGATCCGTCCTTCGCTGTATCCAAAAAACATACCTGTTGGAGGGAGGCTGCTTGTTGGTTTCTGGCAGCCCAGCTAGCTTAGTCCCGAAATAATCACACAGAAATTGTATTAATTAAAACACTGCTTGGCCCATTAGCTCTAGCTTCTTATTGGCTAACTCTTACATATTAATTTAACCCATCTCCATTAATCTGTGTATCACCACATGGCAGTGGCTTACTGGCAAAGTTTCAGCATGTCTGACTCTGGCAGCTCCATGGCTTCTCTCTGACTCTTCCCTTTTCCCTCCCAGCATTAAGATTAGCCTTCCCTGCCTACTTAAGTTCTGCCTTGCTATATAGGTCCAAAGCAGTTTCTTTAGTCATTAATGGTAATCACAGCACACAGAGGGAAATCCAACATCACACACCTTAACATTAAGGATAGATATCACCTCAGGTTAAAAGATGGAGAAAGATATTCCAAGCAAATGCATCTTAGAAGCAAGCTGGTGTAGCCATTTCAACGTCTAACAAACCAAAACCATCAGAAGAGATAGGGAAGGATACTACAAACTCATCAAAGGAAAAATCCACCAAGAGGACATCGTAATTCTTAACATCTATGCACCAAACACAAATTCATAAAAAAGCCAAACACTGCTACAGCTTAAATCACATATTGACTGTCACACACTGATAGTGGAAGACTTCAATATCCCACCCTCGTTGATAGACAGGTCATCTATCTAAAAACTAAGCAGAGAAATGCTGGAGCTAACATATGCTATATGTGGAGGGTCTCTGCGACCAGCACAGCCAGCACAGTAATTATACACAGGAGGCAAGAAGATAGTTCAGTTCAACATGACTCAGTAGCAGTGTTGGTTCAAATTTCGGGAGTCTGACCCAGAATAGTTTATTTTAGGTATATTTAACAACAGCACAATTTGCTGAAAACTTTCTTGGTGATAATTAACTCAATCCCATGTGTAATAAAACTTAAGATGCAACTACACAGAAACTCTTTGTAAAGTTTCAGTGAGATCTTCCATAAAGATAGGTTCCATATATTGGCTACCTGTGACACCTCCCATGAAGGTGGGTTCTACAGATTGCTAAACTCATGATAAGTGTCTGGGAGAGGATCCTACGTGATCTTGGTCATACAGTTCAAGGGTCACCAGGCTATTAACCATGTCTGCTTCCAACTTTGTGGGCAGATAGCAGATTATGTATCCCTCTCCTTGAAGGGATAACCCTGTATGTTTTACATCCCTGGTTCCCCTAGTGCTTATCTGTGAGCACAAAGACCACCATACTGCCCATAATCCCTGACTCCAAATTATACTACAGAGCTATAGTTATAAAAACAATGTGGTATTGGCACAAAAACAGACATATTGATTAATGAAATAACATTGACGACCCAGACACCTATGAGCACAGGATTTTTTATAAAGAAGGCAGAAATACACTCTGGAAAAAAGATAGCATCTTCAACAAATGGTACTGGTCATTTCGGGTGGCCGCATGTAGAAGAGTCCAAATAGATCCATACTATCACCCTGCAAAAACCTCAACTCCAAATGGATCAAAGACCTCAATATAAGGTCAGACGCAGCAAACCTGTTAGAAGAGAAAGTGGGGGAATAGCCTTGAACTCATAGGCACAGGAAAAGACTTTCTGAGCAGAACACTGTTAGCTCAGGCATTAAGACCATCAATTAATAAATGGAACTTGATGAAACTGAAAAGCTTTTGCATGGCAGCAGCCTACAGAATGGAAAGTCATAGAGGGAACTGTATCTTTTGGAGCTGGAGATCAGGCATTTGTGGGATGCCTGGCTTGTGGTATAGATGTTAGGATCCAAACTCCAGTCCTCATGATGACAAAGCAAATGCCTTAACCATTGAGTAATCTCCAGTTTTAAGAGTTGATGTTTGGGTGTCTAGTTCCCTAGCATAATGTCCCCAAGGTTTGTTCATGTATATATCATGTATAAGAAATTTTCTTTCTTAAGTACAAATAAAGATTTTATTTTAAGACAAAAGAATAGACCTCATTTTGTTTCCTCACCTGTGGATGCTTGGCTTACTTTCTTCCCTTTAATCTTTCAAAAAAATTCTATTAGAAACATGGCTGTACAAATAACTAATAACATTGAAACTCTGTTTGTTAAAAGGCTTGTTTTTATTTTCATTTATGTGTGTTGTTTTTAACAAAATCTCAATCATTCAATTTTACTAATAAAGACTTGGGAGCCAGATGCTGGGGTGAAAGTCTGCTAGCTCAGAGAGGCAGAGAAAGCACCCAGCTGGCCTTTCTTCTCAGCCAACTTCCCAGAAGTCTCCTTCTCCTACATTGTCTCAAACAAGACTCCTCAAACTTAATGTCCCTCCCTTCTAATTCCTGTGTGTCTCTCTATATGTCCCCTGGCTCCCTCTGACTCTCTATGTTTTTTTCTTAATCCTGTATTCACTTCCTGTCAACTGGTTTGTTGTTCCACTTCTTGAACTGTGGTTGACTTTATTTAATCCTGTTTACAATATTCAAACAGAAAGCTCTTGGCTTAATGGTATGTGCTAGGGCTGAGTCATACCACAACAAAAGAAACAGGTTTTTCCAGTAAATAATGCAATCTTGGGGTTCACAATGTAATCACATAACCTGCACCATGTGTGAAATGATCTGGCGCGAGCAAGAAGAGAACACGAGACTTGAACAAACCCACTTAGGAGTTTATTAGAGAGGGAAAGTGCACACAGAGAGGTAGAGAGGCTGCCTCTCTGATGTGGGAGGGTCTTCTGTTTTGTGTTGCTTTCATTGGTTAATCAATAAAGAAACTGCTTGGCCTGATAGGTCAGAACATTGGTGGATGGAGTAGACAGAACAGAATGCTGGGAAGAAGGGAAGTGAGGGCAGACGCGATAGAGCCAGCCACCAGGTCAGACATGCTGAATCTTTCCCGGTAAACCACCTTGTGGTGCTACACAGATTATTAGAAATGGGTTAAGCAAGATATGAGAGTTAGCCAAGAAGAGGCTAGATATAATGGGCCAGGCAGTGTTTAAAAGAATACAGTTTGTGTGTTATTATTTCTGGGGCTAAGCTAGCCATGCTGGACGAAAAGCAGGCCTGCTCGCCTCATCACTACACCTCTCTGAGCACAGGGGACAGAGAGAGCAAAGATGGCACATCCAGCTTTTAAAGGCTGCCTAGCACATGCACACAGGGGGAAGATGTGGCTACATCACACGCTGATGATGGGTGACCCACGCCTTGCATATGTGCACAAGGGGTTTGCGTGGCTATGTCACATGCTGATAACAGGCGACCCGGAAGTGCAGCCTTATGGGTGGCTGAATAATTATATTCCACCCTTTTGTTTATTATAAAAATTTGGTGTGTTTGAGGATCTTAATGGGTGGGAATGGGGCATCATAAGGTCTCTCATGACTGCTTCATGCTGACTTTGTGGGCGTTGAGGAGTTGGAATGTTTGACCATGTCCTGGGGTGGCTGATTACTGCTGTATTTTCTGAGGAACTGGTCAACTAGCAGCTTGGACCTCGCAAAATTCTGGAAAGGCAGAAATTATGTTTGGAAAAAATTTTAGATCCTAGAGATTAACAGAGGAGAGTCCCAAGATGGAAGAAAAGGCGTTTTTCCCCCCTTAGTTCCCAAGACCAGGAATGACAAGGAAAGAATTAAATGATACTTATTCCGGGCGAGTCTGGTCTGTTTATGTGGGTCCAATTGGCTCCCTGGAGCTTAACATCCAGTAAACACTGCTGCAGTCAGTGATAAAGCCTGTTATGTTAAAGTTTATTTTGTGGGTTTTTGGAGTTTGGGGCTACAAACTCATTATTGTTTCTTACCGCCTGGGCTTTTGACAGTCCTTATACCTCCGGCTCTATATTTAATGATGGTTCCTGTTATAACAGCTGAGTAGTTAACTGGAAATTTAAGTATGACATTGAAAGCATATAGGACAAAGAAGAAAAGGGAGAGTATATGGAGTTTTTGGCACAAGGGAGTTGAATAAGGATGAGACTTTCATTTTTTGGAACTGGAGAAAGAGTGGCTGATCCTGGTGCCCTCTGGAACTTAAGGGAACAGGGCCCTGTTTGAGTTACTGTATAGGAGGGGGTATCTTGAGCTGGAAGAGTAAAAGGTTTAAGATGCAGCAGGTGAATCCAATGAGGAAGTCCCGCGAGCTTGGCAGCTGTGGGAGTTACAAGAATTACTTTAAAGGGGCCCTGCCATTTAGGTGAAAGGGGTGAGGGGTGTTGGTCTGGGAGAGAGAATAGTACCTGATCCCCTATTTTAATCAGTGGTGGGCATGAATTAACACATGGTTGAGGTAATGAGTGGCCCATGAAATCCCATAATAGGGAGTGAAGATGGGATAACAGTGGAGTAAGCAGTTGATCAGAAAGGGGAGAGGATTTAGGTGGGAGGCCAGGGGTTAAAATTGGTCGCCCATACATGAGTTTAAAGGGTGAGATAAAAAGGGGGCCTTTGGGGAGAGCCCTAAGCCTTAGTAGGGCCAGAGGCAAAAGTTTTACCCAGTCAAGGTGAAGCTCCTGTGACATTTTAACAAGAACATTTTTTTTTAAGGAACAGTTAGTTCATTCTACCTTCCCTGAAGACTGGGGGTGGTATGGGATATGAAAATGCCAAGGGATGTTAAGAGCCTTAGACAAATTTTGGGAAATCTGGGAAGTGAACTCTGGGACATTATCTGATTGAAGAGAGATTGGGATTCCAATCCGGGGGATGATTTCTCAGAGAAGAACGTCAGAAACTGTCTGGGTCCTCTTATTAGTGGTGGGAAACGCTTCAACCCATCCAGACATTGTGTCCACCAAGACCAGGAGATATTTAACTCTTCTGACTGTGGGCATATGAGTAAAATCAAGCTACCAGTTAGTTCCTGGAAGGGAGCCCCTGGCCTGGTGGGTGGGAAAAGGGAAGCTACGGTATTTGGTCTTGGGATCTGACTTTTGACAGATTTGAAAAGAGGCAGTGATAGCTTTTAAAAACTTTAAGTCCTCAGGGGTGTGTTGGAGGTGAGCTTTAACAAAATGAAACAAAGCTTTGCTATTAGGGTGAAAGAGGTAGGACAGGATTTGCTGGGTGTCAGGGGTGTCTGTGAGAATGTGGGCTGTACTGTATGAACCCCCTGAGGTGATTGAGGTAGGTTTGGGCTTTGGAATGCTGCTGTTTCCGCTGCTCAGACAGCCCAGTTATTTCCCTTGGAAATAATGGAACTGTCGGTCTGATGAGACCAACAGTGAATAATTCCTATAGCTTTGGGGATATGGGAGGCTTTTAACAGGTCCATAATGTAGCCTGAGTTAGTTATGGATTCTCCTTTTGTTGTAAGAAGCCCACACTCCTTCCAGATAGCCATGTGGGACAGAAGGATATGAAAGGCATATGTGGAGTCTGTGTAAACATTTAAAGATTGTCCCTTTGCTAACTGAAAGGTATGGGTAAGAGCTATCAACTCAGCCTGTTGGTTAGTGGTATGGGCAGGGAGTGCCTGTGACTCCACTATCTCCATATCTGATACTATGGCATAGCCTGCTCTATGGGTCCCATCACATAAAAAAGAGCTGCCATCTGTGTACCAGGTATATGTGGCCTGGGACAGTTTGCCCTCCTGTATATGTGAGGGGTGGGGCAGTAGATTCTCTAAGATCTCTATGCAGGAGTAAGATGAGGAGTAATTAATGTTGAGGTAGGAGATTTGAGATAATAAGGGATGAGCAGTGTTGGAAAGTGAGTGTGGCATCTTCTACCAGTGCCACCTGGAGGGAAAGAACTCCGGAAGGGGGTAAAGTTTGTAAGCCTTTGTAAGTTAAGAGATGGGAAAGATTGTGGTTGGAGAAGACAGTGGTGGGTGACCCAAAGGTTAGTTTTTTGACTCACGAATAAGAAGCTCAGCGGCCGCTAAAGCATGTATGCAGGGTGCCCAGCCCTGAGTGTTGAGGTTCATCTTCTTTGACAGGTATGTTACAGGTGCAAAAGAAGGTTCCAGTTGATGTCCTAGGACCCCAAGGGCATACCCCTCCTCCTCTTCTACATAGATAGAAAAGGGATGGGTTAAATCTGGGAGATGAAGAGCTGAGGTCTGGATAAGAGCCTGCTGGAGCCTCTGGAAGGGTTTAGTAACAGGATGGAGAAGGGGCTCATGCAGAGAGCTGAGAGCTGCTTCATATAAGGGGCGGGCGAGGAGAGAAAAAGAGGGGATCCAGGAACGCAGGAAGCCAGCCACTCCTAGGAATGATAAAACCTCTTCTTTGGTGGAAGGAACTGCAAGAGACTGAATTAGTTTTTTTTTCTGTCTAGAGTAATAGCCTTTGGGGTTGGGATTATAGTTAATCCCAAATAAATGACCTGAGGGGTATACAGTTGGGCCTTAGAAGGTGATGTTCTATAGTCTCTTTTGGACAGGAAATTTAAAAGAGCAGAGGTATCAGTTTTGCTGATCTCCAATGATGGGCTGCAAAGTAAAATGTCATCCACATACTGTATGAGCTTAGATATAGGGAGCGACAGTGAGAGCAGGTCAGAAGCTAAAGCCTGGCCAAACAGGTGTGGGCTGTCCCAGAATCCCTAGGGAAGGACAGTCCAGGTGAGCTGTGTGGAGAGGTGAGTGTCAGGATCAGTCCAGGTGAAGGCAAAGATGTTTTGAGATTGAGGACTGAGAGGGATAGAGAAAAAGGCATCCTTGAGAACTGGATGCTATGGCTAGGCACCAGAAAGGAAGAATAATTGAGTGGGGCTGTTGAAGAAGTGTGTGTGTGGGGGGGGAGCTGAAGAACAAGCAGGGGGAGGTGGCAAGGCAGCAGGAGGTAAAGGTAAAGCTTAGAAGCTGGGGATGCAGGAGCTGAGGAGACAGGGGTAGAAGCTGGGGCTGAAGGGACTAGAGAGACGGGTAGAAGCTGGGGGAATGAGGGTAGCTTCCTGCTGAGGTGGAAAAGGCGGAGATTCGTTAGCTGGGTCCAGAGCGGAAGTGGGGGGTTCTTCAGGTACAGATGGCATAGCCAGGAACATGTGAGCAGGTAAACAATTTGCAAGGACAGAGGGCTTAGACTTAGAGCTTAAATAGTAAAAGGCTTGGATGTAGGGAAACTCCTTCCATTTGCCTGTGGGCTGACAATAGAAAGTTACTGTAAAATATCAGGATTAAAGGTGTCATTGGGCTGCCACTTTAGATTACCATCTAAATTGTAATGAGGCCATTTTTTTGGAACAAAGGTGGACAAGTGTGGGAATCTGCAGGTAGGGCATTAAGGCCTGAGGTTTTAGGGCCTCTAAAAGGCACCCCAGGGAGGAGGCTGGATTGATAGGTTTGGAAGTTTTTTTTTCCCATGGTCAAAGCTGTGTAAACCCACAAAACAGCCACACTGCAAGGCTCACACAGTAAGACGTCTCTTGACTGTGGGCGGGGTGTGAATCAGCACAACACCACAGGAACCCGTGGCCGGGCATTCCTTGACCCCGGGTGGGGTGCTATGGCTTGGCTGGATCTGGTTGGGGTGACTCAGAAGCCAGAGAGGCCAGAGGCCACTCTAAGAGGCCTTTCTTTTATGACGAGGGAAAAAAGGAAAAGAAATGGAAAAAAAAGAAAGAAGAATCTGTTGAATGCACTGCACAGAATGTGCAGTGTTAGCGTGGGCTGACTGACCCCGGATCAGTCCAAACACGATTTTATTTGAGGGAAGCAAACCGCAGATGATTGTCAGTGAAGGGAACAACTGTGGCCTTGAAGACCATGGTTGGGGGCAGTCCCCCCATCTCTAGGAACTTCAGAGGGTTGCTGGGAACTCAATGGTCAATTCCTCAGGTTTGGAGAAACGGTTAAGCTGACCAGAATGGGGAAACTCACCAATTGAAGCCGGTGTTGTTCGGAGAGGTTGCGCTCAGGTATATGGAACATGTGGGTTGTTTTCAAGAAGGTCCTTGGTTTTGATTCTGACCCCAGGAGAGGGGTCTGGGGTAGGACTCTGACCCCAGGAAAGAGGCCTGGGGCAGAACAGTCTCTCGAGTCTCGGCACCAATGAAATGATGTGGCGCTGGTGCAAGCGAGAAGAGAACACAAGACTTGAACAAACCCACTTAGGAGTTTATTGGAGAGAGAAAGTGTACACAGGCCTGGGTAAAACAGTGTGCAGAGAGGGAGAGAGAGGGAGAGAGGGAGAGAGAGAGAGAGAGAGAGAGAGAGAGAGAGAGAGAGAGAGAGAGAGAGAGAGAGAGAGAGAGTCTCCAAGCGTGGATGACAGAGAGAGAGAGAGAGCAAAGATGGTGCGTCCAGCTTTTAAAGGCTGCCTAGCACATGCGCACAGGGGGAAGACGTGGCTACACCACATGCTGATGATGGGCGACCCACACCTTGCATATGTGTACAAGGGGTTTGCATGGATACGTCACACGCTGATGACAGGTGACCCACACCTTGTACATGCTCACAAGGGGTTTGCGTGGCTATGTCACACACTGATGACGGGTGACCCGGAAGTGCAGCCTTATGGGTGGCTGAATAATTACAATGTGTATATGTTATGTCCCTCTGTGTATATACCACATGTGTTCAGGTGCCTGTGGAGGCCAGAAGAACGTGTTGGCTCTTCTAGAATTGTAGTTATAGGTAGTTGTGAGCTGCCATATGGGTGCTTGGGACCAAACTCTGAGCCTTGGGAAGATTATCATGGGCTCTTAAGCTTTGAGTCATTTCTCAAGCCCAGATACTCTGATTTTTAAAAATAAACACTTAAACCAGGTGGTGGTAGCACATGTCTTTAATCACAGCACTCGGGAGGCAGAGGCAGGTGGATCTCTGTGAGTTTGAGGCTAGCCTGGTCTACAGAGCTAGTTCCAGGACAGACTTTAAAGCTACATAGAAACCCTGTCTTGAAAAAAACAAAACAAAACAGAAAACCACTTAAAAGTAGAATTTCTACCTGATTTGGCAACCTTATACATTTTAAAATTTTTTACTTTTTAGATTTATTTATTTTTATTTTATGTGTATGAGCATTTTGCTTACATGTACATCCATGTACCATATGTGTGTCTGATGCTTATGGAGGTTAGAAAAGGGTGTCTGTCCTAGTTAGGGTTACTATTGCTATGATAAAACACCATGATCAAAGCAACTTGGGGAGGAAAGTGTTTATTTGGCTTACAGTTCATATCACTGTTCATCATCAAAGGAAGTCAGGACAGAACTCAAACAGGGCAGGGTCCTGGAGGCAGAAGCTGATGCAGAGGACATGGATGAATGCTGCTTACTGATTTGCTCCCCGTGGCTTGCTCAGACTGCTCTTATAGAACCTAGGACCCGGTGCTCCAATGTGGGTCTCTGTCTCTGTCTCCTTTCATCGCCTGATGAAGGTTAATATTCAGGAGGATGCCTATATGCTTGTCTTTGGATTCACCTTCTTATTTAGCTTCTCTAGGATCGCGAATTATAGGCTCAATGTCCTTTATTTATGGCTAGAAACCAAATATGAGTGAGTACATCCCATGTTCCTCTTTTTGGGTCTGGCTTACCTCACTCAGGATAGTGTTTTCTATTTCCATCCAAACATAGCGGACAATGAGGACTACTGAGATTCCCAAGAACAATGGCAATGGGTTTTTGACCCTACTGCACGTACTGGCTTTGGGGGAGCCTAGGCAGTTTGGATGCTCATCTTACTAGACCTGGATGGAGGTGGATGGTCCTTGGACTTCCCACAGGACAGGGAACCCTGATTGCTCTTCGAGCTGATGAGGGAGGGGGACTTGATCAGGGGAGGGGGAGGGAAATGCGAGGCGGTGGCGGGGAGGAGGCAGAAATCTTTAATAAATAAATAAATAAAATAAAAAAATAGAACCTAGGACCACCAGTTCATGAATAACACCACCCACAATGGGTTGAGCCCTCCCCCACAAATAACTAAGAAAATGCCCTACAGGCTTGCCTACAGCCTGTTATTATGGAGGCATTTTCTCACTTGAGGCTCCCTCCTCTCGGATGACTCTAGCTTGTTGTGGAAAAATCTTTTTGTATACTGTGCACATACATGTGTTGCTCTCATTGGTTTAATAAAGAGCTAAATGGCCAACAGCTAGGCAGGAGGAGGTATAGGTGGGAAAGCCAGACAGAGAACTCTGGGAAGAAGAAAGTTAGAGTTGCCATCCAGATGGAAAGGGAGCAAGACATGCCAGAGGGCAGGTAAATGCCTCAAATCATATGGCAACATGTAGATTGATAAAAGTGGGTTAAAATTTAAATTGTAAGAGCTAGTTAGTAGCAAGCATAAGCTATCAGCCAAGCTTTTATAATTAATAAGTCTGTGTGGTTATTTGAGAGTTGGTTGGCAGGACAGAATATCCCAACCTATCCTGAGTCAAGTTGACTTAAATTAGCCAGCACAGTGTCTGGTCCCTTGTAACTGGAGTTACAGATGGTTGTGGTCCACCATGTGCATCCTCTGACGACCACTGAGTCGTCTCTCCATCCCCTATTTAGGTTTTCAGTGGTGTGGAGCACATGCTTGACACATTTCTAGTGTTTTGACTTTGCGGCTCACAATTCTCTGGCACCCTTTTACTTTCGTTTGTTAATGATCCTCACTGTGTTGTAGAAATTCCCTTATGCCTTTTCATTTTGGAAATTTTGTGCCACCTTTGGAGGATGAAAACATATACAATGACAGTCTCTTTAAACAAAATAATTCTTTGGGAAAAAAAAAAGTCCCTGTTGCCATGGAAACATATAACATTACAACTGCACACAGGAATCCCTTTGTGCTCTCCTGATTACACCAAGAGCAGGAAAGTTAGAGATTTACTAACTGGACACACCTGACCCCAAGGATGAAACACCTGCAATCCAGATCCAGAACCTGAGGCCATCAGGGCTAAGGTTCAGTTATAGAGAAATCAGTATGGTACGGTATAATGGGAAAAGAGCAAGACATCAGGACCTTCCCTTGTGGGAGTGTATGAGGGGAATGGGCCCATACAAGACTAAGACACAAAGGAACACAAAAGACTGAGTTAGGAAATAGCTCAGTGCTTATTCTGCTACATGCGCATATGCTTCACGCCCCCTTGAAGAATGAAAATTGCTCTTAAATTGTAGTGGAAGGTCTGGTCCCTAGAGGAAGTTCTTTCTCAAGACCAGGCATTTGGATAAGGGCCTCCATCCCCCCAGGGCCTGAGAAAAGTTCTTGCTTGCTAAAGGCTGTCATTCTTCTCTCTGGCAGGAGGAACTTGTGGCTTTTCCGCTGAGGTAAGAGGGTGCCTAGTGGAGTTATAGAACTTTGGAGAACAATAGGCATTTAGAACTTGCTGAGCCTACTGCTCTTGTCTCAGGAAAAAAATGCCACAATGAAGTTAATGGCTGCTTTCTGTCCCTGTATCATTGAGTCTGCCTTCAATCTTGCCTGTGGCCGAGCTATTCAGTGTAAAAGGTCTAGCCCTTTCTCAATAAATGTGGTGGCCAGCCATCCCGATTCTCCCTCAGAGCATGGCAGTTTCCTCCTTTCCCCTACAGACTCCACCTCCTCTTTGGGACCTGAACCCGGCTGGAGCAGGTTTCTAGCATTTCGACCTTTAAATTTTCTAAAAAACAATACTCTGTGTTTGTACATGACGTGCGCACACTCCTGCATGTGTGCGTGTGTGCATGTGTGTTGTGTGTGTGTTCACATGCATGCCAGGACATTTGCGTGGTGGTCAGAGGACAACTTGTAGAGCCAGCTCTCTTCTTCAGCTCTATGAAAGTGCTGGAGATCCGATTCAAGTCACTAGGCCCTGTTGTTTTTCTATTCCTACCAACATGGTATAAGGCTTTGGCTTCCCTCATCAACATGACACCAGTATTTCTATTTTGTTTTATTTATTTCCTTTGCATGTGTATGGTATGAATATGCATGCTTTTGTATGTGTGTGGGTGTACATATGTGTGGGTGCTAATGCATGTATGTGCACACACCTGTGGAGACTGGAGGTTGATGTCAGAAATAATTCTATTTTTTTTTGAGACAGGGTTTCTCTGTGTAACAACCAACCCTGGCTGTCCTGGAACTCACTCTCTATAGACCAGGCTGGCCTTGAGCTCAGAGACGTGCCTGCCTCTGCCTCCCTGAGTGCTGGGATTAAAGGTGTGTGTCACCACCTCCTGGCAGGAATAATTCTTTATCAAAGATTCCACTTTATTCATGGAGGCAGTATGATGGCTAATCTTGGTTGTCAATTTGCCTGGATCTGGAATCATCTGAAAACGCTGGCTGGTGGGTACTCCTGTGAAGGATTCCCTTCATCAGATATCTGAATTGGGAAGACCCACCCTGAATGTGGGTAGCACCACTTTCTGGTGGCTTCTCAGATAAAAAAGGACATGGAAGAAGGAGATTTTGGCTTTTTGCCTGTTCGCCTTTACCCTTGCTGGCAAGTTCCTCTATGCTGTTGCTGCAGCGTTCTTTCACTATTATTAGAAGCGTCTTCTCTGGGCTTCCTTCATAGACTAAACACAGGGCTTTAGGGTTTCAGCACCGGACTGTGTTGACTGAAACATCCAGCCTTGTGAACTGAGCACAGTGTGAGACAGCCATTCTTGGGCTACTCAGACCACACCCTGTAAGTCAATCTAAAAAAATCCCTTTTCAAATTCCTTCTATCAGTTTCTTTTCTTGAGAGTACCTTGGTTAACCCAGGTAGAGTCCCTCAGTCAAACCCAGAGCTCACCGATGTGGTCAGTCTTGCTAGCCAGCTTCCTCTGGGGGTCCTCTAGCTCTGCCTTGTCAGGCTGGAATTACAGGTCCACCACCACCATGCCAACCCAGCATTTATGTGGGTTCGGGTGACCGGAACTCCAGTCCTCAAGTTTGTGTGGCAGGCACTTCGACTTCTGAGCCATCGCCTCAGATCTTATTTTTGTGTATTTATTTTTATTTGTGTGTGTTAATATGATTATGCATATTAATGTGTATATACATAGCCCCGATCTTATTTTTCTGTATTTATTTTTATTTGAGTGTGTTAATATGCATATGCATATTAATATGTGTGTACGTATGTGTACATGCATACCGAGGGGCAGAGGTTGACTTTGGCTTTGGGTGTCTTCCTTAATCACCTTGGGCCTATTTTTTGAGACGGGACCCCTCACGGAACCCTTTGCTCACCAATTACCTAGTCTGGCTGACCACTAAATCCTCACAAATTTTGTCCCCTCTCCAACTCCACAACTCTGGGATCACAGGTAATAATTACCATGCCAAGCTTGCCATGTGGTACAGGACATTAAAGCTAAGTCCTCTGGCAAGCAGTTTTACTGGCAGAGCCACCTCCTCAACCCTCACCCCAATATTTAAAAAAATTACTTATTTTAGTATTATATGTGTATGAATGTTTTCTCCACGTATGTCTGTGGAGGATATGTGTGTTTGGTGATTGCAGAGGTCAGAAGAGGGCTTTGGATCCCCTGGGACTGGAGCTATAGACAGTCGTGAGCCATTATGTGGGTTCTGGGAACCTAACTCTGGTCTTCTGTAAGAGCAACAAGTACCCTGAACCACGGAGCAGACTCTCTGGCCCCGCACATCAATATCTTTTTTTTTAACGAAATTGATTTTGTTTTATGTTTTTGGTTTTTGGAGACAGAGCATCACTCTGTCATCCAGATTAACCTGAATCTAACTATGTAGCCTAAACTTGTCTCAAACATGGTAATCCTCTTGCCTCAGCTTTCTGAGTTCTTGGATTCGAGTCGACACATTTACCTGACTTTGTTTTGTTTTGAGACAGGGTCGCACTGTGTAGCCTGGCTGGCTGGCTGGAATGCATAGGAGAACTGATGGCCGGCCTGTGTCTCCAGAGTGCTGAGCCTGTACGTGAGCCACCATGCCTAGCACATTTCATTAATTTTGAATTAAAAAATATCTTATTGTACAGGTGTTTTACCTTGCACATGTCTCTGCAGCCATGTCTGTGCCTTGTGCTTGCAGTGACCAGAAGAGGGCAGCAGATCCCCTAAAACTGCAATTACAGACAAGTGTGAGCCTCTATGTGAGTGCTGGGAATTGAATCCCAGCCCTCTGGAAGAGTAGCCAGTCTTCTTAACCGCTGGGCCTTCTCTCTAGTTCGCATTTTTAAAAATTTGTTTTTAATGTGTATGTGTGTGAACTTGTGTGCGATTTTGTACACACATGCATGCAGGAGCCTGCCGAGGCCAGAAGAGGGCGTCAGATCCATTGGAAATGGATGTGATACTGGGAACTGACACCCCCCCACCCTGCTTCTGAAAGGGCAGTAAGTGCTCGCCACGGCTGAGCCATCTCTCCATCCCCTATATTTTACTTTTTAATTACAAATATTGTACATATTAAGTATAAGTTCTGAAATATGTATGCTCTGTGGAATTGCTAAATCGAGCTAATTGACATACATTAACTTACAGACTTATTTTACAGTGGAAAAACTTAAAAATCTTTCTTATAATTTTCCTTTGTTATTAAAACATAAAAGCTATACATATTAATGAGATGCTATGTGATATTTCAACACACATATACACTGGCAATCAGTAACCGAAGACTTTCATCAGCATCTTCCGCAGCTGCAGGAATCCAGAGTGGATGTTTCTTGTGTATTGCCAGAAAAAGTGCTAGTACTGGAGGGGGTCGTGGAAAGCAAGACACTTCTCATCTCAAAATGATTTTGGGCGAACGGCGAGCAGCGGCGGCGGCGCGGAGAGTGCTGCGGAGGTTTTGCTGGTTTCGGACCCCAGCGGCAGGATGGTGAAATCCTCCCTGCAGCGGATTCTCAACAGCCACTGCTTCGCCAGAGAGAAGGAAGGGGATAAACGCAGCGCCACGCTCCACGCCTGCCGCACCATGCTGTTTCTTAGTCAGTACAGCCGCGGCGGCTGCAGCAGCGAAAGTTCTAGGGTCGCCCTCCATTGCTGTAGTAACCTGGGTCCGGGGCCTCGGTGGTGCTCCTGATGTCCCTCACCCACCCCTGAAGATCCCAGGTGGGCGAGGGAACAGTCAGCAGGATCACAGTCTTTCAGCTAGTGTCCTCTACTCTGAAGAGCGGCTGAATGTGACAGAGGAGCCAACGTCTAACGACAAGACCAGGGTCCTGAGCATCCAGTCCACACTCACGGAGACCAAGCAGGTCACCTGGAGGGCAGTGTCGAACGGTGGTGGCAAGCTCCCGGCTGGGCCCCTGCCTGAGGGCAGCAAGGACAGTTTCACAGCTCTTCTGGAGTTCGCAGAGGAGCAGCTCCGGGCCGGCCATGTTTTCATCTGCTTCCCCAAGAACCATAAGGACAGAGCCACCCTGCTCCGAACCTTCAGCTTTCTTGGCTTTGAGATTGTGAGACCCGGGCATCCCCTCGTCCCCAAGAGACCCGATGCTTGCTTCATGGACTACATGCTGGAGAGAGAGGACCCGGGCTAGGAAGACTAGGTGCCAGCCCTGCCCAGTGTCCCTGTGCTCTCTCCCGGGTTTGTCCACATGTCGTGATTGTGCAGAATAAACACTCACTCCACTAGTGGGGTGCTTCTTCGAAAAAAAATGATTTTGCTTGGGAATCCCTTGCAGATGGTCTACCACGCATTGGGTTATCACTCAGGCTAGGTTACCTGACACTCGATAGCATCATCTGTCATCTCAGGCTCCCTTCTTTGCAGGGGCCAGGAGAGAGCTCCTCTTTCAGCTTTTGAGATATACCACACACATAATGGCAGTCAGGAGTCGCCTTACTGTACAAGAACACACTAGAACGTTCAACTTCCAAGTGTAGCTCAGTATACATTTGTGCTAGTCAGCGATTCTATTTTCTGTGATAAATGCTTTAAATCATTTTACAGGAGGGAAGACTTCTTTTGGCTTACAATTTCTGGACGTTAACCCCCCCCACACACACACACACTGGTGGCTAGCTCTGTTGTTTCTGGGCCTGTGATGAACCAGAACATTGTAGTGGAATGAAGCACAGGACAGAACTGCTTACTACTGACAGCCAGCAAGCTGGGGGCGGGCAGGAAAAAGAGGGTGACAAGATATAGTTGTCCCCAAGAACAGGACCCCAATAACCTACTTTCTCTAACTACGGCCCACTTCCAAAGGATTCTACCACTTCCAATAAAGCCATCAAATTATAAATTCACCAGTAGATTAATCCATTGATTACATCACAGCACTCATGGTTCACTTCAGCTGATTAGCAGGGTGTCGAGACTCTAACATATGAACCTTTTCGGGTGGACCCTGTGGTGGCTAATCTTCATTGTCAACCTGACTCTACTTGGAATTGATGACAACCCAAGTAGCTGGCACACCTGTGAAGGACATTTTGGACTGGATCATTTGAGGTCAGAAGACTAAGGACACAGAAAAAGGAAGTTCTTGCTTTTTGCCTCCTTGCCCTTGCTCTCGTCGACAAGTTGGTCTACCTTACTGCTGGGGCATCCCTTCACTGGAATCCCACTTCTTTGGGATTACAGTATATACTGAAGACTAGCTAAGACATCCAACCTCCTGGACTGCACAAATTGTGCATTTTTGGCATTTCTGTTGGGTGAAAGATATTGTAGAAATAGCTGGACCAGAGCCTATAAGCCACTCTATTAAATCCCATGTATATACATTACTAGTTCTGTTACTCAGAACATTACTAGTTCTGTTACTCAGAGTTTTATAATTCTTAAAAAATGCTGCGAGATCCCTGACAGCAGTAGGCAGCAGAAATGCTGTAGGTCCCAAATGGTGGTAGCGGGACACCTGGCGGCAGACAGCGGGCCCTGGGAGCAGCCAGTCCCAGGCTGAGATGGCTGCTGGTCTCAGAGTGGTGGTCCGAGTGGTGGTGGCGGGCCTTGTGGCAGCAGACAGTGGGCCCTGGGAGCAGCCAGTCCCAGGCAAAGATGGCTGCTGGTCCCTGAGCAATGGCTGGTCCCAGGCAGGGAGACACATGGCGGGCGGGCAGAAGACAGAAACATGGATAGATACAACTTGCAGAGTGAGGTTGAATATTTATTCAGGAGGTTATGAAGGGGGATGGGAAAAGGGGGGAAGAGAGAGAGAGAGAGAGAGAGAGAGAGAAGAGGAGAAAGAGACAGAGAAGGGGAAGCAGAGAAGTGGTGAGAGAGGCAGAAGCGAAGCTGCCTTTCCGAGAGGAAGATGGAAAAGAGAGCGAGCTCAGGCCGGAAGCTGAAGATCAGCCTGCCTTAGGGGATGGGGGAGGGAGTGGGCATGGCTTGTCTCTTAAAGGGACCAAGGGCCAAAACCATAACACAGAGGACTCTGCCTAATCAGGCACATCATAGCCAAACCATAACACTATTATATTTTTAAAATCCTTCTCATTTTAATTGTTTGGATAGGAATGTGCTATACATCTCCCCACTTCCCTTTCTCCTCCCCTTTCCCCTTTCACCCTTCCTTTGTCTCCCATGTTTTCAATTTACTCAGGAGATCTTGTCTTTTTCCCCCTTCTTAGGTGGATCCATGTATGTCTGTCTCTCTTATGTTCTCTGGGGTTTTGGCCTGTAGGCTGGTTATTCTTCTCTTTATGTCTAATATGCTCTTATAAGTGAGTACATACCATGTTTGTCTTTCTGGGTCTGGGTTACTTCACTCAGTATGACTTTTTCTAGTTCTATCCTTTTGCCTGCAAATTTCAGGATGCCATTTTTTTTCTGCTGAGTAGTACTCCATTGTGTAAATGTACCACATTTACCTTATCCATTCTTCGGTCGAGGGGTGTCTAGGTTGTTTCCATGTTCTGGCTATTACAATAATGCTGCTATGAATATAGTTGAGCAAACGTCCTTGTGGTAGGAGTGTGCCTCCTTTGGGTATATGCCCAAGAATGGTATTGCTGGGTCTTGAGGTAGCTTGATTCCCAATTTTCTGAGAACCACCATACTGATTTCCAAAATGACTATACAGTAAGTTTGTACTCCCACCAGCAATGGAGGAATGTTCACCTTACTTCCCCTTACTCCACATCTTCTCCAGTATAAATTGTTATCAGAGATTTTGATCTTGGCCATTCTGACAGTTATAAGATGGTAATTCAGAGTTGTTTTGAATTGCATTTCTCTGATGACTAAGGATGTTGAGCATTTCCTTAAGTGCCATAACACTATTATTTTAAAATTACACACACACACACACACACACACACACACACACACACACACACACTTTTTTTGAGACAGGATTTCCCTTTGTAGAATCTGGCTGTCTTCTAACTTGCTTTGTAGATCAGGCTGGCCTTCAACTGCCTGTAAAGACTCTCAGAATTCTATTACTTCCCATATAGGCCCTCCCCCATAAGTACATGTCCTATCTGTACTAGACTATTTTTCAGATGGAGCCGACAGATGAGGCAAAGGGGCTGTGCTGCTGCTGGAACACGGCACTCTTTACCCCTGCAGCAACCACTACACAGAAGGTAGAACTTCTGGCTGTCCTTTCTGCCAGAGGCGACCCTTCAGTTTACTACCTCGTTCACACTACGTGATTCAGCAGAGGTCCGGACCCAGACCCTCTCCCGAACCTCAATCACACGTTGAAAACTCCATTGCCTGGGATGTGCTTATGCAAGAGATGGGAATATTCCCAATAATTTCAATCTCCAACCCACCATCTGGTATGGAGAGGCATTACAAAGCTGATCAGCGCAGCTGAATGTGTCCTTGAGAACAGTGCATCTGAACCCCCCCGCCCCGAAACACTCTTCTTGCTATGATTGCTACAATCTCTCAATTTCACAATACTCTCATCACTTCCTGTTTATTCCTGCTTTAGCTCCACATATATACTGGGCCCTGTTGCTAAAATCCCTTCCCAGTGGGAGATACAAATAAAGTCTACTCCTTCCAAAGTCATGTCCAAAGTCCCAACAACAAACTAAGGCTCGATTCAATCAAATTTCACTCTGGGGAGCTGCGGTGGTTTGAATGGGAAGGGCTCATAGATTTGAATCCTTGGTCCTCAGTCAGTGAAACTGTTTGGGAAAGATTAGGAGGTGTGGCCTTGTTAGAGGAAGTGTGTCCCTGGGGTGCAGATTTTGAGGTTTTAAAAGACTCAGGCTATTTTCGTTGGGCCACTCTCTCTCTGCCTCCTTTCTGTGCATCCAGATGTAAGCTCTCAGCTGCTCCAGGCATCATGCCTTTGCTCCTCTATCATGGACTGCAACCCTCTGAAGTAGTGTGCCCAGACAGACTCTTTTTCTATCAGTTGACTTGGTCTTAGTGTATTATCACAGCAATAGATCTGTAAATGAAAAGCCTTACCCAGCAGGGATAAGGGCTTTCTCATAGCCACAAAGATAAAGCCTTGGCCTCTGTATTCTCTATCCCCTCCCCCAGGTCATGTGCCGAGTTGCCAGTTGGTAGGGAACAGTTGGATATGGGGGAGGGTAAACTGTCAAAAAGCCAAGCTTGGATGATCTTTTGCAAGGGGACACAGCTCAGTGTCTCCAAATGACAGTTGCTCAGCTCAGAGGACAGTTACATGTGACAGGCCTATATACTTCAACCCTCTCAACTTAGACCAGCATTGTGGTCTGAACCTGAAACTCCACTAAGCACCAATGGTTACCCAGTGGCCACTTGAGATATTTTCTTCACATGGGCTCCTTATCCACTTACAAGATTACACGTATTTTTCTAAACAAATTCCATGGATCCCCTTGGAAAATACATGGAATCTTTCCTCTGCAGATGTCCCTACCTACCATATCAAGTCCATTTTGTGCTTATGTGAAACCATGATGGTATATGAATATTCTATATCAAAATGACTCCCAAGATCAGAGGACAGATATATTCCACTATTTAGTCAAGCAATTAGGTTCCTTGACTACACAAACCTGTAAAAAAAAAAACCAGGCCACCTTTCCCTATATGCCTTTACCCAATTCTAGAAGGGCATTCCTACCCTAGTCTTAGTTTGGATGTCTGTATTCACCTAACTATGACGAAGAAATATTATCTAGTAAAGAAGTGTTAGAGTCAGACAGTGGTGATTGCAAACCTTTAATCCCAGCACTTGGGTGGCAAAAGCTGGTGGATCTCAGCGAGTACAAGGCCAGCCTGGTCTACAGAGTGAGTTCCAGGACAGTCAGAGAAAATAGTAAATGTGTCTTTATCCAGAAACAGCTAACTGGCTCGTCCCTTCTAATTGGTTTGCATGATTAAATGTTAAGATTGTTCTTTTAGCCTGGTGTGGTGGTGCATGCCAATGAAGATGGTCACTGACGAAGAGTTGGACAAGCTATAGTGTACTGTAGGGCAGCATTACTTCATTCCAGGTGATCATTCTGAAAAATTGAACAAGGCATAATAGAGCATTGAGGAGTGGAGGCAGGCCTGGCATATGAAACCTCAAAGCCACTTCCAGTGACACAGGCCACACTTCCTAACACTACCTAACAGTCCACCAACTTGGGACCAAGCATTCAAATGTATGAAGCTATGGGGACCATTCTCTTTCAGTCCATTGCACACATACAAAGAACCCTTTAAATAAAGCCTTTTCAGTATTATAGTGACTTCGAAAAGAAGAAAGGAGTGGTAGGTATGTAGTTTGGAGGGGAAAGTTGGGATAATGTTATGGCCAACCAATTTTGGAGATTTTTTAAAGCTATGGGAGGTTATAATTAAGAAGTAAACTGAGGAGGAGCTAAAGATGAGAGAAATAAAAGATGTAAGAGTAAGAGGGGACCTAAATAGGGTATAGTTGAAGAGTATAGCTAAGAATGCCTTAGTGGGTGGAGAAATAAATAATGGTTCTAAAACCTAACTGAGCAACATGCAAACAGAAGGGAAACCATCCCGAGACATATGCACAAGAGTAGAAAATAAATAATAGAAAGTAAACAATAATGTCGGGTTCCAGCACTCAGGAGGCAGAAGCAGGTGGATCTCTGAGTTCAAGGCCAGCCTGATTTATAAAGTGAGTTCCAGGATAGCCAAAGCTACACAAAGCAATGCTGTCTCAAAAGAAAAAAAAACCCAAAATGTAAGCAATAGAAAATACTTCTTAATGAATCGTAATACACTTGTGATAAGTTGAAAGGACACCTGATGGTCTAATAAAAAGCTGAATGGCCAATAGCGAGGCAGGAACAAGGATAGGCGGAGTTGGCAGCAGAGAGAATAAGTAGAAAGAGAAATCTGGGGGGAGAGAGAAAGAGGAGCAAGGAAACAATGAGAGGAGGACATCAGGGAGCAGCTACACAGCTGTACAGCAAGTCATGGAGAAAGAAGCAAGGAAAGGTATACAGAAATAAAGGTAACAGCCCAGAGGCAAAAAGTAGTCAGGATAATTTAAGATAAGAAAAGCTGTAAAGAAACAAGTTAGCTAAGTAATAATAAGTCTCTATGTGATTATTTGGGAGCTGGTGGTGGGCCCCTTAAAAAGTCAAGAGTAAAATGTCACACAATACAGTCACTGCACCTGTGACATAATCCCCCAGTTAGATTACTCACTGTAAGCACACCTGATGAACCATAGGCTCAGGTTTCCTGCATGTGGAGATGGCATGTTCAACATGGCCTGCTTTAACTTTCCTAGTGCGGTAAGGACCACCCTTCACACCAGCCATTCATCTGCAAGTGGAAGATAGTGATTCTCTGGAAAGTCAGCGGAGTTTTCAAAGTCAGCTGACCCCAGGAAAGCCAGAGAGCAGGGGACGGTTGGGGACAGTGGCAAAAAGGGGTTCTAAGGCTCCCAGTGTTGTGCTGCTTGCTCTGACTGATGGCCACAGGGACACCATCATGCCCAGACAGCAGGCTGCCCTTCTTGCTGTCCTCCTGAAACCAGTGTGACAGGAACACGACAGGTATAAGTTGCACGGTCACATGGTGGTCACAACATCCAAGGGCACAGGGGCACAGGTGGTCACAACATCCAAGGGCACATGAACACAGGAGGACACAACATCCAAGGGCACAGGGACACAGGTGGTCACAACATCCAAGGGCACACGCACACAGGTGGTCACAACATCCAAGGGCACAGGGGCACAAGTGGTCATAACATCCAAAGGCACAGGGACACAGGTGGTCACAACATCCAAGGGCACAGGGACACAGGTGGTCACAACATCCAAGGGCACAGGGGCACAGGTGGTCACAACATCCAAGGGCACATGGACACAGATGGTCAACAGGAGTTCTTGCTTCACCTTTGGAGGAAATGGATGATGTGGAAACGTGGGCCCTATGGTTGTCACCCCACAGCCACGAATGCAGAACACTGGGCGTCTGCACAGCTGACTGTGGCTGCCGGGCTGGGGGTCCCTGGCTGCTCTGGGTTGTTACATGGGCCTTGAGAAGGGGACCATCTATTTGCCACCAAAGTTCCAGGCCATGTTTGTAAAGGAACTCAAGGGAGTCCTGGTTCCCAGTCCTGGTGGGAGGTTGTAGGGGCCCCCGAGTGCCAGAGCATCAAGGAAGAAACACAGCTCAGCCACCCTGTAGGTTCTCCCTGAGCTGAATGAATAGCAGAAGGACAGAGCCTGGGTGCTCTCCAGGGTACCCCTCTTCTAGGTGGGGGCAGACTGAGAAAGGGTGGGGAAAGGAAGGAAGGGAAGCATCCTCCTTCCTCCTTCCCAATGGGGTCCAGATTTACTCTTCAGACCTGAGCCTGGGAACCTGTGCTTGCTCCTCTAGAGGCAGCAGGGTCAGCGGACCACAGCAACAGTATTGGGAAGCAGTAGGTCTGAATGAAGATGCGAGAGGCTGTGTGCTCAGCGGGCAGGCCAGGGCTGGCCGAGTCATTCTCACAGAGCTGTTGGTGTCCTGCCATGGCTTCAGCATGCAGCTGTACTGATGACAATGGCCCCGAGCCTGCACGAACAGTGCCTGGTGCTGGAATTCACCACAGCCAGGTCTGGCTTCCACGTGCAAGCTGCCAGAGCCCAGCTGCGAGTCTGTCACACTGCACTCAGCTCTCACCCTTGCCAGAAGTAGCCACGAGACTCGGGATGAGAGCCCCAGCCTGAGGAATGAGACCATCTTCTCAGAGAGGGGCTCTGATCGGGGTGTTCCCCACTGTCCCTTCAGGCTCTCAGGTCACTGTCCTCCAACGTGGATGATGTGCTGTCTCCCTGAGCTCATCCTGTGTGCCTAGTACCCATGAGAACTCTTGCTTTATAGATGAGGCACCAATTGTTATTGTAGGAAGTCTGTAATCATTCTTACCCTGAGACAAGACATTTACCCTTTTCTTTATTTTTTATTTTTTTCCCTTTTTTTTATTGATAAAAGGAGAATAAAGAAAAGAAAGAAAAAAAAAAACAAATTTCCACCTCCTCCCAGCCTCCCATTTACCCTTTTCTTAAAACCAAATTCATGTTTTAAAAAACAATTTTTGTGTGTATTTGTGTGGCCATACTTGTGGGAGCCAGA